>NC_136068.1:1001233166-1001826022 GCF_964261635.1 Lissotriton helveticus
AATGAGTGAGGCAAAAGTTAATTTAAGGGTGTCCGTTAAGGAGGAGGAAAACCATATACCGAGGTATTTGATTTTGGAAGGACACCATGTAAAATCCGTATTGTTAAACATATACTGGAAACAGATCGAATTGAGGGGCAGAACTTCCGTTTTAGATAAATTGAGTTTGTATCCTGATATAGAGGAATACAAACGCACCTCACTCAAAAAGTGTGGGAGGAAAGATTCAGGATCAGACATGTATATAAGGACATCATCTGCATAAGCAGACAGTTTAGTTTCAGTAGAAGAGAGTTTAAGGCCAGTAATATTAGGATTAGAGCGAATGCGTTCTAAGAAAGGTTCAAGACAGAGAATAAATAATAAGGGGGAAAGGGGACAACCTTGTCCCGTGCCTCTAGACGATGAAAAAAACCTAGAAAATTGGTTGTTGACAAAAATACTGGCACGGGGAGAAGAGTAGAGGAGTTTAACCAAGGATATGAAAGAGGGACCAAAACCAAACCATTTGAGGGTATGAAACATGAATTGCCAGTTTATACGGTCAAAAGCTTTTTCAGCATCTAAGGACAGAGCCGCCAACGGTACTTTAATGTTCTTACTGCTTGAAATGACATTGGAAAACAGGCGGGCATTGTCAGCAGCAAGTCTACCTTTCACAAACCCCACCTAGTCAGTATTAATTAATCGGGGAATAATAGAATCAAGGCGAGAAGCAAGGATTTTAGCAAAAATGTTACTGTCGTAATTAATTAAAGATATGGGGCGATAATTTTTACAATGTGAGTGATCTTTGTCTGGTTTGAGAATAATGACGATTAGAGCGTCCAAAAAGGACCCAGAAGCCTTGGCATCTAAAATGAATGAATTAAATAATTGAAGGAGTTTCGGTGCAAAAAAGGAGTGAAAAGAAGAGTAAAATTCGACCGGTAAACCATCTGGACCAGGGGCCTTAGACTTTTTGAGGGAATTAATGGCAGTAGTAATTTCCTGAAGAGTTATTTCCCGTTCCAAGTGAGCAAAGTCCACCGGAAGAGAAGGAGGAGGGGGGAGGCCTTCAAAAAATGATGTTAAGTGCACTTCAGAGGGATGGGTGTCTTCAGTATATAAGGCTTGGTAGTAATTATGAAATACTTCAGCAATGTCTTCATCAGATTTAACCAATTGATTTGTGGAATCATTAAAGATGGGGCCAACAGTTTTACATTCAGATTTGATTTTTAAATATTTTGCCAACATTTTCCCTGCTTTATTTTGGCCACCATGGAATTTGGATTTGATTTAAAGAAGGGTGTTACAGGCTTCATGAGTGATAATTTTGTTTAGGTCTGTTTTGGCAGAAATTAATTCCTGAAGGGCGGAGGAGGATTTGGAGGAAAAATAGGAATGCTCAAGGCGCTTAATCACCTGATGCTGGTCTTCGTACTTTTGTCTATTAAGTTTCTTCTTTTTAGAAACGTAGGATATAGTGAATGCACAAAAAGCAGCCTTAAAGGCATCCCAAGTGTTGGGAATTGAGGTGTCAGAGGGGTTATTAAAAGAGAAAAACTCAGTAAAAAACTCCACACTCTCTTTCATAAAACTGGCATCAGACAAAAGAAAGGAATTAAATTTCCAACGACTAAATTTGGAAGAAATAAGGGAAAGATCTAGGGTAGTATATACAGGAGCATGGTCAGAAATGAATATAGAACCAATGACAGATTTCTGAATGGAGGGCAAAAGAGACTTACTAATCATAATGTAATCAATTCTCGAGCGTGTATGATGTACATTGGAAAAAAAAGTATATTCTAGCAAATCCGGATTACACATTTTCCAAGAATCATATAAAGGACGAGAGGCAATAGCAGATTGAAAACTCTTATGAGATTTATCAGGTTGAAATTTACTAGAGGATAACCTGTCTGAAAAAGGGTCTAACCACTGGTTAAAATCACCTGCTATGACAAAGTCAGGACAATCTATGGACGAAATCAGGACTTTGATGTCTTTCCAAAATTTTGGATCAGGGCGTACTGGACCATATATGTTGAGTAATACCAACGTCTTATTTTGTATAACAACCTTAGCCATTGCCCTACGTCCTTCATCATCATTTTGAGAAGAAATAATCTGAACATTTAAAGACTTGTGAAACAAAATAGCAACCCTTCCCTTTTTATTAACAGCAGGGGAGAACACAACTTGACCCACCCGCTGCCTCTTCAGCTTAGCAGATTCGACATCCGTACAATGCATTTCCTGAAGAAAAACAACCTGTGAATTGAATTTAGATAAATGAGACAATACCTTTTGACGCTTGACAGGATGACCAAGACCACGCACGTTCCAAGAAACAAAGTTACACATGCTGGTGGGTAGGGAGAATGGGCGACAAATGGAGCAGACACATGGCAAGGAGATAACTACAAACGGGAAGACAAAAAATACATAAGTGATTGATAAAGAGAACTCCCAGAACATTCACAATACCGATACCAAACAAACCAATAAATACAAGAAATAACAACATGAAGAACAAAAAAAGAAGTGGAGACCGCTTAGGAATAGACTGGAATTGAAAAAGGGAGAAAAAGAAGAGAAGCGAAGAGGAAGGAGGAAAAAAGAAGAGGAAGGAAAAGGAAAAAGAGACAAGTAAAAAAAGAAAAAGAGTGAACAGATCAAGGCACAAAGGCCTGATCAGAGAAAAAGAGAATGACCAAAACAAATTATAAAAGCGAAAAAAGTGCGTAAAAATGTTGGAAGAGTAGAATACTCAATTCCAAAAAATTCTACTCTTCCAACATTTTTACGCACTTTTTTCACTTTTATAATTTTCACTTTCACGTCCCCAGGTTAGAGTGGGTGATTAGAGAGCCCATACCGCCGGGGTTTAGTCCTGAAGAATGCCTCGGTAATATACCATCCTTATGGCTGAAACATGTTGACTAAAAGAATTTGAGTATATCCTGTATTTTACCAATCCTGAACCTTGGCAAGTAAATACAGACACATAATACTCTTTGCTTTGTGCCTCAGGGATCATTCATTAAAATTTGTTTTTGATACCCTTTTTTTAGGCACTTTTAATATTTCACTGTAAACAAGAGCACGCCCTCCACACACAAACCAGCTCCGCAGTCTTTCTGGCGTCGTAGCACACCGAAGAGGCATTCGGCCTCTTTCGGTGGGGCCCGATGATGAAGCATGACACTGACCAGGTCAGTGTGTGAGGGCTTTCTTTACCACCCAAATCGGATGTGGTAATCCTGTTTTGACTCCTAATCGGATGTGATAATTCCTGTTTTGACTCCTTGAATTGTGGTCTGTAGAGATTTCACTTAGATTGACCAAGTGTTTGATCTGACCTCTCTTTTCTTGTTTTTGCAATAAAAACATTTAAACAAAAAAACTGTACATAAATAAAAATCCTCCCCCTCAGCTACTTCCTGGAAAGTTTTGCGGTGATCTATCAAGCGCTGGTTGAGAAAAAGGGGAGTCTGAAAACGCAATTTCCCACAGGAACGTAAGGAAAACAGAATTACACCAGTTTTGGCAGAGAGCTAGATCGTTACCCAGAAAGTGTGTTTAATGTGATTTATTGTAAATCTGCTCAGTAGATTTTGATAAATTCAACTCGGGAGACAACTTGTGTGAGCCTCCCTCCCTAAACTAGGTATTTTCCCTAGGACCACATCCCCAAAGTCTATTCAATGTTTTTTTATAATGTAGTGAGGAAGGAGGTGTCTGTTGACCACTTCATCCCAGCATGAGCCACATATTGCCCCCGGTGCACTTGATATCCTGGGACCAGAGGCAAATTTCATTTCTCAGGGACCCCATTCCTCAGGACACTGAGGTCCCTATAATGGGTGCTGCAGTCCTGGGACCACTGTACTCCCGGTAGCAGTCTGACCGCCACCACCCTGTCAATCAGGCTGCCATATTATGAGTGTGGAGGTGGGACCGCCATGTCCAGATCACGGCTCGAGTTGTGCCAGATGCCATCTGGCACAACTCGAGCCGTGATCTGGATGGTCTAATTGACTCAAAAGTGGGAAAATCTGAAATACACGCTATCATTGGTCCAAATCGATCCACCTCTCTCGACCTGTACTACCTCCCCGCCTAAGGATCTGTCTTGCATGAAAGGCATTTGTTTATAATTCCAAGACAAAGATGAATTATATATTTGCCCGGAAGATGATAACATTTATCATGTTTTTCGGCATCGAAACGTTGTCGACACAATAGGATCATATGTACTGAATATGCTTGTGAATACTATGTACAATGGTCACTCAAACTACAATCAAGTCTGTTCACTGATTATAAGTATGCAGACCGATTTGCTCGTTCTTGCCTATACTTGTTGTTTTGTCTTGTTCACTGTAGGTCACTGGCTGTGCCCCCTTGACATTACTTTCTGATTGTGTGCATCGGCAAATAAATTCCTGTCCGGCTGGACAAAGGACATAAATACTATTCCAGTTTGTGTCTATCCTTACCCTGATCACCAAAACTACTAGGGTCCACTGTTTTTTGTAATAAGCTAAACGCACAAGGTCCCTAGTATACTACCTTCGGGTTCCCTTGTTTCCTATAACGGCAGTGCTGCAGCTGGCATGAATAGCCTGGCAAACCAAATCTGGGCCTGAAGGTATGTGCGGGGGGCACATGTTGTGCCCATACAGAATTACACCCTCGATCCTGCGCGGTGTTGCATGCATGACATGGTGCATGCCACATCATGCCGGAACGTGCTGCAGGCACTCTCATGGCGGTGGTATGCTGTTTAGGCTTTGCTATGACACTAACAAAGCTGCTGCCTTGAGGCCGCCACCGCACCTCATACCCACTCTGGATTAAATTAATAATCCAACAGGCGGGCTCACCATGGCCTTGGCGGTTTTCCTGGGACTGCTGTGGTGGTGGCCCCATTGGAAGACTGTCAAAGTGGTACTAAGGCCCTAAATGCTGATAGCTTTCTGGAGCACAAACCTAACACAGTAGATATGAATCTGCCACTGTAGCATAACAGAAAGCTGCCCCACCGGGAGGGAAAATATTCACTGTGGCCGGATTCCACCAGTACCGAAAGATGGATGCTGACTAGGGAGTTGATAGGACCCCTGGGTTCCTCTTGCTCATTTTTGAAGCTCTTCCTGTATGTTTTGCTGTAAACTACCCTAAAGTGCTCTTCTCTACCTAAATTCAACATAGCAAAGAACCCTTCTTTCCCCGGTCAGAGCTCACTCTGCCCTAACAGAGGTGAGGCTATGATAGTGGGCACACTCACCTTTGTGGTCACTCAAAACGAGTTCTGGGATAGCTTCCCCCCCTCTCTGTGATTGGAGCCAAACAGGCTAGGAAGAGGATGGTAGGCAGGCCTCATGTGTGAGCTACATCTGCCAGTGACAGGGTTTGCAACCATTAAAAGCTCAGAAAGTGGCTGGGCACAACCCCCAGGGCATCTCACTCAAGTCCACTATCTGTAAGCAATTCACATTACACCACACGGGCGTTCTTAACAGTCAGGCTATACTGAACACTGGCAGAAAAGCACATTTGACTTAAGTAGAGAAAAGACACCTTTCTAAAAGTGTAATTTCTAAAATAGTATTATAAAAGCAATTAAAAACGATGCATAAAAATATTACACATAATATCAAGAATATGTTAAAAAGAGAGAGACTTAATATGAGACATATGCATTTGTCATTAACATTGGTTAATTTGAAGGAATTAGTCAGAATGATTGCGTTATTCTATTTATTACATACAAAACCTCGTTCCTCAAATTAAACTGCAAAAAGAAGCGTTGAGCCTTTTGGTGGTTCAAAGCAGGATAAATACACCTTCATCAGGATAATAAAAATATCTATCCCTCTCAACGAAAGCTACAGAAGATTCACCTAATAAATGACGGTGAGACCAGTTTTCTCAACTTATTTATGCTGTTCTCAAATTTTTAGTGGAATCAGCAATCAATCCTAGTTAAAAGCTCTTATTCATTCCCCATAGCGTATATGGGTGTGTATCCCACCTGACCAGGTGGGGATAGCAATTCTAAAATAAACATACTCATCTGTACAATCGGAGCATTCATATAGCAAATCAATCCTCTTGTGTATAGAGTTCATGCGTCCGTAGCAATGGGGGCCTGTTAAAATACCATTCCTTGCAAGACAAATTTCCTAAGGTCGCTACTTGTGGGAGCCCATGAGCTTGTAACATTGTGTGCCTACTACCCCAGATACTTCTATCTGTCGCTCCAAACATGAGTGGCATCAAAAGATTACTTTCTCCTCCCAAACAAACGTTAAGCATTTAAATTGTTATAATGTAACTCAGTGTTTTCTTAGGGGAGTGCCACCCTTACTAGGACTGCCAGGACTTGTAAAACTTTAGATTTACATCTCCTACTTTTTAAATACCATGTGGGCTTTTAGTTCCTGTCTTAAGTGTGACTTATAAGTACTATAAAGGGTGTTCAGGCCTGGCAAAAGGTTTATTAGATGAGGTCAAAGTGGCATTTTACAATTGCACACACCAACTGCAAGGTCATGCCTGGAGACATGTTTTACAATGCTACTTTAGTGGGTGCTATAGTTAATGACGCAGCCCACTTTTAGTATTTTAGTTACTAGTTCTATGTACATGTAGTTCCATATACTATGGACTTAAAGGTACATTAAATATGCCAATTGTACGATGTTTAAAGGTGAGAGTACAAGAACTTTGCCATTGGTTAGCAAGAGTAAAGTGAGCAGATTCCTATGGCCAAAAAAACAGTTTTTAAAAAAAAGGGCAAAAATACGGTTATTCTTACTCTCGGCAAAGAAAACATTGAGAGAAATGCAGATAGTGGGCAGATTGACTATTCTAACTCCAGTTACTGAAATATTTGGGAAAATGTACATATTTGGGGAAAGGGAAGATTTACTATTCTTTCTTACATCCAGCTAACATTGGAAAAGTGCATATATTGATAAAGCCAGATTTACTTTCAAATTCCAGCACCACTTATATTATGAAAACAGCATACATTTGGGGGTCATGTTTACTAGTCTCATTATAACTCAAGACAGACAAACATTGGGCTAAGCACATACCATTCAGTTGGAGAAGGCAGACTTCATTTTCTAAGTTCAGCCCAATAAACATATGAGAAACTGCATATACTTGGGCAGGCAGAGTCACATTTATTATTCTAACTGTATTCTAACAATATTATGGAAGGTGTATATATTGGTGGTGTCCGATTTACTAATCTAACTCATCTTTTACTTAGATTTGGGCAAGTGCATATCTTGACAGGGGTCAGAGTTCCTATTCTAACCCCATTGCCCTCACATTTGGGAACACTCATGTATGTAAAGCAAACAAATGTTGATGAAAATGCATACATTTGAGTAGAGGGGGCAGGTTTATTATTCTAACGCTAATCACACAAACACGGGGAAAGAAATATACGATGGGGATTCTGTTTCATTGCTGTAACTGTAAATAATCAAATTTAGTACAGTTAAATATAAGATGAAATCAATTAAATATCTTTGATGAAATATCTTTTTTATTCTATAATAAAATAATTTGTGTATCAAATTAAATTACATTTTTGTTTGTAAGGGTTATTATATAATGCAACCAGTATGGGCGGAGTGTGAGAGTGCAGTTTATGTAAAAATAGTACTTGTGCTCTTCAGGCTGGGGTGGGATGGATGCTTGAGGACAAACATACTGGCAGCCACGGTTCAGTTTTCGTGAATCTTCTGGAGAGTAGGTGGATTTTCTACCTCTCCAGTGTGTGTTGAGTGTATTCCAGATACTGGGACCCTGTATACCAAGGAAGCTGCCACTGTGTTTTTCTACTTGCCCGTAATTGAGTAAATTGTTGAGTGTTGGACACTTGTTGGAGGGAGGTCCCTGGTTGATAACGAGGAGCTGGGACTGGCAAATTCTGCAAAAATCCTGGACTTTTGTTCAAAACACAAGGCATGCTGTGCACAGGACATTTATGGATCCCTGTACTTAACACGGAGATAAGTCACCTTAAAGGTTGATTCTGCAGATTTGTGTTTTTTCACTCAGGAAATCTAGGATATCCCATTGTATTGCTCAGCCTGCAGTCAGTCACCGAGATGTTTATAGTAGCCATTTGGATTCTTTTATAACAGCCTAAGAAAGCCATGACGGTGACGCACATCAGTTCTTTCTTTCGCGCGATAGGTTGTTTGGAGTCCTAAGACAATCAATCAGCAGCCAGGATCCTTGAAGCTGATGCTATTCACAAGCGCATCATGTATTTGGAGTTAGTGGATTGGGTACACCCAGGTTAATACGTTTTTTTAAAAAGTTGGATTAGAGCTAGTCCCAGGGATGAGGACATGCGCAAAGGTGATTTCCTTGTTTGCCTTCCTGTCTTCATGCAGACCCTTCTCTCTCTGAAGAGAAACTTGCCAACCCCCACTTCGCCACGCGGTGCTCTCTCCTGAGCTGGTCGGGAGTTCCTTCCTTCCAAGATGATTGTTTCCATGGCGACTGGAACAACCTGCGTCCCTACTGAAATAGGTCAGCCAGAGACACTGGAGGGGGTTCCCTTGACAGCTCCTGGCCCCTAAAAGGTACTATTGCTGCGCAGAGCTCTCTGCTGGATTCCCACAGATAGCAAATTGGAAAACAGTGCTTGGAAATAAAGGCCCTTCGCATGTGCCATCTGCTTAACCTTCCAATCTAACTCGGAAGTGGCTGACAGAGTCTTAGCAAAGCTTCTTAAAGTAATAAAAACAACAGAACTGCTCTGATGCCCACGGCATTGTCAAATGGCCCTGCTCCAGATTTCCCCGTTGCTTCATCTGTTTTCTTGTTTAAGTGCTGTACGTTTTCCCCGGAGGGCCCATCACACTGCATCTCAATATTAAACAAGCAGTGGCATAGCCAATAGGTCTCGCCTTTGGGACGTATTGGCTTTGGTAATGCTTTTGGCGGGACCGTACAGCATTGGGAGACACACTGGGCAGATTTTTACTCGGATGACCAGTGCCCTAAAGGTAAATTTTTTTCACACAAGCGCTAAAGAAACTTACACTCGATCTCGCTAAATGCAAATGGTGTTTTGAAAAACTATTACAAATATTTAGAAGCATTCGGTCAGTTACAGATCATAAAGTAGTGAACGCGTGTGCGTATGTGTTCAGGGCAGAGCTATATTTAGTGCATCAGGTGCAGTTGGACCGGGTACCAGGAGTCGTAGACAGCATCTGAACTCCAGTTATGGCTTTATTTTTATAGTCCACCAGCAAAGCGGGAGCCTTTTTTGTCTGCATGCACCAGTGCACCTGGCACCCTCACTGCCCTACCGACACCTGCCTGCAATAAAACACAGCTTATTGAATGCTGTGTCTGATTCTTGGAGCTGTGCCCTGACATGCTGTTATCATTTTTATATGGAACTGCTTACTGCTTTGCTCATCAGTCATTACGAATTATGTCCAAGACAGTTGTGTGTGAAGCATTAAAAAATGCGTGACAAGTTTTGAGGATTGGCATGACGTTTTTATTAGTGCATTAAAACAGCATCCTGATTTTGTGAGCGCTATGAATCGCGTCACTATCTATGACATATTATCACAAACAGAGGGGGGAAACAATACTTCGATTTTTTTCTAATTGCTGTAAATTCCATACACTTTCTTTTTAAAAAAAAGTTTGATATAGCACAAACTAGACCAGAAGGTATGGGATCGCTTTACATGAGCAACAGTTGCAGTACAGACGGACACATTCATTTTTGTTAGCACTGGGAGATTAAGTGATTTGCCCAGAATCACAGGATGTTGAGTGTCGCTGTCGACACCCGAATCCGGTTTCCCATCTCTGAGGTCGACCACTCTAGCCGTTATGCCATATCCTCTCCCATACTTAAATTACTCAGAGTGATATTTGAAGCACATCACTGGCACCGTTTGTTGTTCTGTTTAAAGTGTGCTGTTGAATGACGTGCCGATGAAACTATGGGGCATATTAGCAACGATTAGCGATATTTATCGCTAACTATGCTTAGCAATGATTTTTTTAACACTAAGCATCGCCGGAAATTATCGCAGAGATAACTTGCTATTAGCAAGGTTTATCTCAGAACTGATAAAAATCCTCACGCTAACTGCCAAATGAGAGATTATCGCTGGAAAACCAACGATAATCTCTCGAAGTTTGGCGTTAGCTTGATGATAGGGGCTCACAAACTTAGCCATGATATCCACCTTCCATCGGATATCATGGCTAAGTCAGGAAAATACCAGGTGTAAAAAAAGCAGTGCTAACCGCGGTTAGCGCTGCTTTTTTTTATCACTAACAGGGTTAGTGAAATCCTTGATAATAGGAGAAATGTCGCTTAACAACATTCCTCCTATTATTTTTCTCTGGAACGCCCTCTTTGCATCTCATTAGAGATGCAAGGGGAAGCGTAGAGAAAAAGGGTGCTAACATGCGAATTTGCGTGTTAGCACCCTGTTGCTGATATGGAGATCATTTTATCTCCGCTTTCTTGGCTTTTAAAGCCAAAAAAAGCGGAGATAAATCCCTTGATAATATGCCCCTATATTTTTTAAAAAGACATTCCTTCAGTGTTAATGCTCAGATACGAGTGAGATTGGCAATGCCAATTATCAATCCTGCTTGCCCACTTGCAACCTTTAACCTCGCTAATGGCCCAGTTGAGCAGCTAATTATTGCAGTTTCATATAGCGCAAACTCAACCAGAAGGTATCGGAGCGCTTTAGATGAGCACCAGTTACGTTATTCAAGAACACAAGCTTATATTACACAGTTTTTACGAGTCCTTTCAGAAGTAGACGCCCTGCCTACACTTTAATCTGCATGAGAAGGAAAGTTCTTGATATTATATGCAGATGTTGTTCACCCAGCAGCTGGCAAGCAGGCTCCTGGTGGCCAGTTGTCTCAGGATATCACACAAAGTCATTGTCCCTGCAGAGGGGTGATGTAGTAACTATGTATTTGCGCCTACTGAGATCCTGAAATGCTGTGCTCCACTTTTGAGGTTCTGCCAGCACCTGCACCCCTAATAAGTTTGGCATCTTATTAGGGGTATGTAAAACACACCTACGCAGATACTGCTGAAACATTTGAACAACAGTACAAACCTGCAAACTGGCAGCTGACGACACGCAGCTAAATGACTCATGCCGCACACACATGTGCAACTAGGAGAGCTGGCAGAGGAAGATTCCTGGAGGAAATCAGGATGTACCAATCCATTTACATGAAGGAAATGGAGTGAACTGGGCCTAAAGACACCCCGATGGGTGCAGGAAGGCATTATTCTACGTAACAATGAACCAGGAGAGAACATAAGAGTCATTCTGAACATAGGACAAGTGCAGTACAGAGACTGCTTATATTAAACATTGAAAGACATACTACCTCTCCCTCTAGGATTGCAATACGTTTTTCTTCTATGAAAAAAACATTGTAATTTCTGACATAAAGAGTTAGAGACCTGCGGTATCACTCAAGGGAGTGAAAAATGTATAGTCTCTTGTGCAGCTAACAAAACTGTGAGATTAGTGAAATCCCTAGTTTCCAGTACTGTACATCATATTGAATCACCAATCCAATGCGTTGATAAAGAGGGGCTTTTAGTGGAAATGGAAAAACTAGTGAGATCTTTGATGTTACCCCTAATAGAGAGAACCGAATTAATGAACGCAAAATTGGAGAAACTTGAAATGCTAGTATTATCAAATTCAAGTATGATGGATAAGGTTGTAAAAGGTATAGAGGGCTCCCTCCCAAAGGCCCCAGATTGTCAGGCCTTGGGGCCCGGGACCTTTGGCAAGGACCCTGATCCAGAATTAATTGGGAGAGCTAAAAATCATAATACTATGCCCTGTGCCGTGAAGCACCCCGTACAGAGTGAACCTCGAGGTAGTGTAAGGAAGGGCGATAAAGGGGTGGATAAGGAGGTTAGTAGCCAGAAGGTACCACTTGCTCAGAAGGGGGAGAGTCGGGCACATGGGAGGTTCCAACAGGGCATTGAGGGTGACAAACAACGGCTGCCCTGTATTAACCTTCCCCTAGAGTCTGTTCCTTACACGGTAATCTTGGCAGGAGTACTTGGGATTGGTGAAGGAAAATTGGAATCTCATAGGGAACTGACGAATAAGGTTACTCACTGGCTCAATAGGTTCAGAATGCTCCCAACTTGTACAAGTGCAGAAATCTTACATGTTAGAAGGGTGAGCTGGGTGGGGTGTAGACAAAAGGATATAGAGGGCGATTGTGTTATCGTAAACTTCAGGGACCCATGGGTAGTGGAACACATATGTTATGAAGCAAGGTCTGGTGGAAGGGGAGATATTCAGTCCTTAGGTTTGAATTATTTTTATGTTCGTGCCCCCATACGTCCATCGAATCGCACACAAAATAGTTACATAAATAGACCATGTAACTTTAACTCCCATGACAGGGCTGATTTTTGCCGCACCTTGGAAAATCGCTTTGACCCATTAATGGGTCTAGATAGGGTGGACTGACATGAGAACAGCCCCAATGGCTCTATTACGGCCCAATTATTGAGTAGGGCAAATGAAGGTGGAGGTATAACTAGGGAATCGGTTCCCAAAGTAGGAGAGTGGAATTCCTATAGAGATCTCCCAGGGAGTGGGCTGGAAGGTTGCACCTCCCCTAGGGTAACCCCAGTGTATGCTGGCGTGATTAATCTTGAGAAGAAAATGGTGGGAGGGATTGACGGACTGAGATATGAGAGATTGGCAACAAGGACCCCAATAAGTGTGGTCCAAATTCCGGGGAGGGGGGAAATTGGGATAAACTCGAGGGTTAGTGCACAAAACCAGCCCAAAACAATAGATAAACCCATTCATTAAAAATTGTCTCCTGGAATATAGCAGGGTTAATGAGCAAAACTTCTATAGTAGAGTGGAGGGATTTTGTTGAAGCTCACGATATCCTGATTTTTCAGGAGAGCTGGGCGGTAGACCCTATCCACTGTAATGGGTTTCTAAACTTTTAAAAGCCAGCGGTAAGAGGGAAAAAAGGCAGACCTTCAGGAGGCCTAATGATTTGGGTAAGGCAGTCCCTTAATTATCGATCTGCTGAAGTAACGGTGGAAAACCCAGACATACTTGCTTTAAATCTGATACGGCCGAACCAATCGGAGCTTCTTATTGTCAATATCTATGTTAGAGGCCAGCCGGGAGGGCGGAGCTCGGGAATTACAAACGAGCTGAACTCTCTTTTTAATTCTGTAGGGCTGGATAGATATGTGATTTTGGCAGGGGATTTTAATTGTACATTCAAGCCCTTAATTAATGAGGGGGATGATATCTTTGCGGAGGAAGACGCCCTATGGAATATTCCCCACCTAAATTTAAATCCTCTAAAGAAGTGGACAGATGCTGCTCTTCAGTGGTTGGGCTTTTGTCTTGAGTGGGGTTTGCGAGCAGTAAATGGACGTTCAAATTCGGACAAATCTGGAAGGGTAACATTTGATAATGGCACCAACTCAAGCCGTATTGATTATATTCTCATTAAGGTCGAGTACTGGTCCTCTCTCTCTCTCGAATATGATAATTTCTGCTCGTCCTGCGAGTGACCACAACCTGCTTATAATGAGCCTAAATATTGGAGGTGGTCCAAAGAGGGAAAAAGCTACGGAGTATGCCACTGCGGAAGCTCAGCTTACCAATGATAGGCGCAGGGTGCGATGGTCTAGGGTTGTTGATGACCCCCTGACCCTAGAGAAAATCTCTCATGAGGTTTCCTGTACGTTGGGAGCGCTTCAGGCACTGTCCAACCAGGAAGAAATTATTGAGAAATCAACTGCTCTCCATGTACAGCTATTTAAGGAGTTGAAATCCTTCTTCTCCAAAAGTGGCACTCCCACAAAGTTACCTCCTAAAACCCCAGGAAAATCATGGTACAATAAATCTTGTCGGGTTGCCTATGGCTATCTGGTGACAGCTATAAAGGCACTTAACACTAAGGATACCAGGATGGCGAGGCTTGCATATCGTAAAATTCTAAGGCAGGCCAAAAAGGATTGGGATGACCAGCACTGGCAGGAGTTATATGAGGCCAGTAGGCTGAAAAACCAGACTTGGGGGCACATTACAATCGCGGACGGACTTGCGTCCGTCCGTGAGCCCTGAGAAGGAGGGAACATTGCGGCAGGTGCGGCTTCAAGCTGCACCCGCCGCAATGTTAAAAACGCATGCATTGCATTTACATGCACAAAGTGGCAGGCACCGCGCGGTGCCTGCCGCTTTCTGCATGTAAATGCAGGGGGGTACCATATGTACCCCCCATGTGCACCCCCCCACCTCCCTTCACCCAGGGGGCCGTAACGGGCCCCCGAAGTGAAGATCTGTATGCTTTTGCATGCGGAGAACCCGCCGCGGAAAAGCATGTCTGGGAAGCCATCCTAATATGTCTGGCGGTGTCTGAGAGACACCGCCACCGTATTAGAGCTTTTCCGCCGCGGTTGTAAGCCGACCGCGGCAGACTGAAACCAAGACCCACCAAACATCCTAATTTGGCGGTGGGTCTTTGGTGGGTCTGCAGCGGTTTTTCCGCATCCTCCGGGCCGGCGGACACTTCCGTCGGCCCGGGGGATGCGGAAAAAACGCTATCATAATCGGCCCCTAAGTTCTGGCATATAGTCAAATGGGGAAATAAAGTTGAACAACAAGTACCGGCAAACCATGTGTCTGTTGAAGATTGGGTCGATTACTTCGTGTCTCAGTTTAGGGCACCGGAAGTACCAACAGACACTGTTGTTACCGACTATTTACCAAGGCCTCTGACTTCCAGTCAGTTCAGTTCATGAAGCTTTATTCGGTTCATGGTAAAAATGACCATAAAAGCAAGCAAACAGGCAACAGAGTTAAAAAAGTACAAACATAATTAAAAACTCATACTTTTTCTAAAAGCCATAGATTTACATATAAAACTGGCAGTATAAAAACATATATCGGGGTGGTCCAAATTATACAACAAACACATAGCATCCTCCACATTTAAGACTCCATACTTAAGAAATAATGGTTTTAAAAAGGAGATCCTAACGTTCTGAAATAGGGGGCAAATGAGCATAAAGTGCATTGTGCTTTGCTTGGAATGTCCGTCACAGGGACACGGACCCACAGGGGGCTTTTTAGGATGTGAGAAGGCCACTAGTACATGAGCAATGCCAACTCTTAATCTGGTCAATACAAACCTATGCGTTGGCCTGGTTACTACGTTCAGATAACGCTGGAATCCCTCGACAGCAATATATTTATTGTAAATTTTAACAGTAGCGAGGGAGTTGGTTATTACTGAACGTTTAAGAGCTTTATGTGACATAAAAGTTTTTTTAAGATCCTGTTTCGCAAGACCTCTAGGGGGACAGTTTTCTAACAGCAAATTGATATCAAAGATACTTTTATAACAATCTACAACATATTTAAGCCACGGTATCTGCATACAGTTGTCTAATCCAAGGCAGTCCCTAATTATAAGTAGATTGAACTCGGTCTCTTCCTTAAGCCAAATTGCTCGGTAAAGCAATAGAGGCCTAAGTGAGGCGAGCTCGGTCAGGTGAAAAACCCCTGCCTCTCTATAGATCAACTCTGTTGGAGCAGATTTAGGGAGGCACAGTAATTTCTTAAGAAAGTTGTTTTCTTCTATCTGTATACAATCAGTTTTGCAGTAGCCCCAAAGCCCCGCCCCGTAAAGGGCAATGGATACACTGCGTGCCTTGTAGATTTCCAGCATATCCTTGATTCGCCTATCCCCCAGCTTAGACGCAAATTTTAAAATGCCATAAGAGCTTTTGCTCATTTTAGTTCGAACATTCGTTAATTCGTGCCCCCACCTACCATCACTAGTAAAAGTAACCCCCAGGTAGCAAAAACTATTCACATTCTGCACTTTAACCCCATCTATAAAAAAGGGGTGATTTCTGCCCACTTTAGTCCCACAAGTCATAGTATGAGTTTTGTTCTTGTTGATCAACAGTCTCCTGCTCCCAATAAATTCAGTGAACTTGTCCATCAGACGCTGCAGACCAATGGGTGTCCGGGACAGGAGCACCGCATCGTCTGCATATAGCAGAACTGGGACACTATCCCCTGCAACCTGTGGCGCATCAGCCTTGATGGTTTTCAAGGCGGCTTCAACCCCATTAACAAAAAGGGTAAATAAAAGGGGCGCAAGGACACAACCCTGCCTAATTCCCCGTTTACCATTAAAATTACTAGTACATTCCCCACTGACACCATACCGAACGCATGTTTTCAGCTTACTGTATAGTCTGGCGAGAAAAAAGATAATTTCTTTCGGGGCACCCATGTCAAGCAAAACTGTCCAAAGAAGTGAATGATTAACTAAATCAAAAGCACTGCTAAGGTCAGCAAAGCAAAGATAGATGTTACCGGGTTTGGCTCTGGTGTACTTGCCTATCAACAACTCCAAATTCATGCACTGATCTAGGGTCCCTCTACCCATCCTGAATCCATATTGTGAGTTTGCAAGTATTCCATTCTCATCAGTCCACTCCTCTAATCTGAAAAGCAGGACTCTGCTCATAATTTTTACAGACGAGTCGAGCAGGCTGATGGGCCGGTAGTTACTTGCCAGAGCTTTGTCCCCCTTTTTATAGATTGGGACTATAATGGAGTTGCCCCATGTTGGTGGGATCATGGTGGTTACGGCAGCGTTAAGTACCAATGTAAGTATTGGTCCCCAAAGCTGCGGTTGAGCCCTGTAAACATCTATCGGGACTCCATCTGGCCCCTGGGCCTTACTCCCCTTACTATTTTTAATACCATTTTCCACCTCTCCCAAAGTAATATCTAAAGGCACTACAGGCCAAGTCCTATTTTCGTTGGGCGTCATGGTATTATCTTGAAAAATCACGGAAAAATGGTTCACCCAGTCCTTGCTGCCTACATTAGATGAAAGATGCGGGATTTTGTCATCTTGGAGGAAAGGGGAGTTAACGGTGGACCAAAACAGGCGACTATCGGCAGTTTCTGCTGCCTGGGTAAGATGCTCCCAAACTTCCTGCTGTAATTCCCTCTTTCTTTTGGATAGCGCCTGTTTATAATCAAATCTTAAGAGTTTGACTCTATCCTTGTACCTTGGGGTATTGGCCAAAGCTTGTTTGAGTTGTGAGAGCAGGGACGTACAGGCATGGTCAAACGATCCAATCCCTTTCCCTCCTCTGCCTACTTTTTCCCCATAAAGATGTTATTAATGACAATATTGATATTAAGAAAACGAGTCATAACCTGAGCAGACGGGCATCCTAGAGATAAGATAATGTCAATGTCCATCATGCATTTATTTATGATTAAAGGTTCCACTGTGGCCGAATTTTCACCTTTCCATCTCAGCCTAACCCCATTAGGCCTATGTGGCTTCCAGTCAAACCTTAGTGTTTGCTAGGAAAGATGTTGAGGATGCCCTAAGGAAGGTCCAAGGCAGAAAAGCGCCAGGAATGGACTGTATTCCGGCAGACCTTTTCAAATATGATTTGACCAATTGGGTACCATTTATTACCTTTTTAGCTAACGCCATTGTGAAGGGGGCCCCTATCCCAGATTCTTTGCATGGAGCTGAGATCCTGCCCATATTTAAAAAGGGGGATCGTTCAGTCGCGGGGAACTACCGCCCTATTAGCCTAATAGACGCTATTCAAAAAATTGTTGCCGGAATGGTCTTAGCTAATACCCAGAGTTGGATGGAATCAGAGGAGGTCTTATACCCATTACAAGCAGGCTTTAGAGCCCGTGTTAGTACGATCGAACAGGTCTTTAGGTTTATACTAATTTATTGGAAGGTTGTTACTTTGGGTGGAGGTACCATCTACGCAGCCTTCGTAGACCTAAAGTCTGCCTTCGATTTAGTTCCAAGAGCAAAGTTATGGGAAGCACTCAGAAATATGGGGATGCCACACGAACTACTTGATATGGTAATCAGGCTATATGAAGCAAACTTTGCACAGGTTAGATGGGACAAACAAGGGCAGGTTACGAAGAGATTCCCGGTGTCGCGTGGTGTACGCCAAGGGTGTGTACTTGCACCGACCATGTTTTTGTTGTTCATTAACAGGGTTGTGCAGTACTTTGCAGGATTTCCCACAGATGCACCCGCCCTAGGCGGCACTAAGTTTCCGCTACTAATTTTTGCGGATGACACGCTGATGCTATCAAAAACCCAGAAGGGTCTTCAAACCGCCATAAACAAATTTGAGGAATTTTGCCTAATTAATGACCTCCAGGTCAATGTGGCCAAAACAAAATGTATGGTTTTAACAAAAAATAGACCTCTGCTTGGTCATGTTACTATGAATGGTTCTAACCTGGAACAGGTAAAGGTTATGACTTACTTAGGGGTGGTGTTAGAAAATAAGCTCTGCTGGGAACCCCAGCTCGACATTCTTTCCCTGAAATGTGCACAGTTAACAGGATGTCTAATTAAAGAACAGAGAAACTCACTTACAAAGAGGATAGGTCCTGCGTTGAAAATCTACAATGCCAAGATTAGTTCAGCGATCTTGTACGGCGCGGTCCTCTGGGCATTTGCGGATCTATCGACAATCGTGAGGATTCAAAATAACTTTTTTAGAAAACTAGTAGGCCTTCCTCATTCCAGCCCTTTGAAGCCTTTGTTACTGGATTTAGGCTGTCATGCAATCGATGATTTAGCACGCTTTAAACCAGTGGCCCTGTGGAGGGGAATTTGGTCCACCCCTGAACTGGCACTTTTTGCTAATGAAATTATGGATGTCAGATCAGTGTTGGGCTCGGGGAACATTCTCCGGTTCAAAAAGTAAGAATGCTTTTAGAGAATATGGGCCTAAGCCACCTGTGGACTGACCCGGCTAACAATGTTTTTCCCTCCAAATAGGTATTTAAAGCTCTATACTGGTCCTGCATAAGGCAACAACATATTGCCCAGATAAATACTTCATCTTTATCTGGCAGGTTCCTGGAACATAAACTTGAACCATCATTTGAAGAATGAGTGGGGATAGAAAGCTCTATCACCAGTTTAGGGCCGGATCGATTCCAGTAAGAACATTTACACATAAATGGAAAGATCAGGAGAATGAGTTCTGCCCCTGGTGTAAGGACTAGAAGGAGTCCTTTGGTCATTTATTTTTTGTATGCCCAGCGTAAACGGCTTAATGGCTTAAACCAATTTGCAAAAATATGGGAACACGGGTGGGGTTAGAGGCTCTGCGGATTATGAGGGTCGATACAACGGAACCTGTGGTAATGTCAGTAGCAACGTTTCTGGGATGGTCATGGATTAGTAGATCTAAGTACATAGACAAAGGTTAAATTTGGATGTATGACATTACAACGCATGCTTTTACATCGCATGTTTTTACAACGCGGTTTTTACAACGCATACCATTACAACGCATAGTGCTTTTAGGCGCTGGTTAGTGTATTGTTTAATTTACTATTCCAACTCCAGTCCCCGTGGATAGTAGGGAAGGCGTTGGATAGTACATTAAACCCATTCCCTATCCTAGAGCGCCCCCAGCGCAATGCGTTGTAATGGTTTGCGTTGTAAAAGTTGCGTTGTAAAGGCACTGCGTGGTAATAGTTGCGTTGTAAAGGTTGTTTACCATTAGATTTTATCAATTCTGATGTTAAATATGCTCTTGTATGCCACTAAAACTATGCACATTTTATTTTGTTGTATTTTCTGTGCTTTTAGAATGATATGAATTGCTATGTAATGACCTAGTTTTATGCTCAAGTATTTAATGTTATGCCAGACGGCTTTTACACTTTATAATTATGGCAAGATGTGTTTCAGGATGATGATGGTGTTTATGGTTTTTAAAGGTTGTCTTTTATGATGAAATATTCGAATAAAGACGTATGAAACAGAAATGCAGTAAAAATGTAAAAATGCACCCTTCCCCCGCCCATTTGCAACATAGCTGCCAAGGTTTCAGATTGCTGTGTGATATTTTCATAATTTCAGTGAAATTATGAGTGACATTTCAACGTCTAGCAGTGACACTTTCTTGCAAGCAAAATCAAGCATTGAAGACGTGGGGAACATAGAAACATCTGAAATTACACCCATTTGGTAATGAGAAACTCTAAGAAGGTCTTAAAACAACTGCATGAATGAGGCCCACACATTACAGTCAGCCAGGACACTGTATCAACCCTAATAGAAATTATTACTGAGCGTTGCTGAGCAGTGTCTGCCCCAGTTGACACGCCACTACCTGCTGCCCAGCCCGCAGCACCAGATCACACAAGCAGACTGCAGCTGTCACAGAGCTACTACAAACACCAGGCTCTTAACTAAAAGGTGCTGGTTTCTCCAAAGGTTGGACCAGCACTAGTGTGGTCACCCCACACTCGTAATATAATTATGGTCTGCACTGACTAGGGCTGCTTGAAGCTCCGGAGCTGTCTTATTTCTAAGAGGAGGTATCTCAGGACAGTTCTCTATGAATCAGGTTGACCACTGCTTAAAAAGGTTAACAGTGTCTGATACCTGTTCTTCATACTTTGTGATCTTTGGCCAGACTGACCAGACAAATAGAAGAACTGTCAACAACAGTGTTTGATCTAAGTTATCCACAACCCCATGACCCCTGCATTTTTCTAAGTGGTGATAACAGTAAGGCAAGCAAATGCCCAAGGCTAGATGTCAATATAAACGCTTCTCGGAGGTGGCTGAGGTAAAAAGCCGCAGACCTCTGACAGTTGTCATCCAGATATCAAACGCCAACATCTTTTTTTTGTCTTATTAAAAATGTGGAAGAGAAAACATCTCAAAAGAGCACAAAAAATTGATTTGGGTGTAAAATATAGGAAAAACATTGCAGCTGAAAGCACTTCACATTTTTTAGGTCAAGCCTAGCGTTGCAGCTTATGCGCCACTCGCTTTGCGAGTCATGCAGTATTCACTATAGTGTGGAAGCTTTGTGGAAGCTCCGCCAACTCTCCGCCTATCTTTTTCATTGGTTTGTGTCTTGAATGTTGCCTTCCAATTGTTTGTAGGCCTGTTAGTCCCTCCTTATGACTGCCATGTCGTCATTTGTTTCCTTCCATGGCTACTGGCCCATTTACTGCACAGACTTCTTTCTTCCTGTGCCCCCCCTCCCTCAGTCCGATGCCTCCTCACCCGCCCTACCCCCTTTCGTGCCTTGTCGCCCGCACGCATTCCCATTTGTAATGCAATAAATCTCGCGTAAATGTGTGTCCTATTGCATTGCTAATGCTTGTTATATTGAGGGGGTGGCTTCCAAGTGGAGGGCATCATGTTTCAAGTTAGCTCGCGCTTGCTAGCGTTTGCCTAGAAGAATCTCACGAAGGAGGAGGGAAAAAAACCGTTTTTCCTCACAATCGAGCAGATGTGGTTAAAATGTTACTCTGGAAAGAGGAGCCTTGAAATTCCTTCGCATTCCTGCTGAGCTGTGTCCGCGACATCCTGTGTCACATGACAGTCAAAAATCATGGCTTTAAAAGCATAGCGGAGAGGAACGGCGGTGGATGCTCAGTGCTGTTTATGGTATCTGAGCAAGGGGGAAGTGTTCACTGTCCTCGGCGCAGGAGCTAAATGGGCGAGGAGCAGTGCTTTAAATGGGCCGGTACTCACCAGTACTGAGTACCGGCACTTCTAAATTTCTGGCGCTTGAGTACCGGAACTTCTCTTTGTCCAAAGAGAGTACCGGTACTCATACGGCCGTAAACCAAGCTTAGTGAAATTGGCATTAAAGAGAAGCGCATCATAGCTGACATTGAGTGAGTCCGTTTGTTTTCATGAAGCACTCTGATCGAGTGCTAATCTCTCTTTTTATCGTGGTAATTGAGCGCCGCCCGTAGGCATTCCTTCTGAGCTGAAAGGAAGTTTGGGAGGGGCCCGAGGTGCACTGTGATTACTGACACTGTGTCCGCTCAGTGGAGACAATAGCCAGGGCTTTAAGTGAGATGAAATAACTGGGGGGTTTCTCAAAGGGACGTGACCGGTATAATTAAGGGCATGGCTTAAAAACACTTAAGCTACACAAATGTGGTTAGCATAGTGTGTCGACTGACTGGTATTTTACTGCTTCTGTCATTGCATCCAGAATCTGGATACATATTACAAGTAATATTACACCTACATCAAGCCAGTACTATTCAATTTGTCAATGGCTGTTGTATAAGATCAAAAAAGCAACAACTTTGGCTTTGTTGTATATAATATTGAAAATTCTTCAGTTCTAAAATGATGAGACTATGTAAGAAGTATAACTAGTCACTTTGAATGTACATCTAAGGCAGTGAAGGGTGACCCTGCTGCAGAGTTAGGATATTTTTTTCCAACAAGGGTGAGGGCAAAAATGAATGGAGTGCCAGATAGAGACCCGTTTCGGCGCCTGCTTTTTAGAAATGCCGATGCTAAGCACCGGAAAGACCCGGCCCACTTAAAGCCCTGACAATAGCTTGGTAGGCGTGTGGGCTGGGCCTGCTAACAGGCCTATCTCCTGACTCAGAAAATCGAAGGGAAGGCTTCCTGCTGGCATTGCGTAGTACAGCAGTCAGAACCAGATCGAGGAGGAAGGTGGTGACAGTGATGCTGTAGCCCGGCACTGGGCATCAAGGTTTAGTAAAGAAGCCCACTTTAATGATAAATGTACCCTTTTGTACGTATCAGGGAAATGAAATAATCAAAATACACCAGAAATGCTTTAGTATCATTATGCACATTTGCACACCAGTTCAATCTCAATCACATTAAATGTGTGCCCCTGGCCAGATCCCTTTCACTGCCCATAGCCCCGCCCCTAAAGCCCCACCCCAAAGCCCCGCCCCCTGGTCCACATCTCAATTTGGTGAGTACCTGCACTTATTTTTTTCCATTTAAGCACTGGCGAGGAGCATCGCTAAATCACAACTTCCCTGCTCGTGAGTAATCGTCCCCGCTTGTGAAGCCAAAATGCCTGAGTCCGTCTTGAAAAACTGCGAGGGAGACGTTCTTCCCGCGGAAAGGGAGGGAAAGGTGGAGAAAGACGCAAGGGAGCCTCCAGACGCGGTATGTGCTGTCAGGGTGGATTATGTGTAAGCATGAGCGTAAAATCCGTTCCGCTCGCGGATTTTGTGGATTTTCGGTAAATTTGCGATCCGCGAACTCCCGCGAATTTACCAAAAATCCGCAAATCCGCGAGCGGCGGATCCGGGGGGCAAAAGTTCAAGCCCTCAAGCTTGAAGAAGTTGTAACTATTTTAGGATGGCGCCGGCAAACTGCCAACGCCATCCTAAAATAGTTACTAAGTTAGCTTCAACAGGAAGCACAAATAGATAAACTAAAGCTGGTGCTCGAGCGCCTGCTTTATTTTATCTATTAGTGCTTCCTGTTGAAGCTAATTTAGTAACTATTTCAGGATGGGGCTGGCAGCTTG
Organism: Lissotriton helveticus; assembly: GCF_964261635.1. Lineage (NCBI taxonomy): Eukaryota > Metazoa > Chordata > Amphibia > Caudata > Salamandridae > Lissotriton > Lissotriton helveticus. Next base: position 1,001,256,601 of record NC_136068.1, read on the forward strand.
CCGGCGCCATCCTAAAATAGTTACAGGATATGAAGGGCAGGGTTCATTCTGGCACGATGGTCCTGTCACAAAAATTAAACCTCAACAGGAAGCACTTACAGATATCAATAAAGCATGTGCCCTAGTTGAAGCTCAAATTCAGTGATGCATTCATCAGCCCAAAAACAATTGTGAGCATTGTCTAGGCTGGGCAGGTGTGCTTTCTTCCCAAATCTACCGTCGAAAATCAGCTGTGATGCTGGATACAGGCCTTTGCATCCTTGACTTTCACGAGCGCAATCCCCTGGCTGTTCCTGTGACCAGGAGCTTCTTTCTCTTAATCTGCTGCTCTGATCGGTCTCTGACCTTTTATACACACCAGAGGCATGTGTGCTCGCATGGAATCCCCACCCGTTTGGCCCCGCCGACACACTTGTGGTGTGAACCGTGTTCCCACCATTTACCCACTATGATGGACAGTTGAAGCTCAAATTCAGTGATGCATTCATCAGCCCAAAAACAATCGTGAGCATTGTCGCGGCTGGGCAGGTGTGCTTTCTTCCCAAATCTACCGCCGAAAATCAGCTGTGATGCTGGATACAGGCCTTTGAATCCTTGACTTTCACAAGCGCAATCCGCCCCAAAAAAAAAAATCCGCGGATTTTGCGGATCAACAATACGCAAATCCGCAAAATCCGCGGATCGTGGATCCGTGAAATCCGCCCATGCCTCTGGTGTGTATGATTCATGTGTGCATTAAAAAAAAACAGTCAGTGTTCTTTTGCTTGCGCTTCACAGACACCGAAAGGTGCGTATTCTCTCTTCATGGTTAACACATGTTCTGGTGAATAGTTAATTAACGGGATCGAATCCTGTAAGGCACAAAGTGCAAGAAACTCTTGTCTTAAGTTAATAAATGAAAAGTCTTATTGTGTTAAACAGGCGCTAGCGTGCGTCACAGCTGCTAACCCAAACAGGCTCTGCTTTTTCATGAACTCTTGTTTTTTACCTTGAAGTTTTCTTTCCTAAACATTGTTATGACGATGTAGTCCAATTTAAAGCGAAATGTGTGTCTTTGTGTAACTTAACTGGTGCTCATATAAAGCGCTTTGGTTCGAGTTCGTGCTAATAGAACTGCAAAAAGAAAAGTTTTCATTGTATGGCTGGTGTTCCACTAATATGGAGTGTTCAAAATGAAGGAGGGGAGATGCGTTTGGACGTTTGGACGGTGAATTTTAGAAAAACAGTACCCCTAATTTTTGTGAAAAGACAACCGTCCCAGGACAGTTAATACTGAAATGCTTCAGCTGAAGTGTAAGACCGGGAGACTCCTGTGCTGTGAAACTGAGGGAGGGGCAGGTAGCCAAACAAGCCTTCTTACTAGGGTGCCTTCTTCCTTGAAAGAATTTTAAATGTGCACAACTGCTCATTCTGCAAATGTAAAGGGTGCTTGGAAGCTGATTTGGCTTTAATTGATGGAATGACTGGAAGCTTACTTGTGACATAATTTTAACTTTTTGAGAGATATCGTAATTGAACTATCGGCTCAGCTGTGAGCTGTGCTTTTAAAAGATAGTAATAAAAAACAAGCATTGGCAAAGCCAATTGGTCTCACCTGTGCTAGAGCTATTGGCTTTGCAAACATGTTTTAAACATGTTGTATGTACACCAGCATTGCTTCTGTTCAGCATGACTAAAGGTTAGTCGGGTAATGGTGAGTGGAGTATCATAGAAAGAGTGTTGTAGAGGGAGTAGAGTGTCATGGGGGAGTAGAGTAGAGTGGAGTGGTTTAAGTATAGGATTCATGATGACATAATTTAAACTTTTTGAGAGGCTTTGTAAGGGAGCTATCAGTTAAGCTGTGAAGTGTGTGCTTTTAAAAGACAGTTATAAAAACAAGCATTGGCAAAGCCAATAGTTATCACCTGTGAAAGTGCTATTGGCTTTGCTTATATCTTTTAAACATGTTGTACACCAGCGTGGCTGCTGTTCGGCATATTAGTGAGGGAAAGGTGAGTGGAGTGTTGTTGAGGGAGTAGCATGTCGTGGAGGGAGTAGAGTTGAGTGGCATAGAGCTTAATTAAGTGACGTTGAGCGGAGTAGATTGTCGTAGACTGGAGTGGCATACAGTGGAGTCGTTTAGTAAAGCTGAACGGTATAGAGTAGAGTGTTGTGGAGTGGAGTGGTGTGGAGAGGCATGGACTGTCAGAGTGGCGTAGTTTGTCATATAGTGGAGTACAGTGGCATGGAGAGGAGTGGAGTAGTATCATAGAGTGGAGTAGAATTTTATAGAGTGACATAGAGTGGAGTAGAATTTAATGCTGTTGAGTGTCATAGAGTGGAGTATCGTGGAGGTGAATATCATGGAGTGGAGTGTCGTAGAGTGGAGTGTCGTAGAGTGGAGTGTCGGAGTAGAGGGCCTAGAGAGAAGTGCCATAAAGTACAGAGGACACTGGCATAAAGTGCATGGTTTTGACTAAAGTGGTGTAGAGCACATTGGCTTAGAGTGCAGTGACATAAAGTAGAGTGGAGGACCACAGCGTAGAGTGCAGTGGTGCAGAGTGGAGTAGAGACACATAGAGTGCAGTGGCATAGAGTAGATTGTTTCAGAGTAGAGCTACTACAGACACCAGGCTCTTAATTGATGCTGTGTTGAAAGTTGGACTGGCACCAGTGTGGCCACCACGTGCTCAAGCTATACTTAAGCATATTTAAAGCAGTGGAGTCACTTACTTAATTTTACTTGTTTCAGGAAGAAGCAAATTCGTACAGGCCGCCTCGTGGCCGCAACGACTGCTCACATGGCAAACTCTGGCCCATCATGATTCTGAGCCTAGCTCAGCAGCTGCACCGTTGTGTGGACTTGTGCTCTTGTCTACTGAACAAGTTTCCCTGCTGCGGGCGCCTCAGGTGGGTCAGACAGCACCCTCCGGTGGCTGGATAATATTTAGGTCTCACCTAGCGACGCAGCGCCATGCGCTGCTCGCCTAGGCGGGATCTATTGTTGCCGACTTGGGCTCAGAAGTGGGACAGGAGATGTGCACTTTCCCCTAGACAGCCCATGTGCACTCTCACGCCGCCTGTTCTCTGCACTCTCACTGCACTCACCTGGACAGCTCGACGGCATCTATGTTGACTGGCAGCCGGACAGCATATGTGCACACTCAGGGCATCGCGCGCTCCAACCGCGCTCGCCTGGTCATCCCGATGCCACACGGACATGCGCGCAGCACTCGCGCCAGTGCTCTTGACTCATGGGAGATCAAAGACTTCCCGAGCTGAGCGCGCATGTTCATCAGAACAGGACCCCTGCCCCCATACCAACCAGCCAGCCACCCATTACTGTGCTCATCCGCTCTTCCCAACTGCCTGGCACGCACACACAGAATCACTCACCTGCCGGTCTCACCCAACTGCTCCAATTGTATCTGCGTGAAATTTCTCGCAAGCCGGTCACTACCTGAATGAAAGCAGTTACCTTTGAGTTATCACACGTGCGTCCTGATAGAAGTTGAGCTGAGAGATGTCTCGTATGTTTGTAAAGTCTACAGAAAACTGCGCTTATACATTGAGAAAGTGAAACTGCATGAGGCTTAACACGGCTGACGCGCGTGCGCTGTGCAGGGAACAAAGTCTTACTCTGCACGTCTGGCGCATAGCACTTTCCATTCTGTTAGCAGTACTTCTATAGTGCCTTCAGGCGAGAGCTCCGGGGGCACCAACGGTAATATTTGTTGTCCTGGGTTTGGCACATAATCTGCTTGCAGTAAAAAAAAGCATGCATTACTAGAAACTCAATGACGTAGGAAGTGGTATTGCAATAGCTTGCAATACTAACATTCACTTCCTGATTTGCGCCCACGGGAGAGGCCATATAACATCTTCCTCCACCCTGTTTTGTCCTCTGTCGGCGGAGCCAACCGCACACTCCACCGCCTACCGAGGACCCACCCCATCTATTGGACAGCACTGTGACCCGCGCTGCGCCCTACCTATGCGCCCCCATTTCTACTGGCACATCAGCATATCCTGCCGGCTGCCCCCAAATCTCTCCCCCCTTTTCTCCCTGCTGAATGGTACATCATCTTTCTCAAGAACCCCACTCCCCCAACCCAACCTACTCACCTCACACAGTGCAGCAGCACTAGGCTTGTGTATTCTCTTAAATTTAAGCGAAGCTTGCCTACTGCATCACTTCCTCTAAGTACCCCACCCCCACTCTGACCATAATTATAGGCACGTGGGGGCAATGCACCCTCCCCACCCCACTCCATGGTTATTGGCAAAACTCCCTCCAGCGTCGCCTTGTTTCCCCTCCTTACCCTTGTAATTAGACCCTGCCCCTCCCCAAGCCACCGAAACTAGGGCCCCCATGCCCCTCCACTCTAACCACTCCCAACCCTGCTCCAAAGTCGGCCACCCCGATACCACAACCCCCCACCACTCCTTGCCTTTGTGCCACCCAAAAACCCGTCTCTAGCTGCGCATCTGTTGCAGCACCCAGGAGGACACCAGCCCCCACTAGGACCAAACAAGTCATGCATACAATAAAGCAAGTGCCCGCCTCCTCAAATACATTGAATGGGAGAGTACAGCACCCACCAAGACCAAACCAGTAACTCACATATTCAAATGCATGCACTTCTCCACATATACCTTCTATGGGAGAACACCAGTACCCATCAGGACCAAACTAGTCCCGCAAACATTCCGCTCCTGCCCCTCCCAATTATTTTGTGACCGCGCCATGGATCCTAGCCTGCCCCCGTTCACCTTATCGAAAAATTCCTTTTTTCAGAAGGCCTCGTCCCCCGCACCCACCCAACCCTGCCACCAGACCAGTTACTTGCCACTGCCCAGTGGGCAGATCCCGGCATAAACAACCCTCCTCCCTGAATGGCGCCCAAATCGCCAGCCTGCCATTTTCCGGCAAATGCACACACCTAGTCTCACCAATGACGCCCACCCTACCCACTCCTCCTCCACCCGATTGTGTCCACCTCTGTGCAACCCCCTCCCCACCAAAACGTTCTTGCACGCTCCTCCACTCCTGCCGCCAGATTCCCCAAAGGGTGCGGGGGGGGCGAACACCAGTAGCACTGCGGGACAGGACACACACCGCCGCACCTGGATGTATAGTCAACCACGCCTCCCCACCCACCACGGCAGCCTCAGCTCCAACGTGCATCGCTAGGCACGGCAACAAAAACAAGAAGCAACACCAATCTGTTCCTCACGCAGGAAACGCACACCACGTAAACCCCATTCCATCCATGGCACAATTGGAGCAGCGTGCAACCCCTCCACCAAAGCTCCCCAGCAGAGGTCCTGCACCTAACCCTTCCTCAGAACTTGGGTCTCTGGTCTCTGTGCTGCTCGTCCTGTGTGGCCTGCAGGTACATATGTGTTGGCAGTTCCCCCTGGGGCGCAGAACTTTCTCAATAGCAGCTGCTCTTGCTCCCTGCTCCTGTCCTCCGTGCCCGGATCACCACAGAAAGGGCTCGGGCAGGTCCGTGGCCCATGTGGGGGAGAGCTCACCATGGCAAACACAGAGTCCGGCTAGTAGTGCAGTACTCGCCGACTGAGATGCTGGATGGTTACTTATCAGGTTCACTGTTCACCCTTTGGCACTGTAACTTGGCTCATAATACGCAATTGCTGTGCATAATGTTCGATCACCTGCCAGCAGCAAAGTGCATCATGCACAAACACATGGCATTGGTGCTGCTCCTTTAAAGACCGACATCGTGTTTTTTTTCTTCTAGTGTCTTCGGTGCCCCTGCTTTCACTACCATGGTGTGCCCCCCCCCCCACCAGCTGTTTTAAAAAACTCTCTTGAAAAGGACATTTTGGAATGTATGCTGTTTCTGTATATACTGACCCAAGTTCTGTCAAGTTACCCAATCTGGTAGTAAGTGGATTTCTTTTAGAAGCTGTTGTCATTTATTTAAGTGTTCAGAATGTTTAGTTGTTTGGCATGTGTTTTTTCCGTCTGCACTGTGTCACTTCCATCCTTTTAAATAACAAAGACGTCTTGCTTCCTTCTTTTCGAAGCACACTGCAGGCTCATCTTGTTAGTGCTATATAGAACTGCAAGAACAAGTACAGTTCACCACATCCAGCCTCAACACTCAAAACAAATACACATTGGTAAAAGACATTGGCATTTACAACACTAATAGCTCTAACTTTCACAAATGCGAGAAAATGCGAGACCTATTGCATTGCAAATGCTTGTTAAATATTTAGCAGGGTATGGAAGGAGTAGCGCTGCCATTGCCAGTGCAGCCGCTGCATAGCAAAACTTTATTCATTAACAGGCCACTTGTCATGCTGCAGCGGGCGGTAGCAGGACGTGCCCTCATGTCCGCCTGTTGTGTGTGTCATAAACCTCACCCCACCCCCAGGTTGTGACTGTTGTCTCCATACTAGGCAATGGGCACTCAGACTCACGGCAGTCATGAATTATGTATCGTAATATGCCGTGGCATGGCTGGCGGTGTTCAGGAGTGAATGATCTAATATTGTAACCAGAGACGTTTTAAGTCATGGGCAAATTGGGCTCCGGCCCAGGGCCCCAGCCTTTTAGGGGCCCCCCTGATAGAGCCAGATCTGTTCTTGTCCTGATGACCTTGAATTATTATTGGACAGAATGTTGTGAAAAGCATTTTCCTTTAAATACATTTTAATGTAGGTAATATGTGAGAGTCTATTGCAGACATTTTGCAGACAAATGGTTTGTTTATGTTTCATTCAAAATCCATAATAAACGTTTCTCCTAGATCAATACGGGACCTTACATATGAGTGATGGGAGGGGGTCACATAGATTTTTTTTGTAATATTGGTGAGCTACTGCTGTTACAATACTGACAACACACATCACTATTCCTGAATACTAGATGTAAATACATTTTGAATTCGGACAAGTGTGAGTGTGCAGTGCACTGTCAGTGACCTGGCTAAAGAGTAATGAAAGAGCTGAAATGAAATCATAAAATCAAAGTGTTCCGAACAGGGGCCCCCAAAATACGTTTGGCCCAGGGCCCCAAAAATCCTTAAAACGTCCCTGATTGTAACCAGAGTAGCAGCCGCTTGAGCTGTGGACTCCGAGCCAGCTGCCCGGGAGCATCCGGCACAGTGTGCTGCCACTTTATAATGTTTTATTATGAAGATTACTAGCACTCCTGGACAGCTCAGGAGGTGCTGTTATGCGTGACTTCGCATTTCAGTGTGCGGAAGCAGACCACACTGAAATGCGTTAGTCTGATACGTGGTACTTAACTGGGCTGTTGCAAGACAGGACTGTGTTTTTTTTTTTTTTAAATGAGACACTGAGAAGACCTGTCTGCCTTGTGGCCTCTAGTCACATATTATGACAAAATGAATAGCCTATTGGAATTGAATGCTGCTGAGCAATACAGAAATCAGTGTTTCACGGGAAATCACATGCACTAAGATCAGATCATGAAAAAATGTGTTCAAGAGAAACTCTAGATCTAGGGAATTATTTGGTATTTCAGTTAAAAAAATAAAATTAGTTTATTTTAACAGTGAGCAGCAGTGAAGCAAGGAAAGAAAGGGTGATGGTAAAAATATGTAACAGGTGCCAATTGCAAGGGTGCGTGTGGGGGTGGAGAGGGCGAGAGAAGGCAGGGGACACAAACATTACCAGCAGTAGAGCAACCGAACAATGGAACAACACAACACCACACACAACCAAGTTGTGTGTGACGCACCTCTCATATGGCAACACGCCCGCCCTCCCAAAGTAAGACTTGGACTATGAGCTCCTTGCTCCCAAGGTGTGCATTTCCAATGCCCCTGTTGTCCCCAAGGGGCGATCTCAATGAACAAAATCAAATCTTCTAGCCACTGTGGATTGCACCACCTCACATGTGTAACAAAAGTACAAATGGATTAAGAAATGTCCATCCAATGTTGATATGGTTTAACGTTTTCTTCAATCTTCTTTATTCATATAAATTTCATCGGGTAGCCAACGCTTTCGTTCTTACAAAGAACTTTGTCTGGGCTGTAAAAACATTTAAAAACATATATATAGTAACATATACAAACCATTTGACAAACAATACAAACATCAACTGCACCAAGACAGGAAGAATCTTTGAACACCATTTGACATTCTATTTTGACACACCACTTGGTAGGTACCCATACCTCAATCAAGTGGTTTAGGCATCTGCACCTACCCCTATCACATTTTCGTTACAGAGCTCTTTCCTTGTTCATAGTTGCACAATTATAGATTGATAGCAAGATAATATCTTTTAGCCAGTCCAGACATATAACTTTTTTCGGGTTTTTGGTCCCACATAGGGTTATTTTGTCATAATATCCATATTCAAAAAGCCCGACCAGGTACCCCTTGTTCTCATATTATACAGCAGACAGGCAACTTCTTGGTCTCTGAGCTGTACATTCTTCTATTCTCTCAATGCGTTTTTGTACATACATTTCTCAGTCAAAGCAATAATGGACAAAAGTCAATAATAGACCAACCGCTTGACTTCATCAATGTTTGTAGCTCCACAGTTTAACCACTCTATTTCAAAAAAGAAATTGTTCATACTTTGGGATAAGTGTAGTTCCCCCATAAAGTAATTTTTGCGCAGTTGTAGCAAGACCCGAACTAAATTATAATTAGGGCTCCCGGTTTTCCGTTTTTACGGATATTTACATATAAATACAGACGGAAATCTATATTTCCTTTGTCTGTATTTATATGTAGAAACGGAAAAATACTAAAAAATGTTGCCACACTGCCGTGCTCGAATCCAGCTAAGCCCCCTTCCTGCTTCTGGAAATTCCTTCCCGGGCGCGCACACAGCCGCACCCGAGTACTTCACAGGTCTTTTGAAAGACCATTTACTTGTTAATTAGGCTTTATTGTTGTTTCACCCCATGCCGTGGCCTCCCCCAACGCCCCTGACTCCTCCTGTGCCAGGCTCCATACAGTGCACATTTTAAGCCCTTCAATTCACAGTGCTGCAGCCAGAGAAAAAAAGATGCGTGTTCTCATCTGTCACTACTTTATATTGTCTGTCGGTCCTGGCAGTGTGAAAACAAGATTGTTTCAAACGCATGCCATTCGCCCCCTCTGGCTAGCAAGAGGTGGCCTCTTGTAGCCTGCACGTCTAAAGTTATGTATTGTGCTATTCGAAGAGCCTTATGCTCTGATCCATAATTTTATCGACCTGAGCAGCATGAACTGCAGGGATCAAAACGCCCGAGGTGCGGATTAGGGTGAGATTTCGACAGTAGTCATGGCTGAACCCACTGAGCTATTTGTCACCTGAATGTTACAACATCCCCCGCTCTCACACAGTCTGGGAAGGAAGGTTTTCACGAATAAAAAATTGGCAGCAGTCTCTGAACTGGTTTGGTGTTTGCAGACAGTATTCGAACCTGAATATTTCACTTGGCTCCAGGGCTAATTAATCTCCTAAATGTGAGTAAAGATGTCATGGAAGGAAGCAGCTTGTTTTGACTGTGTGGAGGTCCAAATTAGATTTTTGATTTAATTGTTCAGAGAAAACGACTTCCTCGGTGCCCTGCTCGGCGAGTGAGTGCACACGCAGACCTGGCACACGTTGGCAGAGGCGGGCATGCATCCACCAGAGATCTTCTGCCTTTTACTGCCAAGTGGGGATTCTTGTTTCCAGGGCGGTGCCCTGTAAATAATATTAATTTACGCACCTACCAAGGACAGAACTTTGGACCTAAGGGAAACTGAACAATCACAGACTGCATCGGCCTTCATTTCTAGCCAACAGCTCCAAGGTCACGCGGGGTGCATTTGTACGGAGCCGGGCATCTGTGGCAGCACTGGAAATAGAAATGTCGGCTTGTGTTGATTTAGAAACGTAGAACAGTACAGAGGACATTCACCTCACCAACAAGGCTGAACGTCATACCCTGCACCAGAGACCCCCTTACTGGCCAAACTATACCCAGCAGCAGCCTACCAACCCTGCACGCCAATGAAGCAGATGTGAATCGGAGCGCTTTCAGGCCTCATCAGTGGTATGAAGCGCTATATACATTCTGCAATACATTGCACAACCTTAAGCTGTAGAATAAACCAGCCCCCGCTCAGAGGTGCACAGTGTGGTACCCTGAAAAGGGCCAGTCTGCGATGTCGCCTGAAGGGGGCGCTGAATGTGGCTGCAGCTGCCACTAATTTCACCTCGTGTTATTCCCACATGCTTAGTTGTTCTGGCACAAAAAATTACTTTGCTTTCCACTGGTGACGTGGATGGTTGTGAGAATCATATCTGGGCCTTTGTAAAATGTTAGAATGAGAACAGAAGGCTGGTATTTTTCTCGGGGTGGGAGAGATGCAGAAGTGATGGGGTTCTGGTAGTTTCAATACCAAGCTGGCCCATGCTATAAAATTTGCTTTTTAGGCTAGCGCGTGGTCATGAATGATCAGGTCATCTTCTGAGCAGCAGCAGTGTCTGCCTGCCCTCAGTTACTGAAAAATCGAGTCAGCAGTGTATCTCTGGTTGATGCCCTTCCATTTCAGGTGCTTTGTAGCAGTTTTAAGCTCTTCTTAGAGTTTCTCGTTGCTCAAATGGGTGTAATTTCTGATATTTATATGTTCCTCAAATCTTCATTGCTTGATTTTTCTTGTGAGAATTTGTCACTCATAGTCGTTGAAATGTCACTCATAATTACACTGAAATTATGAAAATGTCACATATAGCAATGTGAAACCTTGGCAGCTATGAGCAGAGAAGGAGCCGACGCTCCCCTCCCGGGGTATTGAAAACAGCTTTTGGTGGCAGAGAGCTCCCAAGCTACATGCCACGTCCTTAATTATTACATATATACATATATATATATATATATATTATATATATAATATGTATCAAAAGGATGTGGTGTGTAGCTTGGGATATATCTATCTGTCTGTCTATCTACACACAAACACACCACCACCAATATATGTACTTACTTTCTGTGTGAAAACCATAGACATTTGAAGGCAGATTTCTAGCTGGCTTTAGATGGAAATACAGAAGCACTGGCACATGTTTGCTCCTGATAAGTGCTTGCACTCTAACCTAAAGTGTTTTTATAGCAGAACTGAGAAGCACAGTTACTCTCCTATTCAAATTACTCAGTACCGGACCATTCAAAGCACTGCTAAAGCCACAACAAATCGCCAGTTTAAGTGAGCGCATGTGTGCATTGTCAATTTAAATAAATGTGGAAAAATACTAGCTGTAGCATCGTCTTTTATTGTGGCAAAAATAAATGTGGATAAATACAGAAAAAATGCCCAAAAAATAAATATGGATAAATACAGACGGAAATGGCAAAAAAATAAATACCATAAAACCGGGAGCCCTAATTATAATAGGCCTTACATATACCCAAATAAATCATACTGTTGACGTTACTGGTCTGACACAGCCCAATTTATTCTCTACATAACAATTTCTTACCGATATCTGTGTCCACTATTCACAGTTCCCAAAGATGTCAGCAGTCGCTTGATAGCTTCATTATATATGGTTACTGTGCCTATAATAAATAACAAAAAAACAATATACTCGGTATGCTTGGTTATTTATTCCAAGGGAACTACATTACCAGCAGTAACAGAGATTCTCCCACCAGGCTGCAAGGATGCTACCAGGGCTACCTGCACTACTAGGAAGACAAGGACGTCCAAGCACTTGGAATTGGCTGGAAGGTGGGATGTTTGTGCTTTCCAAAATGCTATAATATTTTTTGTAATATAGTGGGGGCATATTATCAAGCACGGAGTTAAAATTATCGCCGCTGTAGCGGCAGGAAACTGCTGCTAAAGTGGCGATAATGGGCTTGATATTATGTCCTGGAGAATTCCAATAGAAGCCCATGTTGACACCAGAACATGGGCTTCTATTTGAATTCTTAAGGGCGTATTATCAAGCCCATTATCGCCGCTTAGCGGCAGTTTTCTTCCACTAAAGCGGTGATAATTTTAACTCAGTTTCTTGATAATATGCCCGTGGTGTTTTATATCCTGCGCTCTACATGCTCTGGTACACTTACTTTTACTCTGTTCTCTCCTAGCTCAAGCAGTGCTGTTGTATAGCTTCCTTGCACTGTGACGTGCCCATGTCTCACCGTTCCATTTGCACTTACTAACAGGTATTTTCCTTTGAACCTGATTTTAGTTCTTAATTCGGGGGTGAGGACCTTACCACTTCCATCACAATGGACAAGCACAGGTGACATTGAGTACACATTGGAGTATGAAATGTAATCTGGTTTTAACACAATGAACACTACCTGCATGTGTGGGAATTTCACCAATGACAAGTTAGAAGAAAGAAACGTAAATGAACATGTCATCTCAATCAACCTACACCTACCATGGCCGATTTTTGGAAGTTGCCTTGCCCATATTAGTCTTGTCACTTTGGTAGAGGCAAGTGAAGCATACAAACAAAAGATGTACTAAACTGGAGTAGGGCTTCCTTGGAAAAAGGGCTTGAGGGGCCATTTTAGAATGGTAATCGTTAGGCAACTGCGATTGACAAAATACTTTAAAGACAAATAAAAGGAGCTGACATCTAAATGAATGGCAATTATTGGTTTTCCTGATACTGAAAATAGTAAAAACTACTACAGTAAAATATTTCTTTAAAGCAATATATGTGAGCTCCTTAACACAATTTTTGTTTGGTGCACATATGCTTTCCTAGTTACCCTTCTTGTTCAAAATATAATGACTTGACTACTTGCATGCTTCTGACAAGCTATGCAGCTGTTTAAAGTGAGCTGCTCTGGTGATGTCACTCCAGAGGCAAGCCTTGCAATCTTGTCAAAAGGAAGTCCTTCTATTATATCTAAATCAGAAACCCTTTGGGCGTATGGTAAACAGCCCGACTCAGAGTCACGTTTTTCTGCAAAGGCACCAACCCGCCCCTTTATGATGCCATGTATGAATATGTAGAAGCACAGTCGAGTGGTTGCTCTGTAATTTATTTTATTTTTTATTCTCCTGATGATATATTCATGAAACCATCGCACAGCGGGTGGGGGCTGAGCTGTGCACAGATGGCGCCGGAGACAGCTGTTGTGGTGGCGGCGGGTCAGGCAAGTGGAGAAGATGCCAGGTATGTGGACATAGAACCCTGCCACATAGGCTGCGGTCCGGGCCATCTATGGAGCACGAGACAGGAGGTATTGAGGACAGGCTCAAGCCAGACAGCCCACTCCTGAGGCTTAACTTACTGGAGTCCTTGCAGTGTCGATGACAAACTGTGGGTCACTATGCTGAAAAAATTAAGGGCGCTATTGTGAAACAGTAAAGTGGGCTCTGTGCTGAAAAAATGAGCACTGTTGTTAAGAGCTCAAAACAAACACAAAATAGTAGTTCCAAAACAGATACTAAAATGGTAACTAGTGGCTTTATATTGCACTTAGTCCTTGCTCTCAGAGAGGGATAAACACTGAAAGAGGCATGATAAATGCATGCCTTAAACTACTGGGAAGAAAGAATAGGAGAGTGACAATGGCACCAGCAAATAGGAAGCCTGTTGGTGGGCTGTAAGCCCACAAAATAAATACAGCATGTCTTGAAGAGACAGCGCAAGTGCTGCCTAGACTCAATCTAAAAAATATGAATGGAAACAAATGTTTTCCTTATCACAAAAAACATTTGAATTGTAGATTGGAGAAGTTAGAACACTAATGATGACATGTTTCTGCATTTAATTTAAAACGTGCATTATTAATAGTGTACCGAGCAATGGCAATGCTCTCAAATTCAGATATTTATAGTGACATGAGTCTAATGCAGTAAAAATACATTTACTAGGACATGTTAAAAATCTATTTTGCTGGCTAATGCTAGCTAGGCCTTGGTGCTATCTAGTCGAAAATGGATGTCACAACAAAGTCCTTATTCTCTTTGTTTTTGCTGCACATAGTCAAACAAGATGTTTCTTTCTGAATGTCAATGTTCCCAAACAAGGCTTTAGCCTACTGTAATACTTTCTCAAGAACCTTCCACTTGCAAGCGGTATTGCATTCATTCACAATGGTTCACTTTTGTTCATGTAACTAGTTTGTTCTGACACCTTCGGATGATAATATTTCAGTCCTTTGAATCAAAATGCATGTAGTAGTTTAGTATTGAGGTGATAGGTTTATGTGACAATTTTTAAATTTCTGTATTTTGTATTTACTAACACTACAGTGAGTTTGCATCCCTAATGCTCCTCTTAGAAGAAAGTGGCTAAATGAAACCCTTGAATTTGGTAGTGAGCTATGAGACATTTCCTATGCGGCAAGGGATGCTGTCCAATTTATCACTGATGTTGCTGCACATTTGGGACGTAGCGCTGATTTGTGTCACTATTTTGTATTATTCTAAGTTGATGATCGTTGTGGCAACTGCCTTCTATGTAACTCAGAAACTTCTGCATTCCATTATTCATGTCTTGTAATTCTTTTGAATTTTGTAATAATTTTTCATGGTTTTTATAAACACTACTCTAGAACATACTTGTTAAATGAGTTCTTTCTTGTTGGATTGTATTTCGAAATGCTGTTTTGTACCATGTCTCTGGGGCACATTGCCTCATGAAATTAAGAATAACCCCATCCCTGATCCACCCAACTCTTGAGCCCAAAGTTGTGATGCAGATTATTTTTTAGGTTCCAATGTGTCCACTCCAGTAGAGGTCGAAACTGACTCTTGCGGTACAGCCGCCATCTTACGACTGCACCCCAACATGCAGCATTCAAAGCTCTTTCAGGATTTTAACGGACTGTTCCCAAGTACCAAAGCTTCAGATTGTCTCATCCATGAGGAGAGACATTAAGGAGACTCCGAAAGGAAATCTAAACTTATTTCAACCTCAAGGTACCATGGTTTGCAGCTGTTAGACCTGGGTGCTAGACTTTGTAATAAGTAATCTCCATGTTTTGTGAGTGTTAGTCAGAGACAGACTGTCCTAGGAGGTCACTGGAAGATTTCCAGTCAGATCTTTTCATCTGGAAGGTCCACGTCAGATTACCATGATATGTAAATAACTGTTATATAAGTGCATGGATGTATGGCTTTACAGCGCATATTTTACAACACAGTTTTTACAACGCAACTTCCATTACAATGCATGCCGTTACAACTCAAGCCATTACAACGAATGCTCCATTACAATGAAAATTACTATTCTATGCATTGTAATGGCATGTCTTGTAATGGAACTTGCTTTGTATTGACTGCGTTGTAGAGGCATTGTGTTGTAATGCCTGCGCTGTAATGGATGTTTCCCAAGTGCACTGCTCTTTTGGACTTACAAGTGAGTCATTAATATTCCTATTTTTTAGGCCAGTCCACTGCTGTAGAACGTGGTTAGAGCCCTGAGAACAACAAGGGAGAGGCGAAGGCAGGCCATTGCCATGCAGAGCGAGTCTTTGAGCAATTTACTATGCTTTTGGCCCTATGCAGAAACCCTCAGTCACATTGACCACTAGGCCGCAGCAAGAGAGAACTCATCTCTCTCTTCCATTGTTTTCTCGACTGCCTGCTGCTGTGCACCAATAGCAGCATCAAGTAGGCTTGAGCCTCCGAGGATGCAGACTCCTTCCTGCATGTCTCTTCATATTAAGGGCACCCGGATGATCAGCACCATATCTGGCAGGACACTGTCACATGACCTGGCGCTCATCAAGGCGCAGTGCCGTTCTGTATTACTCAGCTGGGCAGTCAAGTGTTTACGAGAAGGTGCCTGAAGTCTCATGGATGCCCAGTCCCATCATGCATTGTGTCCATAAATGAGTGAAAGAATATATTAGCATGGATTTTGTGGTACGGTTTGTTGCATTCTTCTGCATCTTTTTAAGCAGCAATAGAACAGCAATTCAGAGCACGCTTCCTGTTTGTCTCATTTTGTTTTAGGCAATATCAAAACAGGAAAGAGCCATATATCAAGTGCATAAGAATAGAAAGAAGAAGAGAAGAAAGGAACGAAAATAATAAAATGGGCTATTGATCGACTAAATAAACAAAAGTATAAACATAAGTATACGATATGCATGGATATTTGTAACACTTAAACAACATCATAGATGCATGTAAACTTCCCCAAGCGTATTTGAAACATTTCAACGATGTACTTCTAAATATCCATGATCTCTTGAAACTTTTAACAAACTCAGGCTGGACGCTGCTCTTCTGAAGTATATAGTTCGAGCTGGACTGTTAATATTGGTGCAGGGTCACAACTTATTGGCAAATGGCTGGGTCCAAACTGAGGTGGCATTTTGTGCAAAAAAATGATGATTGGCAGGGATGCGGCCCCAAGTAATTGCCAGCTCCTGAGATTAGTTCAAGCACTCCACCAATCACTTTTTTATATACTTTCATCATTGCTTTTTTTGCAAATGGGTTTGCAATCAGGATGACTCAGATAGCAACTTTGGGGCCCATTATGATGGTGGGTGGAGGCCCCACTGTGGTGCTGGCGGTGACGGGAAATGCCATTTTCTGCACAGGAGCAGCGGTCCTCACGCCTGCCGTATTAGTATGGACAAACATAGCCCATTTCCCATCCGCCGTGGTGCGATGCAAACCGCCATCAAAATGCACCCGCCACCGCAGTGGTGGGAGCCAATGGAGACCCACCGCCATGCGGAATGACGCCCCGACCGCTGTACAAATCAGGATGCCCCACACATCCATTCACACTGCAGCAGAGAACCCGCCCAACCAGAGAAGGCGGAAGCGCCAAACCAGATTCCCGGTCCACACGACCCGGTCCGGACCGCAATGGATCCCGGTGCTGTACCTGATACACTATCAGCAAGTTATGCACTGCTGCAGACGATGCCGCAGTTACGCAAACACACAACTCCGCACACAACCACAACACACAACTCATGGGCTGACATACGGTTCCTGTCCATACCAGACACCCTGGTGGGGACAGGGACACATCACCAAGTGTACCGACACATGTGCTACCTGTAACTAAATCACCCCTCCGCATCCAGGTCACCCATCAACCGTGATATCAATGCAATGTCCTGGTCACGTCACCGCAGTGGTGAAGACGTGGGAAAACATTTGCACAATGTAGAAGGCAGGGCTAGCGCCAGGCTTGGGCAGTCCACAAAGATCATAGGGCCATCATTCCACCCTCCACACACCAGGCCCCTCACACCCTTGAAGGGACATGCTATGTGCCCCTCCTGTGCACCTCCATGCACAATAACCAGCCAGGTGTACACACACCCTGCACCACACACCAAACAACCAATGAGACAGTCACAGCAGGTGGTGCTACACAGGTACGCACAACACAAAACCTCAGGGCCAGGACAACCCTCTCATCACACCCACACTACACTCATGTCAAGCAAACTGAGTCCAAACACAAAATTAACACTCACAATGAATAGGAACAATCACTCAACCAGACACACCCCACACTGCCACACTGCCACATACACAGACCAGATGTCAGCAGAAATGGAGGACAAGAAATGGGAAAGCTAAATTGTGGTGGACACAATGTAAGGCTAAGGAGTTAGCCACTAAGCATGTATACATCACATGCAAGAGAAGGAACATATAACAACACCCTTAGCCCATCAAATCCAACATGGCTGGCAAAGTGAGTGAAATGAAACCACAGTCACCTCGGTCCAACAACTCAGGGAGACAGCAAGACAGCCCATGCATAGGCACAGGGATGAAAAGAATTCACTGAAGTCAAACAGTGTTCAGTCACCTATCTGTATCTAACTACTTGACATTGTATGTCAGCAGCACAACACATAGGGCCCATTGTTACACTCCATGACTGTCAAACACAAGTTGGATACTACACACATACCCCCCCAACCTCAAAACTGCAGCACTCAACACCAGTGTCAAACACACAGAATGGTGCCAATAATGTCCAGTCAATACACTGACAAACACTCACACTCCCTGGGGGTCATCCACAAACATCACACACACACTCAGGGATGCCTGAACCAATGCTGGCACAAAAACAACAGCCAAACACAAAACTCACTAACAACATACACAGAAGTACAACAAGCACAGACGGGAAACATCCTTTACAAAGCAACCATTATTTCGCACTACACTTACAACGCAGCCATTACATCGCAATATCATTTACAACGCATGTCACTACAATGCAGGCATTACAACGCATGACACTACATCACATGACACTATAGCACATGTCACTACAATGCAGGCATTACAACGCATGACACTACATCACATGACACTATAGCACATGTCACTACAACGCAGGCCTTACAACGCATACCATTACAACGCATAGTACCCCTACACGATCCAAAACTTACCCTACTGTCTGCACCCCCTGGAGTTAGAATATTAATTCTAACCCCAACACTATCCAACACTTACCCTACTGTTCCACCCCCTGAAGTTAGAATAGTAATTTTTACCCCTACACTATCCAACACTTACCCTACTGTTGCAGCCCCTTTAGTTAGAATAGTAATTTTTACCCCTATACTACCCAATACTTACCTTACATGCAATGTAATGGTATGAGTTGTAATGGTATGTGTTGAAAAGTTATAATGCGATGTAATGGAATGCGTTGTAAAGGTGGTTTCTAAAAATGCGATGTAGTGTCATGCGAAGTAATGGAGTGCATTGAAAAGGATGTTACGATGTAAAAACTGCGTTGTTAAGGTATGCGTTGTAATATGCATTGTAATGTCATACATTCAGTACAGACCTTTGCAGTGAAACTGGGGAAAGGCAATGTGAGCCCAGACAGAACATGAGTACACAACATCACACTCAGGAAGGGAAGAAGTACCTCAGCAAAGACACATACAGCTCACCTATACCCACAGATGCAAAAGTCTGGGACTCCCAGGTGAAAACAACATGAGCAGAGGACTGTGCAGCACAAACAGTTGAACTGCATATCAGCAACCATGACTGCAAAATAGTACCAGAAAATCACATATAACCAATCGGGAAACTCTCCTGAGTGGCAAATTGGTCCTGTGCACAGATCAGCACCACAAAGCAAAGTGTAACAAATAAAGTGGTGGGGAGGCACACACACTGGCAAACCAAGGGGACAGCTGACATGAGAGTGAAGTGTTGTGTACATCAGTAGTGGACATGTCTGGAGTGCCCGATACACAAATAGATGGAGTGCACACTTGCGATGGGTAGGCATCAGAAGCACAGATCGGGGATGTAATGACTCCACAACCCACATGCCATACTGGAGCCAAAAAAGCCCCAAGTGACAGCAATACATGAGGAAAAACACACCCACAATGTCAGTGTGGCTGAGCAGGTCTGCACAGTGAGCACAAACAGTATCAGGACACATGGTTGATCAACAAAACAAAACACTGACTTGTCAGTCACACACTCTGCATATTCACAATTGCCACAAACAACAAGTAGGCGTCCCAAAGAAGTGCAGGGACACACCAACGCACTGCACAGTGCACAACCTACAACTACAACATGTGCACACAATCACAAGCACAGGGCTGATTAATCAAACTAACAGGCACTCAACTCCTGGGTGACACATGTGTGCAGTTGCCATTGCAGGGGCGCACACACACATCAACACTACTGACAAAGTCACCCCCTTCCCATTGCACACTTCCTGAACTCCCAAGTGCACACATTGAAAGTTACTAATGTGACTGGGATGACTTGCCATCACAAGATGACCATGCACCAACACTGCTGTTCACACATCAAGAAAGATCACACACATGTGTTGGCCCTGGCCAGCTTGCCTGCAATCCTGTGGATAGAATCCTACTTTGTGCTGGCAGTGCATCCAAACATCACGTGTGTACAATTTAGCTAACCTGACCAAAGAATGATTATGACAACAGTAGTTCATCACAAACCACCATCATTGTACCCTCAAGCCTCAGAGTCAAGAAGAACTGAAGTGCCTGTCACCTCTGCAAAACACTGAAAAAGTGGAATAAGCCATTGGCAATGTTGAAGTGGCATACTGAGTATGTGTCACATTAAACCATACCCACATAGAAAACCCTTTATTTAGCAAGGACACTGACAAAGCAGAGAACAGGAGTAGCTATCTTTATTCACATATCACACAGATAGGCACCACAAGTACACAATAGCAAGGCAAGTGGCCAGTACAAAGTGCGGAGTAGGTACATGAGAAGCTGCACAGTGAATGGGCAAACAGCAGTGAATATCAAGGCCAGTGGCCAGTACTAAAAGTGCAGAGTAGGTACATGAGAAGCTGCACGGTGAATGGGCAAACAGCAGAGTACATCAAGACCAGTGGCCAGTACAAAGTGCCGAGTAGGTACATGAGAAGCTGCACAGGGAATGGGCATACAGCAATCAACATCAAGGCAAGTGGCCAGTCCAAGGTGCAGAGTAGGTACATGAGAAGCTGCACAGGGAATGGGCAAACAGCAGTGAACACTAAGGCCAGTGGCCAGTCCAAGGTGCAGAGTAGGTACATGAGATTGTGCACAGGGAATGGGCAAACAGCGGGGCCAGTGGCCAGTCCAAGGTCCAGAGTAGGTACATGAGAAACTAAACAGGGAATGGGCAAACAACAGTGAATATCAAGGCCAGTGGCCAGCACAAAGTGCAGAGTAGGTAAATGAGACGCTGCACAGGCAATGAGCAAACAGCAAGGCCAATGGCCAGTCCAAGGTGCAGAGTTGGTACATAAGACACTGCACAGGGAATGGGCAAACAGCGGTGAACATCATGGCCAGTGGCCAGTACAAAGTACAGAGTAGGTACATGAGATCCTGCACAATGAATGGGAAAACAGCAGTGAACAACAAGGCCAGTGGCCAGCACAACGTGCAGAGTAGGTACATGAGATCCTGCACAGGGAATGGGCAAACAGCAGGGCTAGTGGCCAGTCCAAGGTGCAGAGTAAGTGCATGAGAAGCTGCACAGGCAATGAGCAAACATCAAAGCCAGTGGCCAGTACAAAGTGCAGAGTAGGTACATGAGATCCTGCACAGGGAATGGGCAAACAGCAGTGAACATCAAGGCCAGTGACCAGTACAACGTGCAGAGTAGGTACACAAGACCCTGCACAGGGAATGGGTGAGACTGTACCCTGCTACAGTCAGCAACATAGCTAGGGGGATAACAATGGGCAGTCCAGGCACTGCTGTGTGAGAGACAGGTGTGTGAGGGCACTTTCACTCAGACTTGGCTGTCAGTCAGACTGGGAGGTGGCTGAGTGTCAGGCCAGATGGAGGACTGGACCGGGGAGAGAGAGGCCCAGCTGAGGTAGAGGTATCAGTGGCTTTGGAAGCCGGAGGGCTGCTTGGACCGGGTGGTGTGGTGGCACGTGGAGGTGGAGTTATGCTGCCGTGAGATATAGTGTGGATGGGAGAATGTGGAGGGGTGTCTTTCCACTTCTTGGGGTGTCTAAATGGCTTTCCTGTCTTGGTAGCAGTGGGAGGTGGGGCAGACACAACAAGCACACTCTCCACCAAAGCTGCATCAGCAGCCGGTGGCCCTCCCTCTGGGGACATGCTGGATCCAGCGGTACACTTGGCCTTGCTTTTGCCCCTCCATCCCCTGTTTACCAGGTGTACCTACTACAGTGCCCTCCTTTCGGCGCTTCACAGGGGTGTGGATGAGAGTTGAGGTTGTGGGTGAACCTACCTTGGAGGTTTTTTTTTATGTGGACTTTTAGCAGGCACCAGCTTCTTAACGGGCACGGCAACTGTCTGCTTGTCTTTGTGAGACGCTTTTGGGAAAGGAGAGTCATTGGCTGGGGATGCCTCTGAGGCATGTGAGCCTGAGGCCTGCTTTTTGGCTTTATGGCCCTGAGTGTCACCTGAAGGGCTTTTGATTTGCGCTCTGGGGTGGCTTTGTTTTTTTGGGGGGGATGTGTCTGCACTCTGGACTGCTTGGGCTGCTGCTGTAGTGTGCTGCATGTGCTGTATCTTGAGCCTGAGGTCTGTGGTGTGTGGTCACTATCGTCAGATGTAGGCACTGGCAGGGATGTGGCCAAAGGGACAGGAGCTGCACTCTGAGATTGTGCCAGTTGAATGGCTGCCGTCACTGCGGCGGACAAAGACTGGACAGTCTGGTCTAGCCCACCCACATCTGAATGAATGCCCTCCATGAAAGCAACGACCTGTGCCAACTTTTTGTCGTGGTCTACGAAGGCGTTGATGAGAGTTGTTTGGCCCACACACAGCTGGTGCAAAAGGTCCACAGACTCAACAATAATGGCAGCAGGGGAGACAGGGGCAGTGGTGCCTGGGGTGAATGACACTGTTCCCTTCTTACTGGTGCGAACACAGGCAGCACTAGTGGAAGTAGGTGGGAGGGTGGGCACTGGACGCTGTGTGGTGGAGGAGAAGGCAGAGTCTCCACACTCTGTGCTCTCCAACATAGATTCATCACCGGTGACATCAGATGACGTGGAGGTTGGTGTCTCTGGCTGTGATTCCTTAAGCAGACTCCTGTCAAAGTCAAATGATCTTGTATAGCGCACATATCACCGTTAGGTCTCAGGGAACTTGAAGACATTGCTACCAACCTAGATCTATCTCATATCATTAGGGAATAGCCATGTTTTTGATTCTCTGTGAAAACTCAGGCTAGCTGTGATAGACTAAATGCAGGGCGGGAGCTTGTTCCAGAGATGGGGGGGCAAGGTAAGAAAAGGAGCGGGCTCCTTTTCCCACTGTGCTAACCCTCTGAGGAATTAAGAGAAGTTTAGAGCTGGATCTCAGGGTTCTGGCGGGCTGGTATTTTTTCAGGTTTTTTTCGATGTACCCAGGCCTGTGCAATAGATGCTTTTGTGTGTTAGGCACAACATTTTAAAATGCCTTCTCAACCTGATTGGAAGCCAATGCAGAATTTTTAAATTGGGACAAGACGGCGATCTTGAAGGTAGATCCAAGATTAATCTGGCCAAGGTATTCTGCAGATTCTGTAGTTTGGAGAGGAGGTCTTCATTTATAGAGGTCAGTAGAGCATTACCATAGTCCATGCAGCTAAAGATTGGGCCCTGCACAAGTGGCTTCCGGGTTTCAATTGGTAGCCACTTGGAGATTTTCCGTAGCTTCCGTAGAATGCCATAGCAGGTACCTAATACACTGTTAACATGGGCTCTCATGGAAAGCTTTTTGTCGATGGTGTTGCCCAGGTTGCAGATAGTTTGTTTTGGGGATGTACAAGGGCCCAATGTCTGTGGCCACCAGCTACTTGTCCCCCTCCGAGGCGCTCGTCACATCATTGTCACTGTGCTCATGTATAGCAGTTGTGCTTTATGCTTCATCACTGATGTCTTTTGCCAGTCCTTCTGTGCCCACGGGAGATGTTGCATGAGACAGATATGTAGGGTCAGTTTAGTGGCATTAACACAAACATCATATGCAAGCAAAGCACAAAACAAGAGGATTATATCCCCATGTTGCACACCACCCTGTGCAGTAACATTGTGCAACCTCAATTCAAAAGTCGAATTTTGCATGTTATCATGCAAATGTGGCTTAAGTGACCCATGTGATTACCCCACAGCCAAATAGCCTGCAGGTGGCTCAGTTTAACCAGACAGACAGATCCCTCTGAGCACACCTAGGGCCTAGAGGGGGGAAAATATGTACTTCCCAACATGTTGCCACTGTCACATCTATAGACAGCAGAAGTGGACAACACAGATACAGACTCCAAGATAACAGTCCACAATGGCCATGAGCTCATGCCATTCACCATGTCGTACTTTGGGCCACAACTACAGTTGCACATTGGTGCTAGATGTGTAGTCCTCTCAATTCTGACCTCAGACAATGCGCACATTGATGAGAGCACACTGTTCCCTTCCATGGGATGTCCCTGACTTCCCCAATGCAGATGATACCAGAAGGCCACGTCTCAGAATGCAATGTCAAGGGCCATTACTCCAAAGACATGAGACAGTACAGGTAAGGAAAATGCATGACAGCTGCACCCAAAACAGAGGACACTTACAAGCCATTGCATCACACTAACAAAATCACCGAGCCCAGCACTGGCCCAAGCTGTGTACACATGCAGTCACTCACAACCAAAGTCATCCTTCCCAGAATACTCACCCCCAGCTTGCTGCTGATGGTCCTTCAAACGTGCCTCCGGCTCAGGCTCTGTCACAGCTAACATGCGGGCCATTAGTGATGTCATGTTCCTGTGCACCAACCTGCCAGTCCAAGGTAGCAGTCCCAGTGTCATCTCTGCCACGTTTTGCTCAGCCAGCAGATGTCATCTCACCTCTTGTGACAGTGTATGCGCCGTCAGTTGGAGACACCCCGAGCTCGCACGTTGCGTGCAATGGCCCTCCACACGACCTTACGCTGGTGGACTTTGAGCTGCAAGCTTTGGGGACAAGAAGGGGAAAAATCAGTGACACTGGGTTATGTACCACTATCTCTCAGTACAGGAGCATGATACTAACTCAGCACTACTTCACAGATATGTCTAGCAGAGACAGTACAGCATCTCACATAGTCCATTAGCATGGGAGAATTATACGAAAATGCATGGAGCTAGGAGGGTGGACACAGTACCTGCCCATCTCATACACATGCAGGAT
This sequence comes from Lissotriton helveticus, assembly GCF_964261635.1. Classification (NCBI taxonomy): domain Eukaryota; kingdom Metazoa; phylum Chordata; class Amphibia; order Caudata; family Salamandridae; genus Lissotriton; species Lissotriton helveticus. The sequence continues at coordinate 1,001,281,193 of NC_136068.1, forward strand.
GCCAGCACAGAAAGCAATGTGTAGGCTGAACACATCTACTATCCAGTTTGTGGGTGAGCAAAACATAATTTAAATTGGAGTTTATGTTTCGGGGCAGACTCACTGTGCCCAACACTGCACAGCAATCAATGTCCTTGCCCTGTGAATGGCTCACTGTGTCATGGAGGTTTCATTAAGGGACACCTTACGATCTCACACCCTCTCACAAGGCCTGTTATGTGCAATCCACAGGGCCGAGATGGCTCTTTGATGGATAGTCGAGCAAATAACACACATGTTTCACTCTGTACATTTAGTGATGTGTCCTTGTCAGATTGGGCAGTGACTGTGCAGCCCAGGTGGGCTCACACTGAGGTCCAAAGTGGGGCATTGGGAATGTCACATGAAGAGACAAATTGAGAGCGCAAACAGTGCCTACACATGCTGGGGGAAATGGAAGGTGCTGTGCACAAAAGTACTACAATCTGCTGTGTCACAGGTGATTTACCACCAAGAGTGTCACCCTTTGGTGTTAAAGTCCTGAGCATAGTGCTGACCTATACTTGATGCAAATTTTGAGTCAGACACAATTCCATCAGTACCCTCTGGACGTAAACCTTTGCTAAGGCCACAGATGAGCCTGTGAAGAACATCAGGGACCCACATCTCCATTCACACAGGCAAATTCTGTCCTGACTCCTGGATTACCAACTGGCTGATTCACTGTATGACTGAAGAAACAATACATGTCCCTCCAATTTTGATGTGCAGGCAGGGAAAAGTGCGAAAAAGGCTACATGCCCCTTTCTCCTGGAGACAGCAAGCTAGGCAGTGCATGACACAACCCCATCCTCTCAGGCACATACTGCAGCAGACCAATGTCATGTGTGCACTCCCTGCACTCTCACTACCACTCTGAAACACTTAACATGATATTTGGAACACCATATAGCCTCCCATACTTTGTGAGCACCTTGTCCACAGGACCTCCTGCTTCTCGGTGGTGAAGGGATGGGCCCGGATCTTCTCTGTCCTCAACATCACGGGGCCGAGGAGACAGGAGCAGCAGCAGTTGGTGGTGAGGGGTGTCAGGTAGCAGGCACTGGAGACAGGAGCAGCAGCAGCTGTTGGTGCTGAGGGGTGTCGGGCAGCAGGCACTGGAGACAGGAGCAGCAGCAGCAATTGGTGGTGAGGGTTGTCAGGCATGAGGCTCTGGAGACAGGAGCAGCAGCAGCAGTTGGTGGTGAGGGGTGTCAGGCAGCAGGCTCTGGAAGCTGTGGAAATGTGAGGGTCTCTCCCACACATATATAGCCCCCTGGGGCAGTTTCTGTGGTTCTAAGCTGCTGCAATTGGTGTTACAGGTCAGCCTTTTTCAGATGCTTCCAATGACCGGCTATGCAGTGGTGGAGTACGCCTACCGCGATTTTCAAAATTGCATTAGTCTACCGCGGTTGCGGTTCCAATTGGCTGTAAGGGCTTGGGCATTGGCCGTCACACACTGCAGGGGCCAGGCGCTCACTACCGCGATCATGCATTTTTCAATTGCATCCAATGACCGGCTCCGCGGTGGCAGAGCACACCTACCGCAATTTTCAAAATTGCATTAGTCTACCGCGATTGCTGTTCCAATTGGCTGTAAGGGCTTGGGCATTGGCAGTGACTCACCGCAGGGGCCAGGTAGTAGCTACCACAATATGTGTGCCAAACATTTCTAAGAATGACCGTGATTTGGGTGATGGACCATGCCGACCGCCATTTGGCAATACACATATCAGTATCACAACCGCAAGTGTGGCTTTGGCATTGGCAGTGACTCACCGCTGGGGCCAGGCAGTAGCTACCACGATATGGGTGCCATACATTGCTAAGAATGACCATGATTTGGGTGGCGGAGCATGCCACCCACCATTTAACCATGGTTATATGCCTATCACTAACGGGAGTGTGGCTTTTGCAATGGCTGTGACACACCGCTGGGGCCAGGCGGTAGCTACCACGATATGGGTGCCCTTTCATTGCTAAGAATGACTGTGATTTGGGTAGCAGAGCATGCCAACCGCCATTTGGCAATACACATATCAGTATCACAACCGCAAGTGTGGCTTTGGCAGTGACACACCGCTGGGGCCAGGTGGTAGCTACTGCGATATGGGTGCCATTCATTGGTATGAATGATCGTGATTTGGGTGGCACCCTGGGACACATCATGCTGTGTCAATGGCCAATGGGCAGTTCTCAACAGTGCATTGTGGCCAAATACTTAATGGCACATGATTGTGCACACATTGCCAATGTAACATTTACCCCACTGCTGACTACACATGCCATGTTTGTGTATATGATTTGAAACATTGGCATGTACTCCCTCACATATCACTTATGATATTGCTGGGCATGTACACAGAACAGTGTTGTGATGGACTCTCCAATGGGTACACATGTCAATGTGTGAAAGGGCAGAGCAATTCACAGTGATGAATGTCTGACTACCCAATGTGCATATTTGACTGTCTACTTTTCGTGGCTCATGCACAGACTTGTTCTTTACACACAGACTGGCCTCCTTGTGTTGTTGATGTGTTCCCGGTTTGACTTACGCAAGAAGCTGTGGCAGGTACAGCAGCTAGGTATGAAACAGTAGTGTTGCTGTTTCACACATATGCTGTCTGAACTACTCTCAGGGATGCACATGCAAGATGTGGACACATCTCTTTGGGCATTCACATAGTCAGATATTTTTGGGGAGGTGATAGCTGTGTGAAAAGTGGACAGGTGCACGGATGGTGTAGCTGAATGTGTCCCTACATGTAAGTTGGGCTGTGAGCTTAACTGTGATGACAGACATTATTAGCATTGTATCAGTCAAAAAGTAAGATGTCGGACACATCTCCTCGTGAATTGCATTGACATGTGTCCCCTTTCATCTCACCTAGGAGGAGGCCAAATGTGCATCGTCCCTACACAGTGCTGGTAGACATGGAGGATGAGAAGGTCATACGGAAATTCCGTCCGGATCGACCCACCCTACAAGACCTATGTGCCATGTTGGAGGCTCACCTGCAGCCTCGCAGGACATATCCCAGTGCTTTCACACCAACATCTAAGGTGATAGTGGCCCAGCATTTTTTTGCTTCTGGATCATTCCAGTACACGGTGTCCAGCGCAGGTGGTATGTTGCAACCTATGTTCAGCATGGTGCTACGTTATGTCCTGTCTGCTATGATGATCTACAAATACAGATATATCCACTTCCCCAGGAGGCATGAATTGGCAGCTGTGAAGGGAGATTTCTATGCACTTGGGCACATCCCCAATGTTGTTGGTGCCATTGACTGCACACATGTGGGCCTGGTTCCACCACAAGCACGTGAGCACATCTACAGGAACAGGAAGCATTTCCATTGCATCAATGTGCAAGTGGTGTGCCAGGTGGATATGATCATCTCGCACGTCTGTGCCAAATTCCCTGGCTCTGCCCATGACTCGTACACCATGCACAACAGCATTGTGCCACAGCTGATGGATAATCTGTTGCCAGAGCATGCATGGATTGTGGGTGAGTACAAAGAGTCATGTAGCGTGCTTTGTGTGTGACATGCTGTCCTCTGCCACAGTCATATTACAAAGTTGGTCTGTGTATCTCCCACCTAGGTGACTCTGCATATCCCAACCATCCTTGGATGCTGAGCCCCCTGCAGAATCCCAGGACCCCAAGTGAAGTCCGCTTCAATGATGGCCATGGGAGGACATGTTGTGTGGTAGAGCATACCTTTGGTCTCCTGAAGTCACGTTTCCGCTGCCTGGACAAGACCGGAGGAGCACTGTGTACTCGCCCATAAAGGTGTGTCAAATTGTAGTTGCATGCAGCATGCTCCACAACCTGGCCTTGATCAAGGAGATTCCCCCTGCTCCTGGATGCTGATGAGCAGCCAAGACCCCCGCCTGCTAACCAACCCATGTCCAGTGATGAGGATAGTGAAGAGGAGGAAGGTGTCAACCACTACTTCACTTGAAGGTGAGTTACAATCTACAACGGTCCCATTGTCTGCTGATGTCATTGTTGGTGGAAAGGTGAATATGAGCTTTGTGACTGCAGCCTGTTGAAGACTCAGTGCTGGGTGCCAATGTTTCTGGGACAGGGTAGTTTGGCACAGATGCAGGATGTTCAGGTCGGTACTGTTGCTCATTATAATGTGTGCAGATTGGAGTACCATGATGACAAAGACTGCACATCCAGTGATAAACACGGAGCAGACACAACATGTGTATATAAAGAGTGTTTATTTTAAATGGGCCCATGAGACAGGGGAGTGAATATTTACAAAAAGATGAATATTGAAGCAATGAGTTGTCAGTGATGTAAGATGAGACAATTGAGTAGTCACCACATGGATGTGGTAACCCAGTCCAACAGATGGATGCCATTAACAAGGCAGTGTGGGGAAGGACAGCCAACAAAGTCAATGCAATGGTGAAAAGGACTGCCATCATGGCTGGCTCCTTGACTCACATTTGGCAGGTGCTTTGGCACAGGTTCCTCCCTCAGATTTCTTTGGTCGGCCCATTTGTCATTTTGTAGGGGGGGCTCTGCTGTGGGGCCAGTGGGATCTGAGGAGTCCCCCCTCTCTGTGCCCACAGAATACGATGTAGAACTGTCATCCGGGACATCCGGGGGACAACGGATTGAGGTGGAGGTGTTGGTTGTGCCGCAGGCCTGTCCCTCAGAACCGCCACTAGCTGGCCCATGAGGTCCACAATTTGTCCCATGCGGGTATCGATGGACCTCAGCAGAAGGCGGAGCTCACATGAATCTTCCTCAGCCTGGCCTGTTCATCACTGGGCCCTTTCATAGGCCCCAAGGACTCTGTTGATGAGGTCCAGGGCTTCGGTCCCAGTGTCCTGTTGGCTTTAACTCCCCCTTGCCCTCCCAACTACCCTGCTGTCACGGACTTGTTGCCTCACCACTGTAGGCACCTGCATCTTCTCCCTGCCCTCCTCAGTTGGTGGGGTGGTCATCCTCTGGGGCAGGGAGAGTGTTGCAGGCTGCACTGGTGGTGGTGGTGGTGTAGGCCACACAAGTCGTTCCAGCAGGGGAAGTGTAGTTGTTGTTGGTGCTGCTGAGGTAGTGGGGGGACAGTGGGGCTCTGAGATCGATTGCTCTGTGGCACACCAGATGAGCCTGCTTCGAGCTCCGCATCCTCGAAATCCAGGGAGTCATCATCAGCGAGTCCATGTTCCGGGGGTGGAGACTGGCCCTGCAGGTTGATGTTGCTGTCCTCAGCAGTCAGTTCTTGGTCACCTGTGGGACAGAGGATGTACACCCCTAAAGCTTTGTGGTTGATGTATCTTATTTACTGGTTATGCAATACACAGTTAACTATTTCACACATTGTATGTCTGTACAGTGATGTGCATCATGACATGATTTGTAGGTACAGTCATAAAATTCCCATGGTGTGACATGTCAATGGATACCATGCCCCACGTGTAGATTCTGTGATTACGAGGACATGTTGTCATCTGACAACTGGCGGCAACACAACTTGATGTGAGGTGACATTGCTGTTTACTCTGCATGGCAGGTGTTACATTTGCGCATGTACCAGGCATTGTCATCTCATGCATACCTTTGTCATGTCCTGGGCTTAGATTTATGTGTTTGACAGACCATGCTTGGTTTGTTTTCATATGGTCCATCAAGCTCAGCCCCCATGTAACTTACATATAACATTCAGTGCTGTGCATGTTTGTGCCCTGATTTGCTTTGAGATGGGATTTGTTGAGTCACACTTCTGTTTCTGTGACAGTTACATATGCTTAGCTGTCTGCACACTGTAAGTGGCAATTTTATCTTTGCATATTTTGATGGGATGTGAGGGCTGGTGTTGTCATTTGGCTCCATCCTTTTTGAGAGGAATGGTGGGGTGCATGCACTGTCTACTTGCCTGTTCTGTTGTAACATTTTGGTGGAATTTGTGACACATCTCTCTGGGTGTGTGGTTAAGTGCTCCATCCTGCTCAGGGGTGGGACAAGGGAGCTTAAGATGGCTACCTACCTGTTAGTTTGAAGTGAAGAATGCAATGGCTGCCACATGCTTCTGGGTGGGTAGGGAGTGAGCCATCTTGCTCAGCTGGGGAACAAGAGGGCATGGTGGGAGTAGTATTGCAGGCCTCCCACCCCCAAACAGCACAACCTAGAAAGATGGATACCTACCTGTAAGTTTGTGTGTTGTAGTCTAATGGATGCCACATGCTTCTGAGTGGGGGAGTGTGCTCTATCTTGCTCAGGGGTGGGACAGGGCTGCCTGGTGGGAGTTGTAGTGCAGGCCTCCCACCCCCAAACAGCTCTCCTTGTGATAATGGTTACCTACCTGTTAGGTGAAGGTGAACAATGCAATGGCTGCCACATGCTTCTGGGTGAGAGGGAGTGCTCCATCCTGCTCAGGGGTGGGACCGTGGGGCTGGTGGGAGTTGTAATGCAGGCCCCTCAACCACCATCAGCCCTCCCTGGGAAGGTGGCTACCTACCTGTAAGTTTGAAGTGAGCAATGCAATGGCTGCCACATGCTTGTGGGGGGGGGAGTGCTCCATCTTGCTCAGCTGGGGAACACGAGATCATGGTGGGAGTAGTATTGCAGGCCTAGCACGCCCAAACTGCCCTCCTTGTGAAAATGGCTACCTACCTGTTAGTTGAAGGTGAACAATGCAATGGCTGCTACATGCTTCTGGGTGGGACGGAGTGCTCCATCCTGCTCAGGGTGGGACAGTGGGCCTGGTGGGAGTTGTAGTGCTTGCTGCCTGTACACATACAACCCTGGAAATTTAGCTGGTTACCTTTGGGGTGAATCAGATGGGGTGAATGTTATATCTGTTAGACCTGTGTTGGGTATGGTAGTACAGATGAATGGGATTGGGCCTAGGAGGTGTAGCTTTGGAGTTGTGTAAGACAGTACATGGCAGTGTAATGGTAGACGTTTATTTGTCCTTACCAGCCTCCACTCCCTCGGCTCTTCCTGTGAGACTCTCTGGATGCAGTATGGCAAGCACCTTCCCCTCCCATGTAGTGAATGTTTTTGATGGGATCAGAGGGCCACCGCCAGTCCTCTGAGCCAGCTCACGGTTCTTGTTCCTCTGTTGTTTCACAACCCTCTTCAGGTCATGCCACCGCTTCATGATTTCATTTCTGGAGCGCGGGGTGTTCCCTACTGCATTGACCTTGTCGACTATCCTTGCCCACATTTGTGCTCTTGTGGCTAAAGGTATCTGATGACCAGGTGACCAAACACTTGTGGTTCTACTCTGATTATCTCATCTACCATGACTGACAACTCACTCTCTGTGAATTTGGGCATTTTCTGTTGTGCCATGGTGTGTGATTTGCTAATGTGTTGAGGTGCAGTTGTGAGGGTGGTGGGTTTGGTGTAGGTGGGTTGTGTGTGTTTCTTGTTATGCAGTTGAGATGTGTGGTGTTTTGCCTATCCAATGTGCTACAGGGTTTGGTTCCTTCAGTGCTGGAGTAGTGCAAAGGATTCTAGTCAGGGAAGGGGCTGATTTTATACTCAGCTATGTGGGTGTGTCAAAATGGAGTATTGCTGTCAGGTGTGTTGTGTGGGTTATCCTGGGGTTTGTATTTTGGAAGTTGCCATGGGGGTGTGTCATTGGGATGTGTTAGGTGTTTTTTGGGGCAGGGCTAGTTTTCTGTGTCCACTTGCTGGCCTTGTTGTGTGTTTTTTTTGGACGACCACCATATGTGTCACGGAGCGTCAGCGTCAGTAGCTTTGCAACAGCCCTTCCACTGGCTTTCCCATTCATCACTGTTTGCGACCGCGGTGGTCGGAAACAGCGTAATGTCACGCTGTCAGAGCAGGGGAATGCTAATTTTCTGTGCGGTCTCCCTGCTGGCCTGGTGGCAGTTTGGTGCATTTCCGGCACAAATCCGACAGTCGCAGACAAATTTCCACCTGCTCCACCCGCTACGGGCAGTCTTTGGTGGCCTCATTCCGCTGCGGTTGGATTTTGTTTGGCAGTTGATTCTAATCGGACTGTCGGTTTTGCCACGGGACCGGCAGATGGTAATTACCACTACCATGGAGGTCGGGCTGATTTTCCGACCGCCATCCTAATAGACCCCTTAATTATGAGTATTTCTGCTGGATTGTATTTGTTATAAAATGCCCATAGCATGCAAAGTTTTAGTTAGCAACTCAATCCTGCAAGGTATAGTTACAGGAAAGGTCGCAAAAATATGCATCCACTGGTGTAGGCGAATTACACATAGGATAGTGCATCATTTTAGTGATATTCCGCTTAGCAGGTGTAATGTAAAAGTCAAAAATGTTATGATAATTTGTAAATAGTATTTAGCTAAGGTGCACACCTTCAGGCTTATTTTGATGGAGTTCACTATTGTATCTTGATTGCTCTCTACAGATAGCCATTGTGAACATTTATTTGCCCATGTCATTAGTAGCTCCTGGGCCTGGTCGATGAATATACAATAGTAACCAGGCTGCCTTTGTGGTGTTTGGTTCAACAAAGTGCTGCACATTTTAGGGAGACAATCAGATACCGGGTGTATTTTCTTGTTGTTTAATACATGCCTAAAGTGTAGCGATCGGTAAAATCCATCAAACTGCAAGTTTGCAAATATTTAAAACATGCCTCCAGAGAATAATTGATAAACAAACTTGATCTTAGCCCAGGGAGAAGTTTATGGTATCTTGATTTTGTCTCCTAAATGGTTGTATATTCATAGTTTTTCATTACACGGAAGTACCTTTTATGTCCTGCCATGCCTTACCCGAGTCTCTTAAACTTCACATGCTTTCGGTGGTTATTGGGATCTGAGAATTTAAACAAGTGTAGGTTAAGCGATACATTGATTATCACCCAATGAAGAATGTGTTAGAAATATGCCTTTTTGTTAGTTTGTTTAATCTCCTACGAAGTACAGCCCAGTAGTTACATTGAAAGTTAGGAATCGTCAAGCCGCCCTGGTTACATGGTAATAGTAGATAACTGACTCATTGCACTACGAGCTCTGACGCGGCTAAATAAAGGTGGTTATCACACTCACTAGTTGTTAAATATTGAAGTCGGTGACTAAGCGGGGAGTACAGTATTTGTCCTTTCGAGCACTGAGATTGGAATCATATCCCATTTGTTCAGCATGTTAGGGATCATGTGGGTGTAGTAAGCCTCGCAGAGTTATGTAAGCTGGAAAACTGGACTTCTAGATTTCTTATACGGGCACAGCATATGAAATAGTTGTCCTGTATCTTCTAAGCAGATCATTTCTGTTTTGTCCATATTAAGCTTAAAACCAGACCTAGTGTCGAACGTGGTGGGCATTTCTTGAACTGTTACTAATGTCTGCTGAGCATTATGAGTAAAAAGGAGTACATTGTCACTATAGGCCATGTATTTGATTACCGTTCTGTGTAGCCTAATGGGTTCAATGGCTGGGTTATTCTTCAATTCTATTAATGAATGGACCCATGTGGAGGTCAGTCTGAGAGTGAACAACCCTTTCATATCCCTACGATAATCAATACGTTTTGGGAGTCCAGACCAGTCCAGAAACTAATGCTCGGGGCTGGTGATAGCTTTCCTGAATACTTTTTACAAGGGGTGGAAGAAAACCTGGCTGTTTCCTTATTTCCAGCAAAATGTCCATTTCACCCAGTCAAACGCCTTTTCAGCATACAGTACTATTAGTTACAGATGTTTCAATCTATCAAAATAGCTGACGAGTTGGTACCAGAGGTAGTGTCTCACTCTGGTTCAAAACCTTGCTGTCAGGGGGAGATTAGGGGGGTTGTTTTTGTTAATCATAGATTAACTAATCTTTGTATATATTTTATAATCAGTGCATAACAACAAATTTGGGCGATATGATCCTATAACATCTGGTGGTTTAGATATTTTGCACAATGTAATTATACATGCATAGTCCCAGGAGTCTGGCAGAGGTTCTCCTCCTAGATTTCTATTAGCAGTTGTAAACATAATGCTGTCATCACACTGAGAAGTACTTGATACATTCTTGATGATATTGCGTCTCTAGTAGCCTTACTATGTGGTGATGATTTGCTCGTTTCAACCATGTCTCACATTAAAATGATTCTGTTAACTCTAATTGGTCTTCTACGGAGGAGGATGGTAGATCCAGGGAGTTTAAACGCATCTTGATATTGTCCTGGTACCTCTCAGAGTTTACATACTTTGAGGTATATTGGTGCACATAAAAATCTTTGAACTATTGTACTCTTCATAGTGGTTGTATCATTGTTTCCTCTTTGGGACATTTAATTTGAGAAATTCTATTGACTGCAGTTTGCCTGTTTGTTTGTGCATCTAACTGAGTACCGACCTTATCCCCATGTTCAAATTTTAGGTATTTAAATGTTGTAATCTATTGTCTTAAAGCTATAGGTTAAAATGAAAAGCAATCCCGGTGGTTTTTCCAAGTATTTATTCTAAAGATGCAGCACAGCAATAGCACACGACTGGCCAGCAATGAGGAACAGTGCAACTGACTCTTTGAACTGGCAGCAGCCACAAGGTTCCAGGTGGAATTGGAACACACATTGTAAAATGCACAATACAGCAAAGCAAGGAAACAGGGGAAAAGAGGAGATAACAAGCACTGAAAATGCAAATACAACATACCAAATACAACACTATATTGGAAAGCGTGGCAATTAAGGATCTTGGGCCACATGTACAAAGCACTAGCCCCAAGATACTGGCTGCCATTTGCAAGCAGGATTTTGGTGACCAATGTGGTATTTAGCAAACGGACCCATGTACTAATAGATACGTTTCTAAAATACCAAATCATAGTGGGTCACATTTCGACCTACCTCATGAATATTAATAAGTTTGGACGCAACTTGCAACACAGTATGATGCTCTATTACTTACTGGTGATCTTCATTACTCTGGGTCCCGTTGTCCACGTCCCATTCATGACAAGTGGAGATAATCATCTCCGGACAAAAAAAAAAAAAAAAAAGGAATGCTGGACTCTAACCCAGGCCCCTTCTACAGGGAGTACAAAAGCAGTACCTACCTAGCATTCTGCCTAAACTAACAAGCCCCCAACAGGAAGGCCGGCAGTTTGGGAGGGAGGGCGGGGCATATTGAATGGGATGAGGACTACCAGACCCGGAGTAATGAAGATTACCGGTAAGTAATAGAGCATTACCCCCAGGTCCCTCCTGTCCTCATCCCATCCATGAAAAGTGGGGAATACCAAAGCAGAAAACTGGCCTTCCAAAACCAGGAAACCACACCAAAGGCAGCAACCCAAGGGAAGCAAAAGGGAGAATCGCAGGAAACAACAGGCAGAGCACCCAGGCAGGAAAGTACACCACCAAAGCAGGGTTGCACCTACCAAAACAAATGGGAGACAACCAAGACGAAGAAGAGGACAACCCACAGAGGGCATCTGTTGCGATCTGATTCCAGCTTGTGTGCTGGTGTGGGTCCCACTGTTGCCAGGTTGTGGGGTTCCAGCTTGGAATGGGGCTTCTGCATCGGCAGTTGCTGCCGGGACCTGGAGGACGTCAAACAGAATAAACACAGCACTTACCCTTTAGCGTTGGGTCATCTTTTCACTGGCGACAAGTTTGTCTGACGCCTCCAGCTCCTCCTTGGTCTTTCCGAAGTGTGCCTCGCCGTTTCCTGGAGTCCTGTTTCCTTTTCGTCCGTCTTTCCCCTTTCGGCGATTTCTGTCTCCTGCTAACCTTGGTTTCGGAGCCGCCCTCCTGACATGCCGATCCAGCAATTGCTCTGCTTGCCTGGACTGACTACTTCTTGTTTCTGTTCCCGCATTTTGGACAGAATTTCAGAAGAGAGCTTGATTTCAAGCAGCGCGACGTCTTCACAACTGTTAGTTAGTTGTTTGGCATGTGCGCTCGCTGCCTGCTCTTGCCATTCCAGCACGCGCATTGATGTTGCTACGCAACGGATCCGCTTAGCAACAACTCCGTATAACTTTTACCACGCAGCGTGATCACGATGTTGCATAGTGGCCATTTTGTGTGTCTACAGCACCCCGATGCGTTCCCATAGCAACGCGCATTTCCGACATGGTGATGCGCACACCCTTCATTGAATCTGTAATTTCGGTGCATTTTTGACTCGGTGATGCGCACACCTTATTAAGAGCTATTCCTATCCTGCTTGTCAAACGGTGACAAGCACACTCTTCATCCAGATTGCAACTTCTTCTTGTTTCCATGCTCATCTATACTTATCAAACAGTGACACCTTCAATTTTTGTTGTGAATCTACTAATGACAACAATTTTTGTTTTCATTTCCATACTTGCACATTCCATTTGTTTAGGCTACTTTTCACATAGTTTTGCTCATCACAACTTGTATCACAGTCTACTTAGGTGTAACCAGTAATAGTGTTGGGCAGCAACTCACCCACGCTAGAATATGGATGATGTTATAGCACCTCCACCTTTTCTTCAGTCTGCAGGTATGCTACCTGTTTAATGGGAGCAATGGAAAGACACTTTTGACGCGCATTTAGAGGCCATGGATGGTGAGGCATTCACTTCCAAGAAGAAAAAAGCTCTTTTAATCTATAATTTTGATTCTGAACGTAGGGACATTTTAAAAACCTTACCTCTTGAAGTAGTAAGTACTCATGTGAGTGGTGGAGATGATAGAGATTCTCTACTTGTTGATGATTACGCCTCATTAGTGAAAACACTAGATAAAAGATTTAGTCCCATGAGAAACGTTGTTCTGGAATGTCATAAATATCTTCAAAGCGCCCAGACTCCAGGAGAGTCCATTGACAATTTTGTTGCTGCCCTTAGGATCTTAGCACTTACCTGCAATTATCGAGAGTTCACAGATGAAATCATAAGGGATCAATGAATCAAAAGAATCTCCAATAAAAAAAATCAAGAAAAATTACTCCCTTCAGACGATCCCGAACTAGAAACTGCTGTTACATTGGCCAGAAGTATAGAGCATTCCCAGTTCTGCGTAAAATAAATGAGTTGCATTTCCTCCTCTGTTTTGCTCTTAACCAAACTTGTTACAAGTGCGGAGAAGTAGGCCACTATTCGGGAATATGAAAAACAGTCTTACCTAAGAGGAACTCTACGCAAACTGTGAAGGTCATCACTGAAGATTCTGATGATGAGAATTATGAACTACTTATGCTGTCTCCTTCACCGTCTCACACGGAAGGAGTGGTAGAATTATCTTCTTTGGGTGGAGTCCATAAAAGGAAATCTCCTTCTTGCTGCATCTCTGTCACTTGTACAGACTTTAGCTTTCTAGCTGACTCAGGTTCACCTTTTACTCTTGTAAATGTTACAGATTTTAGAAAGATTGCAGATACACAACTAGAACAACCCAACATCAAGGTTTTTGCTTATGGGGGCAAAAGGGTTTAGGTTGTGGGTAAATGTACTTCAATACAGATTATGCCACTGGAACTGTGTTTGTGGTCAAAGAAGGTGCAAACCTATTATGATGGGATGAGCAAGGAGCTCTTAACAGTATCCTTGATCCCAATCATCCTGATATGGTTGTGTCTCACACTATATTGAGTCAGTTCTACAAATCGTCTTTTACTGATGCATCTTCCGCCCACACCGTTAGTCAAACTTCTGATGTCAAGTGGGCGCAGATGTTTCCTGTAGTCTTCAATGGAGAACTTGGAAAGCTCATAGGTTTCCAGCACCACATTGTACTTAAGGATGGTGCTAGAGCTGTTGCACACAAAGTACGCAAGGTGCCCTTAAGTTTACGCCCTGAACTCAAAAAAGAACTGGAATGATTGTGTACTGCGGAGGTCATCGAACCGATTGAGGGTTCTGAATGGCTTGCCCCGATCGTTTTGGCACGAAAATCTAACAAATGTCCTAGGCTGTGTGTTGATTTGAGAGATCTAAATGCTAATATCTGTTTTGATAGTCAACCACTTCCAAATATCTACGAGATGTTAACCACTCTAGAAGGTGCCAAATTCTTTACTTTCCTCGACATCTCAGCGGTGTATCATCAAATTGAATTGTGTATGGAGTCCAGACATCTGACATCCTTTGTCATTCCGGAGGGCGCCTATCGATACATACGCATGCCATTCAGTCTTGCCTCGGCATCAGTCATGTTTCAGAGACTAATCAACAATCTTTTCAAGGACATTGCTGGGGTTGTATTCTTTCAAGATGACATTCTTCTGTATGGAAAGACAGAATCTGAGCATAATGAGAGGGTCAAGCACATTCTGAGCATCATTAGGGCTAGTGGTTTAACATTAAGGGCTGACAAGTGTAAATTTCTCCAAGATGGTGTTGATTACCTTGGACATCATATCACCCATAAAGGGATAGAGCCCAAACACAAAATCATTGAAGCCATCCAGAATGCACCCACACCTTTGAACAAAGACCAACTACGTTCTTATCTTGGGTTGGTGGAATATTAAGCCAAGTTCGTCAGCAATTTTTCCACCAAGACTGCCTCTATGCGGAATTTACTCAAAAAGAACGCTAAATTTGTGTGGGATAATGATTGTATCAACAATTTCGAAGACATTAAGCAAGAGATTGTACTTCCTCGCCCTCTCAAACTCTTTAACATTAATGATTTGTGTATTGTTTCCACGAATGCTACTAATGTTGGGTTGGGGGTTGTTCTTCTTCAAAGAAGGAGTGATGGTCGGGAGGAAACTATAGCTTTTGCTTTGAGAACTCTGAGGGTTACCAAGAGTACCTACTCAACCATAGAAAAAGAAGCTTTGGGGTTGTGGTGGGGTGTTCAAGATTTCAGGAACTTCTTATGGGGAAACGAGTTCGGTTTAAGGACCGAAAAACCCTTGGTCGATTTGTTTACTACCAATGGTAGCGGTAGGGCTACGCCACGAATTTCCAAATGGCAATTTAGACTGCAAGAAATTCGCTACCGGCTTGAGTATGTGACTGGTGCTAAGAACCTTGTAGCTGATTGCTTGTCCATATTGCCTCTCCCCAGTCAAGATGACGCTTCTGGTTGCGATGATTTAGAAGTTGTTTGTGCAGTATGCTCGTTGGACAACACAGTCGGTTGTACCCTTTCTGAACGTGAATGGTTGGAAGGTGTTTCTGAGGATGCTGATGTTGTGAAGGTCATTGACCTCTTGGCTGGTGTGTGACAAAGATTGCCCTTCTGAACTTGTGCCTTACAAAAGGGTCAAAGATGAGTTATCTGTGGTGGATGGGATGCTAAGGAGATGTGTGTTATTAGTGGTTCCTTTCCCCATCCGGAAAAGGATTTTGAATCTGGCTCATGTAGGTCATCCTGGGATCTGTGCCATGAAGTGTAGGGTGAGACAAGATTTTTGGTGGCCAGCCCTTAATAAGGATGTTGGGCATTATGTCTGTGACTGTTGTGCGTGTGTCACGAGTGACAAGTCCCAAGTGACCCATCCCTCCCCTATTGAACGCATTTTAGTAAAGAACACTCCTTGGACCAAATTAGCGTTTGATATTGCCGGTCCTTTTGGTCTCATAGGTAGTTCCCCTAAGTATGCTCTTGTCCTAAATGATTACATGTCAGATTCGTCGACTGTGTCAACTCCTTTTCTGTCATGCATTTTTTTGCCAGATGTTTTCCTCAAGGAAGGTTTCTCGAAGGAGTTTGTGTCCGACAACGGTACTCGATGAACTTTTTTGAGATGCAGGAATTCCTGAAGGATGTTGGGGTTAAACACATTATCACATCCCTGTATCATCGCCGCAGTAATGGCTTAGTTGAACGTTTCAACAGTGTGGTACACATTTTCACACCCCTTTATCATCGCCGTAGTAATGGCTTAGTTGAGCGTTTCAACAGTGTGGTTAAGGAGCACCTGCAACTGGTGTTAGTTAAGTTACATTAGCGGATATGTTGTGGGCAGTAAGAACCACTCCCCATGTCAGCACTGAGGTTTCTCAGTTTACTCTATTAAGAGGAAGAGTGGCCAGTTCAAAACTTAATAAGGAATGGATGTCCAGAAGAGTGGTGGATGCCAAGAATTTGTCTGTTGTGACTGATGTCAGGGCTGCTGTTCAAGCCAAGTTTGACACTAGATCTTCTGCCTGCAGTTCACACAATGTCATAGTGGGCGATTGTGTGAGAATCAGGAAACCTGGGTTTCTTCGCAAGGGGGAGTCCCTGTTCTCATCTCTCAAGAGGGTGTCTGCTGTGAGAGATCATGTGGTGATGTTAGAGGATGGTAAAGTGTGGAACAAAAGTACCATTTCCATTGTACCTAAGTCCATGCTTGACTCTGTCAACAAGAATGTGTGCGTTCATTTTTCTCCGACTGTTGTACCCACCAGTGCTCAAGGGAAGGGGGTTGTTCGCACTGGCCATGTTCACTTGAGGAGTGCTTCCTCTAGATTGAAGTTTGTTCCCGCAAAATTTCAAGATTATAAGAT
The DNA here is from genome assembly GCF_964261635.1 of Lissotriton helveticus. Lineage (NCBI taxonomy): Eukaryota > Metazoa > Chordata > Amphibia > Caudata > Salamandridae > Lissotriton > Lissotriton helveticus. Next base: position 1,001,297,609 of record NC_136068.1, read on the forward strand.
GTTGTAACCTGCTCATTTTTTTAACGTTTTGCTGTTTTTTATTTTCTTTATTGTTTTCTTCTTTTTCTATTACTGTGTTTTTGTTTTATTGTGAAGCAACGGGAATGTGTTGGGATCAGATTCCAGCTTGTGTGCTGGTGCGGGTTCCACTGTTGCCAGGTTGTGGGGTTCCAGCTTGGAATGAGGCTTCTGGGTCGGCAGTTGCTGCCCGGACCTGGAGGACGTCGGACAGAATAAACATAGCACTTACCCTTTAGCACATCCAGGAAACCACACCAAAGGCAGCAACCCAAGGGAAGCAAAAGGGAGAATCGCAGGAAACAATAGGCAGAGCACCCAGACAGGAAAGTACAACACCACAGCAGGGTTGCACCTACCAAAACAAATGGGGGACAACCAAGATGAAGAAGAGGGCAACCCACAGAGGGCATGCAGAGCCAAAAAGGAGGCACCCCAAAGAGACCGCAAAGGCAAAGCCCAGAAGGGAAACTGGCACCAAAGCAACCAACAACCTGGATTGCAGTGGGTCAGAGAAGATGAAGTCCAAACAGGACACGTCCAAGAACGCCCACCGGACAAAAGGCTGACAAACCCAGCACCACCAGGCAGTCACACAGGACCCGGCAGGAGCACAGACACGTAGCGAGCCCCAGAAAGAACAGAAGGGAAGCCTCAACAGCAACAAGCAACCTCAAAACAATGAGGGGAAGAAAGGAAGGCCCCACAGCCTCCAGCGCAACCAGGCATGAAAGGCTAAAAGGGACAAACCAGAGGACAAACCCCAACACCACTGGACAGCCACACCGGAGACCAACCCAAAAAGGAAAGAGGACAGGGTCAGTCAACAGGTTAAATGCACAAACCCAATGAACCATCGAAGGGCAGGACCACCTTGACCAAACCAGGAAGGGGGGAAGCACCGGCCAGGCACAAGCCCCCCCAACCTGAACAACCCGTCCCCCAGAGAGCCCAGAGGACGAAGCCCCAAAAACCCCACAGAAGAGCACCAGGTCTCAGGAAAGAATGGCCAGCACCAACCACCAGAGCCAACAGACGACAACCACCAAGCACCCAGTCGGGGAGGCAGAGCCAGAGCCCAGGCACATATTAAGAGGCAAAAGACAAGGCACCCACAAAAAAAATGGGGAAACACGAACACAACCCCCAGAATGCCACCCCACAAGGCCCCGAGAGCCAGAAGGGAGCAGGCCCAGCAGAGACCAGAACCCCAGGATGCCAATCATCATTCACGGAGCAAACATAACTAAGGTCTGACACAAAACACCAAAGCAGCAAGAACCCCCAAGGACAACAAACAGAACACCCCAAGCGCAAACCTGGGGGTGACCGGAGCAGGAAACTACAGCTCTGGAGAAGGCACACACGGCCCACCGGAGAAGAGGCGCAACGGGTCCCCCAACGGAACAGCCAGCCGACCAAGAGGCCCACAGAACCAAGGACCACAGCAAGGAAAAACCCCAAGTGAGCCCCAACACCATCAGCAGGTGAGCCAAGACCAGAAATGACCGAAAGAACAATCCAGCCAAAGATGCCCCCAAAGAGACCAGGCAGACAACTGACCAAACAACAGACATGCCAGCAAGACCGGGGGCCAACAACACAGAACCCACAGAGGCCCAGAAGGGGCAGGACAGGGCCAACAGCCACAACTGGAAACCCCAACCACTGAGGGGAGGGAAAAAGTACCCCCAAAACCTGCTAAGCCAGGGAGGAAACAGAAGCCAGGGCAGACGCCAAGCAGACAAAGTACGCTCACGCATGCGCATTTCTCGCAAGGAATGCTCAGGCACGCGTGTGTGCGCAGGTCACTGTGAACCGCTGAGGAAGAGGAGGAGGGCAGCCCAGGGACGCCGCAGGCAAGGTGTTTATTATTTTACATTTAATGTATATTTATTTAATTCTTACTAAGGGGGTGGAGGCGGGTGCTGGTCAACTCCACTCTGCCGCAGATTGTGCGGAGATTTGACTACTCCGTGGTTCTCTGTCCACGGTTAATGGTGGCCTGCTGGGGTCAGCAGACCACCAAGTCTGTTATTGCATTTAAATAAAGCAATCATTAGGTTGAGCCTTGCGGTAGCGTGCATGCGCTGCTCGCTCTGCTAGACTGCTGTAGTAGAGTATGGGAGAGAAGCCGTGCCTACTCTACATCCATATTTTTCACTGGCTTGGGTCATTGTCTTCAGATCTGTTAATAGGCTTGTTAGTCCCTTCTTTGCACATCTTTGTCTTCATTTGTAACCTCCCATGGCTATTGGCACCTTTACTTTGGTTGTTACACGGGACCTGTTATTTACTCTGTAAGCACTATTTACCTTATTGTAATGTAATGTAATCTAAATGTATTGTAAATGTGATTTATAAAGCGCAAACTCATGCCAGAGAGCGTCTTGGTGCTATAAAGGTCTGATTTTGGCTGCAGCAAAGTCAGTGACGGATCAAGCAGGTGCACAAATACCTTCTACTCCTTTGTGAAGAGCCAGCTCTTTAAGGCTTCTCTGAAGGTAAGTAAAGAGTGGGTAACTTTTAGTTTCAATGGAAGACTGTTCCAGAGCACTGTAATTTTCCTAAAAAAACTCTTTCCACCACAAGTAGCCCTCCTAAATGGGGGACAATCAGGTTCCTAGCAGAGCCTGAGCGAAGTGTCCTTGCTGGAACATACCATTTAAATTTCTTCTTAAAATGGTCTAGCCCCAGTCTGTAAAGTGATTCATTGGCCAGACAGAGAGCCTTGAATCTACAGTGTTGCCTGACTGGAAGCCAGTGTAACTTCCTGATGGCTCCTCTAGCCGACTCGTATTTCTGAATTTTAAAAAGGAAACGAGCAAGAGCATTTTTCAATGTCTGGAGCCTCTTTAGGAGACCCAGTGCAAGAGTAAGATAGAGACTATTGCAATAATCAATCCTTGTAATATCTAATGCCATGGTTACTGTTTTCAAAAGTTCAGGGGGCAAACCATTTTTGATCTTTTTCATAAGCATTAAAGAGCAGAATGAGGCAGATGTAGGAAGCCTACGTTTTTAACTTTATTTGAGGGTTAAAGCAGCGAGTCCAGCTTTGGTAGCCACCAGTCCTGTGTCCAGAAAGAGGGAATATTGCCGAAGATGATCTCAGATTTTGCGGCATTCAGTTTAAGGCAGTTACAGTCCATCCAGTTGGTCTCCTTACTCATACATGAGCTGAATGCCGCACCCACATTTCTTTCAGGAGTCAAAACAGGGCACCTGCTTTCAATCACTTTTACCCGACATTATTTCGTGTCTGTTTCAATCCCCCCCTCAATTAAAATTAGGGCTCCCGGTTTTCCGTTTTTACGGATATTTACATATAAATACAGACGGAAATCTATATTTCCTTTGTCTGTATTTATATGTAGAAACGGAAAAATACTAAAAAATGTTGCCACACTGCCGTGCTCGAATCCAGCTAAGCCCCCTTCCTGCTTCTGGAAATTCCTTCCCGGGCGCGCACACAGCCGCACCCGAGTACTTCACAGGTCTTTTGAAAGACCATTTACTTGTTAATTAGGCTTTATTGTTGTTTCACCCCATGCCGTGGCCTCCCCCAACGCCCCTGACTCCTCCTGTGCCAGGCTCCATACAGTGCACATTTTAAGCCCTTCAATTCACAGTGCTGCAGCCAGAGAAAAAAAGATGCGTGTTCTCATCTGTCACTACTTTATATTGTCTGTCGGTCCTGGCAGTGTGAAAACAAGATTGTTTCAAACGCATGCCATTCGCCCCCTCTGGCTAGCAAGAGGTGGCCTCTTGTAGCCTGCACGTCTAAAGTTATGTATTGTGCTATTCGAAGAGCCTTATGCTCTGATCCATAATTTTATCGACCTGAGCAGCATGAACTGCAGGGATCAAAACGCCCGAGGTGCGGATTAGGGTGAGATTTCGACAGTAGTCATGGCTGAACCCACTGAGCTATTTGTCACCTGAATGTTACAACATCCCCCGCTCTCACACAGTCTGGGAAGGAAGGTTTTCACGAATAAAAAATTGGCAGCAGTCTCTGAACTGGTTTGGTGTTTGCAGACAGTATTCGAACCTGAATATTTCACTTGGCTCCAGGGCTAATTAATCTCCTAAATGTGAGTAAAGATGTCATGGAAGGAAGCAGCTTGTTTTGACTGTGTGGAGGTCCAAATTAGATTTTTGATTTAATTGTTCAGAGAAAACGACTTCCTCGGTGCCCTGCTCGGCGAGTGAGTGCACACGCAGACCTGGCACACGTTGGCAGAGGCGGGCATGCATCCACCAGAGATCTTCTGCCTTTTACTGCCAAGTGGGGATTCTTGTTTCCAGGGCGGTGCCCTGTAAATAATATTAATTTACGCACCTACCAAGGACAGAACTTTGGACCTAAGGGAAACTGAACAATCACAGACTGCATCGGCCTTCATTTCTAGCCAACAGCTCCAAGGTCACGCGGGGTGCATTTGTACGGAGCCGGGCATCTGTGGCAGCACTGGAAATAGAAATGTCGGCTTGTGTTGATTTAGAAACGTAGAACAGTACAGAGGACATTCACCTCACCAACAAGGCTGAACGTCATACCCTGCACCAGAGACCCCCTTACTGGCCAAACTATACCCAGCAGCAGCCTACCAACCCTGCACGCCAATGAAGCAGATGTGAATCGGAGCGCTTTCAGGCCTCATCAGTGGTATGAAGCGCTATATACATTCTGCAATACATTGCACAACCTTAAGCTGTAGAATAAACCAGCCCCCGCTCAGAGGTGCACAGTGTGGTACCCTGAAAAGGGCCAGTCTGCGATGTCGCCTGAAGGGGGCGCTGAATGTGGCTGCAGCTGCCACTAATTTCACCTCGTGTTATTCCCACATGCTTAGTTGTTCTGGCACAAAAAATTACTTTGCTTTCCACTGGTGACGTGGATGGTTGTGAGAATCATATCTGGGCCTTTGTAAAATGTTAGAATGAGAACAGAAGGCTGGTATTTTTCTCGGGGTGGGAGAGATGCAGAAGTGATGGGGTTCTGGTAGTTTCAATACCAAGCTGGCCCATGCTATAAAATTTGCTTTTTAGGCTAGCGCGTGGTCATGAATGATCAGGTCATCTTCTGAGCAGCAGCAGTGTCTGCCTGCCCTCAGTTACTGAAAAATCGAGTCAGCAGTGTATCTCTGGTTGATGCCCTTCCATTTCAGGTGCTTTGTAGCAGTTTTAAGCTCTTCTTAGAGTTTCTCGTTGCTCAAATGGGTGTAATTTCTGATATTTATATGTTCCTCAAATCTTCATTGCTTGATTTTTCTTGTGAGAATTTGTCACTCATAGTCGTTGAAATGTCACTCATAATTACACTGAAATTATGAAAATGTCACATATAGCAATGTGAAACCTTGGCAGCTATGAGCAGAGAAGGAGCCGACGCTCCCCTCCCGGGGTATTGAAAACAGCTTTTGGTGGCAGAGAGCTCCCAAGCTACATGCCACGTCCTTAATTATTACATATATACATATATATATATATATATATTATATATATAATATGTATCAAAAGGATGTGGTGTGTAGCTTGGGATATATCTATCTGTCTGTCTATCTACACACAAACACACCACCACCAATATATGTACTTACTTTCTGTGTGAAAACCATAGACATTTGAAGGCAGATTTCTAGCTGGCTTTAGATGGAAATACAGAAGCACTGGCACATGTTTGCTCCTGATAAGTGCTTGCACTCTAACCTAAAGTGTTTTTATAGCAGAACTGAGAAGCACAGTTACTCTCCTATTCAAATTACTCAGTACCGGACCATTCAAAGCACTGCTAAAGCCACAACAAATCGCCAGTTTAAGTGAGCGCATGTGTGCATTGTCAATTTAAATAAATGTGGAAAAATACTAGCTGTAGCATCGTCTTTTATTGTGGCAAAAATAAATGTGGATAAATACAGAAAAAATGCCCAAAAAATAAATATGGATAAATACAGACGGAAATGGCAAAAAAATAAATACCATAAAACCGGGAGCCCTAATTAAAATACATTTAGAAATAATTTGCAAATTAAGTTATGTGAATTCCAGGTACCACATAATCGTGTGCTAATGGGCTGAAGCTGACAACAGTACATCTGTGTTAAATGTTATCTGCACTAAGCCACCAATACCACCACCAACATCAATACCACTAATACCACCACCAATACCACCACCACCAATACCACCACCAGCAATATACCACCACCACCAATACCACACCCACCACCACCACCGATACCTCCACCACCACCAATACTAATACCAACCATCACCATTACCACCACCACCAATACCTCCACCACCACTATTACCACCACCCCAATACCACCACCATCAATACCACCACCGCCAATGCAATATCACCACCACCAACACCAATACCACCGCCAATACCACCAATACCAATACCACAACTACCAATACCACCGGCAATACCCCCATCACTAATACAAATGCCACAACCACCAATACTACCACCAATACCACCACCAATAACACCACCACCACCAATACCACCACCACCAATACCACCACCACCAATACCACCATCACCAATACCAATACCACCACCAATACCACCACCAACACCACCAATTCCAACACCAATGCCACCAATACCATCACCACTAATACCACCATCACCACCAACAATACCATCACCACCAACAATACCACCACCAATATCAATACCACCACCAACAATACCAATACCACCATCACACTACCAATACTACAAATACACCAATACCACCACCATCACCTCCAATACCAGCACCACCACCAATACATCCAGCGCCACCAATACATCCAGTGCCATCAATACCACCACCAATACCGTCACCACCACCACCAATACCACCATTACCACCAATACCACCACCAATAATACCACCACAAATATCAGTACCACCATCACCAATACCAATACCACCACCACCAATAACATTTCCACCACCAATACCACCAATGCCACCACCACCAATACCACCACCCCAATACGACCACCACCAATACCACCAATGCCATCACCACCAATACCACCACCACCAATATCATCAATATCACCACCAATACCACCACCTCAGCGCCTCTCTCTCACTAGTAATAGCAGGGGCACTGGAAGAGGATGGAGCTGCAGCCAAGACCATCCCTCCCTCAATGCCTGCCATAAAACACAGCCCACCCTGCACCAGTGGTGAAGCCAGGGCCCTACTACAGCCAGAGTGTTTTTTTATTAGGCCAAAGATAGCAATGACATGACGAAATGTCACACTGCATGCTCAAATCACGGAGAGGGCAGGAAATAGCCCCCTCCTGCCGCTCTTCCTCCTGACCTGCGACAGCGTAATCACAAAGCGAAAGGTGTTGGAGCACTGTTAGTGTTTATAGCTCAGATCATATGCAACTCTCATTTCACACTTTGTGTATGTGTAATTTACAACACTAAAACTCCTTCTTCACTGCACTATTTATCACTACTTTGAAGATGTCGCAGGCTGGTCTCTTCCTTTGATATTTACAATCTAACAAGCGGGCGAGAAGCCCTTTATTGAAATGCAATATGTCTGACACTTGCAAGAGTTTAAGGTAATAGAATTGTAAATGACAACACATTTTATTTATGTTTTAAAACCCAAAACATAAATAAAAGGCATTGTCATTTACAATGCCAATAGCTCAAACTCGCGTGAATGAGAGACCTATTGCATTGTAAATGCTTGTTTTTTTAATGTAGCTCGATATCCTTGAAGGAAAAGTAGATGTTTGAACAAAATTAAAAGTGTAAGTTACTTTTTTTAGGAGTAGGCAGTGGTCAATGGGACCATTACCTATTCTTAATGTTTTAACAACATACACAAATGGGAAGGGGTCCCTCAGGGCCCCCTTCCCTTTTGTGAATGGGTTACCACTACAATTGTGAAATGGGTAAAATATTAATGTTCTGCAACTGGATTTCGATTGCATAACATTAATACACCCCGCCCAAAATTGGTAGTTTGAAGGAACACCGTAACACGCCCCTTCCAAATACCGATTCAGCATTTAGTTAAAAACCCAAATTGTAAATCGGTGATGGGATATCAAATCGCAAATTGGGTTTTGGTAAATGCCAAAAGGACTTTTACAATCAGCCCTATTTTGAAAAACAGAATTTTTGTGAACATAAAATTCTGTTTTACATCTGGCCTCTTGTCTCTAATATTTCCTGCCATATTAATGACTGTCTATCAGAACTTAAAACTAGTTGAACGTGCATCCATTCCTGATTAGCCAGTTTAGTTCTCATGTTCTCCTCAGCAGCTTGTCTAAGGTAATGTGTGAGAGTGCTGATTTTGTGACTAAATCCTTGAATGGTAGCTTTCAATTTGTCATACACCATCTGAGTACCAGCTGTACCTAATTTAGTTTGGATGAATTTCGTAGTAATGGAACTTCAGTTCAGTCATATAATATTTACCTTGTTGTTTACCTTGTAAAGAATAATTGGAGAAAGACTATACCCGATTTAAAGGTAGTATTCTTGTAATGCCTAGATCGAGTGAAATGGGGCATGGTACGAGACCCGCATTGAGTGAAAATTAACATTAGAGCCAGGTGGCAACTGTCTACCTATTAAACAATAGTAAATCCTGGAGGACTGAGGATAAACAAGTTACTAGAAGGCACAGACACCAGTAAAGGGATTACCAATTTCTATTGATCAAATAGATCCAGGTGTTCTTCTAGCGGTTAGAATGCATGCCTGTTTTTTGTCAATGAGAATGAGGTTTGATGGTATCTAAGGGCCAGATGCAGGTGGCTAAATACCGGTCAGTAATTCTGAAATTTGTTACATTTCTGCGTTACCGACCGGTATTTAGCCATGTGCAATGTAGGTAACACCGAACGCCATTGTAAATAAGGACTCTGTAAAAATAGGGGAAACCAGTTACTGATTCCTTAAATTGCGATTAGCAGATACTGAAACCCCTAACTACTGAATCGGTAAATAAGAAATCCTTAAATAATCGCAAATCTGATGTACCAAAAATCGGTGATACTGAATTTTCAAACTTTCGGTATTTAGGAGTCGCTAATTATCACTGACTCAAAGCAGATGGTAATCAGGTGCACTGCATTTAAACAGCCCCAAAATGCAACAGTGTAAACACAATGGCGCCCTTCTACGTATTTGCAAGGCGACTACCTTTGCGAGCAGCAGGACTGAGGATCTGGAGACGGGAGGAGCACGTGTACAGACAGCACGTTACACTGTTCCAAATGATTGAGGCTGAAATCCATGAGAGGTACAGGCTATACCTCCAAACCATCCTAGACCTGATACGGGACCTGCACCCACTCCTGGAGCATCAGACACCAAGGGCGCGCAGTTATACCAACACATGTTCAGGTGCTCTGTAGCCTGCACCTACTTGCATCAGGAAGTTACCAGGGGGTGAAAGTTGTGACAGGTGATGTGTCACAGAGTTGCCTGTCCCATTTCTTCAACTCTTTCTTGGATGCCATGATGCAAAGAATGCGTCACTACATACGCTTCCCCAGCACACAGGCGGAACTGCAGAAGACAAATCTGGATTTCTACCAAAAGGCACAGTTCCCACATGTAATAGGGTGCATTGATGTGACACACATACCAATATGCCCACCTGCAGCTACGGAGTACATATACCGCAACCGCAAATCTACGCATTCCATCAATGTGCAGGTGATATGTCATGCAGACACATCATCACTGACATTGTGGACAAATTTCCAGGGAGTACCCATGACTCCTACATATTCAGGAACAGTGGAATCTACACACTTCTTGCTGGGGATGAATTTGGAGAAGGATGCCTGCTAGGTAAATCAATGTGACACACCCTGATGTATGCCTTGGATGAATGTGTTGTTGACTCTTCTTAATGGCATTTCCTTTCCCACTTAGGTGACAGCGCATATGCCATGCTGGCATTTATCCTAACTCCATACCTCAACCTTTCCACCCCAACTGAGAGAAGATACAATGTGGTATATAAAAGCAAGCGCAACGTTGTGGCGCACACCTTTGGACTTCTAAAAAGCAGGTTCCGTTGTGGAGGTGCACATCAGTACCTCCTCATCATATGCTGCAAAATAATAGCAACATGTGCCATGCTGCATAACCTTGCCACAAAGAAAGGAACAGCAGTGGAACTAACTGACTCTGAGGACCAGGGTGAGGACTGTCCACAGCCAGAGCACAGCGCAGCAGGTGAGGCAGCAGCACCAGCTGGGAGACACAGACGGGCTGAGATAACACGCAACTATTTCTGAGTAAGTAAGGAGACACAGCCAGTTACTGTAAGCGTGTGACAGTGTTTAATTGGCATAGAACACCACCACAACATGAAGGGCATCACATGCCAGGCCTAATTTAAATGCAGTTTCCAAAACCAAAACGGGTTACATCACCCATTTCGGTAAATCATGTGGTGGCTGGCATTACTTCCTGCGCCCACGTGCAGCACTGCTGCGTTCCTTGGCCACACTGTCCTCACTGGCAGTCTGTCCTGTGGCATCGCTGTGCCGTTCACTGTGCCTCCTGGACTCTGTGATAGGGGGCGTGATGCTACTGCGGCTAGTAGCCTCTTCACTATCCCCCCATCACCTGTTGTGGCTACCTGGTTGGTCTGTAGCACTTCTAGTGCACTGGTCACTGTGACCAGCCCCCTTGCCACATCACAGCTGCAGTGGGCCATCACCTCCTGCATGGCCACGAGCGCCTGCAGAGCAGAGAGGTGGCAGTGGAGAGCCGGTTCACCGCCTTGGTGTAGTTATCAAGTTTTTGCCTCTCCCTGTGCCTCGACAAACGGTCATCATCCAATTTGCTGCACAGCAGCCTCACTGCCTCAGACATGTCCCTCATGCCCTCAGCCACAGTATTGTTCATGGAACAGATGCCCTTCTCTATTCGCAGCATGTGCCCATTCCTCTGTACCATCTGCCGCGGGACTGACCTTATCGCTTTGCCTTGCAGGCGCTGCACCTTGAGCAAGTTCCCCTCAAGACCGGCAAACACACTCTCATCCTCACCCTGTGAAGCTAGACTGGCTGCCCTTGACCTGCGTCGTCTAGCACATGTGTGGGCACGCTCTGTGGGGGACTGTGTACCTGCACTGTTGGCATCCTCAGCCCCCTTGGACTGTTGGCCTCCCATGCTGTCCTCCTCGGACACCTCCATCTGCTGAAGGCTGGCCACTGCATGCCTCCTGGCTCTCGGTGCTGGTGGCGTTGATGGTGGCGGTGGTGATGCTGGTGATGGTGATGGTGATGATGGTGATGGTGGTGATGGTGGTGGTGATGGTGGTGGTGGTGGGATGATGTGCCCTGCAGGTGACAGGACCTCCTCCTCCTGTATCCTCTCTGTCCTGGGTGCCGTTCCTTTGCTCCCCTCTGCAGCCCTGCGTGATGGATCGCCTGTGAAGACAGAATGTACCTTTGCTCACTTATCTAGCAGCATTTGTGTAATAATAAATGTCATGCCTGCCAATCAAACTGACTGCCTCTGCTTGCTAATTGCTGATGTGTGTCACATGCCTTTATGTTTAGTGGATTGACTGTTCTGACATGTGTTACTTCTGCCTACATCTCCCATAATGCACTGCTGGTTTTAAGTAAAACATGTACTGGAGTGGGATTCAAAATGCCTCATTGGGGATTTGGTTAGGGAGTGGGGGGCACTGCATGCTGTGCATGCATCTTACCTTGTTTGTTGCCAGCTCTGGATGAGCTGTCTGCATCCCCAATCCCACCCACACTCTTCAGCTTGAAGGTGGACTCGACCAGGAGATCCAGGGCATTTGGTGCAGGTGCTGTCTTTTTCCCTCCACCTGTAAGGTTGGCTTGCTTCTTTCTCTCTGCCAGCCTCTCCTTTGCACGCTTTCTCAGGTCATACCAGCGTTTTTTGAGTTCCTCAATGGAGCGCTGGGTTACTCCAATGGCATTGATTTTTTCTTGCATGACCAGCCATATGTGCCTCTTCTGGGATTCAGGCACGTTCAGAGACTGTTTCCCAAAAAGTTTGTTGTGGTCCTTTGTGACATCCTCAATAAGGACCTCCAGCTCCCTCTCACTGAATTTATGTTTTCTCTTTCGTTCAGCTGCCTCCTTCTCCCTCTCCTGGTTGTCCATATTTGCTCAGTGTTGCCTACAAAAAGTTGGAAGAGTTGCTCCTGGCTTGTTTTCTTTGCTCCCTGCCTCTCAAACAGCTTCAGGAGGAGTGCAACTGCATGGGTGTGGCCACTTCCTTGTTGTGAGGTAATGAGGATACACAGGATTGGCTGATTCCACAATTATCGATTTTTTAAATTACCGAATCGCTAATTACCGAATCGGTATTAAGGAATCGGTGATAACGATTCAGTAATGGGGAATTGGTAATTATTTTTACCGATTAATTCCGAATCGCTAATTTTTACCGATTATTACCGAATTGGTAATTTTTACCGATTTTTTACATACATCTGAAATACCGAGTTCTTAATAGCGAATCGATAAAAAACGCTATTAAGGATTCGGTATTTCAGAATTACCTACATCTGGCCCCAAGTTATTAGAATGCATATAGTTAAAGTCCCATACCATGTTCCTGTCTTTGTTCCAAAAGAAGTGTGTGGTGTTCAGAGAAAACAATAGGATCATCTTGTTTGGGTCTATAAATATAACTTATTTAAAATGTATGGTATTTACTCCGGTTGAGAAAGTGACTATCACCCACCTCCCAATTAAGGGGACGATTCCGATGTGGTTAGGAACAGCTCTGACCATCTCTCAGAGCCATCGTAACCGCATCGAACCTGCCCTTTTGGATTCCTTTCCAAACGAGCCATTCCGAACGGCTCAGTTGGAAAGGAATCGGTTTTCCTGATGGCTTCCATCGGGCTCGCATTGTTAAGTGCAGTGGTGCAGTTCATCCCTGCACCCTGTGTCAGGCACCCCAAGGTGCCTGCCACCAGGTGCAGGGATCAACAGGGGGGCACCATCGGTGCCCCCTAGGCCACCATTCAGCGTCCTCACACCCATGGGGAACCTGCTGGGGGCCCCAAAAACAGTTTCTCGCTGCCTTTCTGTGTCGGAAAGGCCAGCACAACAAGGCAGTGGAAAACTGCCATCGTACTCCATCGGCCAGAAAGAGCCAGCCGGGGGAGTACTGAAGGGTTTACAGATGGCTTCCGTCGGAAGCCATTTAGAAAGCCGAATCAGATTCCTTTCAACCGAGCGCATTGGAATGGCTCAGTTGGAAAGGAATCCGAACGGGTAGGTCCAGTGCGGTTAGGATGGCTATGCCCGAGGGTCAGGTCCATTCCTAACCGCATTGGAACCGGCCACAACGTCTGTTATACTAAGCCTGATCTGAAATTGGTTAGTTAAAAAAAGGAACAAAGTTTCTTCTAAAGAGGTATTGGCAGAACGGTCAGAGCTCAATTGAGCTCTAACATGATTATACAATGACGTCTTTTTTCGAAATTTTAAATTCTTGCTGGCAATCAATATCGGGTATTAGGCTGATTCCTGATTAACCCTGTTTTGTTTGATTTTGGAATTTACTTTCTTAACGTTATCATTATTGAAGTCACCACTTGTCTTAGGCACTAATAATGATTGGCCAGCTACCTGCTTTTTAGATATGCTTTTACCCTCTGCCCTTTCTTCATCCATTCACCCCACCCATGACCCCCCGGGGCTCTATCTGGTCAATTGAGGAACCCTCACCTTCCCATTTATATTGGACGTAACATTACGCATCCTGAAAAAAACACATGGTACCACCCGCAATTGTCATCAATCATTGCCTTTTTTTTTCATGACGCTAAAAAGTAAACACTAAATAATTCAAGAAAAATCCAATTTGTTATGGTTCAGATTCTACAACTGTGGCCTGGTGTTAAGAGATAAACTATTTGCCATTAATTGGGTCCGATAATTTATGAAATGCCCCTTGCCACTTGATTCTCAAGTTGGGATGATTAATCGGCACCGAGATGGCTGAAGCTTTAAATTCCTGAATCATAGCACTAAGAACTTGTTGTCTTTTAGCTATCTCCGAGTATTTCAAGAAATATGAAAATGAAAGCCCTGTTTTTTTTTATAGAATGTGGCTCTTTTTTCTGCCTGTAGATATTATTACTTCTTTCAACCGAAAATATTGGAGGAATACAATGATAATTCTGGGTCTGGCAAGAGCTCTGCGTGGTTGTTCAGGAATGCGATGAGCCCTGACAATTGTCAAGCATGCAATTGTGACAGAATCTTTGAGCTCATTGCCCACATTGACAGTTATCAATTGGCAGACCCAAAGACACATCTCAAATAGGCCATTTTCTACTCCCACCTCCCTAGCCTACATAGATTGGAACACCAAGACTAATTCTTCGAGTCTTTGTGCTTTTTGGAGAGAGCCTTTAGCTGTTGTGGCGGCTGTTATTACTAAAAGAGTGCTCTTCAATTCATGTGATTTGCCCATTTCTGTCTTTTGTTTTTCAGTGAAGTTGGCCAACACATCAAGAGCATCTACTTTCTTTGTCACATCTGCAGATTTGGATATTTGTTCCACTTTGGTTATCTTCATGACTTTGCTCCCTTTAAGAATACTCTAGAATATTTGCTTTGAATCATAGTGTTAGTATAGGATGTTTATGAACTAGCTGCTTTGGCCAGGTTTTCTGAATCTGTGCTAACAGATTTGTGAAATGTCGAGAGGGGCTCATTGGTACATGTGGTAAAGGTATTTGTCACAGAGGGCACGAGTGGGCTTATGCTTCATTGACAATGAGTATTTGTCTTAATTCTAGTGACACCGTTTGTTGCTGCACTGTTTGATCTGGAGAATAGGAATCCTCCTAGTACCACCCTTTTGAGCTGTCCTTTCATGAGTGTTAGAAATGGGGGTCTATAGTTGCAAATGGTTTGCACCTTTGTCCAAGTAGGGACCCTGGCTTCTAGTCAGGGTAAGGGAGTTATACCCTTACCCTTTAGACAACCCCTACTTACGCCCTTGGTAGCTTGGCAAGAGCAGACAGGCTTATCTAAGAGGCAGTGTGTGAAGTATTTGTGCACACATACAGTAACAGTGAAAACACTATAAATGGACACCACACCAGTTTAGAAAAATAAGTAATCTTTATCTAAATCAAACAAGACCAATATGACAAAAATTCAACATACAATAATCAAAATATGCACTTTGCAAGAATAACCTTAAAAATGCAGTTCTTGAAAGTCAGTAGCTCGGTCTGGTTCTACCAAGGTGCTGAAAACCATCAAATTCAACAGTTTTGGTTAACTGCGTCTGTGCAGACCGTCGTCTCTGTCAGAAACCTTGTAAACATTACCTTTGGTTCCAGCCTACCGCGCCGGTGCGGGCCGGTTGAGGCAACCTTTGTGATTGCGATGTGAAGTGGAGCGGTGTGGTGTGCAGTGCCCTCCAGTTGTGGTGCACGCAGCGGCTCAGTGACAGTCGTGACAGTCGTCCAGAGGCATCAGTGGGACCAGGGTGGCAGAGCGAGGTGCGGCGGTGCTCGTTGCAGTGCTGACAGGTCACGGTGCAGGTGGTGGTGCTGGTCAATGGGAGCTGGTGGTATTGGGCCCAGACTGCAGTGTGGGCTGGGGCGGTGCATTGTATGACTTATGAGGGGTGCCCCCAAACAATGGTGCAGGCAGTGGTTGCGATTTCAGCTTGCAGCTGCGGCATCAGTGAGACCACGGCGGCGGTGTGAACCAAGGTGGTGCGGAGTGTGATGGCCACAGGTTGTGATGCACGCAGTGGCTTGGTGACGGCCGTCGCCGTCTTTGAGAACAGGGTTGCGGTGCGAAGTGCCACAATGCCCTCTGCAGTGACTTTAGATCACAGAGCCGGCATAGGTGTCAGTGACGGCATCAGACTGCGGTTTCCCTCTGTGGCAACTGAAACACCCGGTCCCAGTTGCTGTACCCAGAGGAAGGTGAAGTCTTCGCTGTTCCTAAGACTTCTTGAACAGGGGGCAAGCTCTACTTGCCCTTGGAGACAGTCAGCAGAAAAAGTTACAGCAAGTTCAATCCAGTCCTTTCTCTGCCCAAGAAAGAAGCAGCTATTGAAGGTACTGCAGGTGAACACAGCAAAGTGGTAGTCTCACCTCACAGCTTCCTCAGCTCTTCTTCTTGGCAGGTTCCTTGATCCAAGTGAGTTCTAAAGTTCGGAGGTTTGGGTCCCAATATTTATATTACATTTCCCTTTGTTCTCTTGTGGCAAAGGGTCTCTGTGCTTAATCCAAACCAGTTCTGTCCTCTCTGGCCAAGCTTCCTGGCAGGCGGTGCAGAAAGCATTGTGTATGGCGCCAGCTACTACTTCTTTCCCTGAATTTAAATTGCTGTTATTTTAGTGAAAGCATTAGAGTTGTTCTCAGTCATTGTTTCCTGTCTGTATTATATACCAAGCATTTCAAAGAAAAGGAGGACCCCACACAGACTTATATGGGACTGGGGGGAAACGAAGTCTCAAAAAACTAAAAGTCCCAACTAGATGGACAATAAAAGTTATGTCCACTTCTAATGAAAATCATTAGTAGTATATTACTTAATATAGCATGCCAACAAATGGGCGGGAGAGGTAAAGGTTCAATAAGGTGTCAGAATTCTGGTGTAAGGATTATATAACATAGAAAATACAATGCCAAGAATAACAACCACATTCAAAAAATCAGTAATGGGAACAATAATACAATTCGGCAATTTGGACACACAAAATTTATCAATTAGAATGACAGACAAAATCGCAAGATGTGTTTGGTACACTGTGATTTGTATTATGAATTATGTAGTAATTGTATGAATAAATTGTATATCAGATTTTGTACCAAACACATCTTGCGATTTTGTCTGTCATTCTAATTGATAAATTTTGTGTGTCCAAATTGCCGAAATGAAAGAGGCCGGAGTGATTCGGCAGAAATGACAGAGATGGCAATAGTTGTATAGTAGTACCTCAGGCAGTTCAATGCAAACACTTCAGTGGAGGCAAAATGGTATAACCCAAACAGGAAATAGCTTTAGGAGAGTGGTGAATACTAGGGATGGACAGAACTTGCAGAGTTCCACTCCGCGGAATTCCGCGGAGTTACATAAAAACACTGGGCAAGTCCTCGAAGTTCCGCCCACACCAAACAATGTGTCAAAGCATATCTAATTGATTTGTAAGCTGTGTGGTGTTTTAATATATCACAGAAATCACAGCTGCATATTACAAAATACATTGTGTCTCCAAAACACGGTCAATTTCAATAAACAGACAAAGTCTGACCTGTCCTTAGACAGGGATCTGCAGTCCTCACCCCACACCGGTCGGTATCAGCTTCTAGCCGAGCACAAGACCATGTCACCACGTGTGCCTGTTTCAGGAACATTGCATTCACGCCTCCTCTGGAAGAGAGGATGCTGCAAGAGGAGAGGTAGTGCAGGGAGGACAGTGGCACTCTCACTGGTGCACAGACTGCCCGTCAACCTCGTTGAAGTGAATTTCAGGTTAGGGGACTCATCGTTGCACCTTGGGTGCTGAATGACAAAGCTAGTCCATTGTGCACAAACCGGGGAAATGCCCCATATATATCTAATGTTCAGTCTGGCCCTGCTGGCTGCCTCAGGTCACAGGCTGCAGTGTCCAGACAGGATGCGCTTTGTGTTCTAATGCATGAGGGGCATTGCAATCCTTTACAATGCGCACTGCGATACTCCATGCAAGCAGAGCGCAGGAGGAGCAGTCTGTAGCACATCAAAGACTGCTGGGAGTAACTCACCTGCGCTTGCTTACTGAACTAAAGCATAAAATGAAAGAGGGACTTCAAAAAAGAGAAAAAGACTATAAAATGTGGATGACTTTAGTGGAGGTTCAGAGGCGGCCTTATTAGGAGGAGGAGGTAAAGCCCTGAACTTGCATAAAACTGGGGTGGGCAGCAGTAAACCCATAATGAATACTACATTGGGCTGAGGCAAGACGTGATTGGCAAAGTCAGAAGCAAATGCCTGAAACAGGCTGGTTGAAGAAATCCAGTGCTTGAAAGTGGCCCACTCGGCTATATTATTAGCAATAGATCTGTTTGATAGTGATAGTTGTCATGCCACCCAGATAGAAAACGAAATGCTAAAGAATTTACTGGGAAGCAAAACTTAAATGGGCGTTCAGCAGGGCATGTGTTAACAGTATCAAAATTGCCTCCTATAACCATCTTTATTGAGATACAGTAACACTGACTCCTAGTAAGGACAGCAGAATCACATTTTACCACCAAAATGCCGATTATAAACACCTGACCTTTAAAAAATATATATTCGTTTTTTCAATAGGATGAGACTCAACAACATAATGAACCACAGGTATTTGGGGATACTTTCCTGCAGTTCCTTCCCGATGTAAATGTCCCAGCAAGTTCAGTAGTATCAGTCTCATGTCAGGCTCAGTTCTCACTGAGAAATTGCCATTGCAAGTGCATTACTTGCCTGTCATTTAAACATTTGCTGCTGATGATAAGAGCCTGGCCTGGGAACAGATGCTTAGTTTAGCTCAGTGACGAGTTCTCAGGTGTTGGCTGTAGAATAATTCCAGAGTGTATCTCATCATTAAGTTGATGTGAACAAGGAGCCAGTCCAAAGCAAAGGGTCCTTCCATGACTAATTCTGTATATGGCTCTTTGATTACAGCCCCATTCATACTTCTGGGTATGAGTTTGTTTCTTTTTTGGTTTTATGGTTTTAGGGAAGAAAGAGAAGATGATCTCCCAAGATAATGGTGTAAGAAATGGGGGTCTCCAGTTGGCAATGGTTTGCACCTTTGTCCAAGTAGAGACCCTTAATTCTAGTCAGCATAAGGAAGCTACGCCCTTAGACAGCCCCTGCTCACCCTCTTGGTAGCTTGGCACGAGCAGACAGGTTTATCTTAGAGGCAATGTGCAAAGCATTTGTGCACATATACAGTAATACAATGAATACACTACAAATAGACACCACACCAGTTTAGAAAAATAAGTAATCTTATGGAAACCAAACAAGACCAAACAACAAAAATACAACATACAGTTATCAAGATGTGACTTTTAAAAGGTAAAAAGAGTTCTGTCCTTAGGAAACTACAGAGGCAACACTTTCAACACAAAGTACGTGAACGCGTCAAAATCAAAAAACAAAGACAGCCGCAGGGAAGGTGATGCTTTGGTTCCTTACACACAGGGAAACGTATGCGTTGATTCCTTGATCCAGGGGAGGTGATGCGTCAGTTTCATACTGCCACTCAGAGGAGGTGATGCGTTGGTTCCTTCCTGAAGAACAGGCAATGCGCCAGATTCTTACTGTGAGGGGAGGTGATGCATCAGTTTTGTACTGTGGCCCTGGAGTTGTTGTAGATTTGATGACCCTGTGCGATGTAGGGGGATTTGGGGATGTATTGCTTCTCCATGCTGCGCGTTGCATTGAGCTCTACGTTCGTGGTCCCACAATGCATCGGTTCTTGCAGTCACACGGCAGAGCCTGTGTCGGAGTCCGTGCAGTGATCTGGGACTTCGTTGATTGGTGTATGAGACTCAGCATGCAGTGATTTCTCCAGCTGCAGGCAGGCGCTGCGTCGGTTTCTTCAGCAGCACAGTGGTCTTGCATAGGAATGAATGGGGAGTCATTCCTTATTTGCGATTCGCAATTAGCGAATCGCAAATAAGGAAGCGATTTCAAGGGCGCCAGGGTGTCCAAAGGACACCCTGTAGCACCCGTGAAATGTTAAGGTACACTGGTGTTACGCACACACATGTCCAAAGGACATGTGTGTGTGTAACATACAACTTAGAAAAATGCACTGAAGTGCATTTTTCTAAGTTTTCTCTATTTACCACGTAGTTAGACTTCGCGGTAAATAGCGGCCCCAGATTGCGAATTCGCAATTTTAAAATGGTTCATGAATTGCATTTAAGGAATCTCAAGTTGAGATTCCTTAAATGCAATTATTCGCAATTTAGTGATTTCTAAAATTGCGATTTTTGCATTTGGGATGATGAATCCCAAATGCAAAAATAGCGCTCGCAAAGGGCCAGATTCTCAGAATCTGGCCCTTTGCGAGCCGATTTTACTTTGATTAATCTGGCTGCAAGCTCTTTTGCCACAAAGTGCGATGCTCCAATAAAAAGCCCCTCTTTGTGTTCTTATTCCATCTCTCTTGCTCTGGGAGAATCGGAGCGTGGATCTAATGTAGCATGGAAATCACCCACAAGCTTATTATAAACTATTATAATTTATACCTGCTTTTGTAGACAGAAGAAAGAATCGGAGCAGGTTGCCATGAACTAATGATCACAGAATGTAATGGCAATTAGTCGTGATAACCCGGCAACCACTGTGTGGTACTATCTTTTAATATTAGTCACCCTCTCCTCAGCAATTTAATCCTGGCCTCATAAGAGAGTGGCTTTATATTCACCGGTTGCTGGCTTTGCACAGCCAGCCAAAGTTCATAACCCCCAGGGTTTGCTGCTGCTCTGAACTCCTAAAAAGCTACCAGTGCCTAAAACCCCTTGTTTATAAATTGCTTAATGATTGACTTTTTACAAAAAATCCTGTTTGCCTAATTGTTGATCCATACCTACCTTACTGCGGCCAGAAATTGTACCCGTTCTTGTGTATCTTGTTATAAACCTGTTCATCCTTTCTACTTTCCTTTCCTCTCCTATCTGATTGTAGTCTACTGCAGACTGTACACTACTCACTCTTCATCGCTTGTTGATTTTTATTTGCTTCTATTTCACTGCAACTTTGATTTGTTTCCCTTTAAATGTATGTATATTTGTAGGATGTATGAGTATACCGCAAACCTAGCAGAATACACTCCAGCGCTTTGTATCTTCTGCTTTCTTCTTGTATTTGTGTCCTAGTTTCTGCTCCCAGTCTCCTCATCTTTGCTCCTTCTGTTTTTCTCTCCAATTCCTTGGAGTCTCGTCTCCACAGTCTCTTTGCAGCTTTTATATAAAAGTCTCTGTGTGTCACAGTGCCTATGCTTTTTGTACATGTCCTGGTTTGTCAAGTCTCCAGGGTTTTGCAGCTAGTCACCAGTTTTCCACAAGAACATCCCGGACATGATATTTTTCTACAAAAATGATTGTGGCTCAAGTATTTACTACAAAAACATTGTAAAGATAAAGTTGAATGAAGGTAAGTATAGGTTGGCTATGCTTAACTCCACATGTGCGTACCTTGACAATATATGTCGTGAAGGTACGTACATGTGGAGTTGTGTATTGTAAACCTATACTTAGCTATAAAGACTTACCTTCATTACATTTTTGCAGTTTATATTTAGGCACAACATTTTTGTAGGTGATATTTTTCCCTGGATATCCTGGCATACAACATCATTATTCTTTTCCCCTAATTGTTACAGTTCATAGAATCCATTCCTCATAGATGTACGGCTTTGTATGGTATTTTGTGTTACCTGGCTGCCTTTGCCTCTTTTCTTCCTTAAACGCGTGCTTTATCACTAGTTTTGACCTGTTGCCTTCTGCCTTACCTCCTGCACTCTGTGCTTGTTTACTTTAAGCAATCTTCTCGCTTTTGCTCACCTTGTATTACTGGGGCTTCAAGTGCATTGCTTTTTATCTCACCCATATTTGACTTTGTTCTTGGCCTGGCAGTCATTCTAATTTTGCCTGAGTAATCAGAGTAATCTTGCTAATCCTGCGTTACTATTTGACGTGAAATTAACAATAATTACAGAATTATGCCCGCTCACTTATTTGAGAGTTATTCAGGGGTGAAATAAGCACAGAAACAACAAATGTAGTGAATACAAGTGGCTGTTCACACTTCTATACATGTTTTGCATTTAGTGCATTTTCGACTCAAGATGCATTTTGTGCTAAGGGTATAGGGTTAAATGCTGGTAGTAAATTGGGGGGAATATCATGCTGCTATTGATGTTCTGTTGAGTTTAGCACTATTTCTTATTAAAAAAGTGGATCCTTGGATCCATTTTGGATTTAAGGAGGCATTTTTGTGATAAGGACATAGTGATAAATGCCAAATTACCCTTCTTGCATAATTTGGAGGAATCTTGCATACTCCTACTTTGTTGCTTCTGTAAAGGGAGGGGCTCCTGAATTGCAAATGGCAGTTCCTTCCACTTTTCTTTGTCCTGTGTCACATGTAATCTTAAGTACTTCTTTGTTACAGTGTGAGTGTGCTATTTTCTTAAAAAGCTCTACTGTGTTTCTTGTACGTTGGTACTTTTTTTTGCTGCATGGTGCAGATACAGAATCACATTTCCTACTTCCACAATATAACGTTTGAGAGTGACTATATATTTGAATATTCTGTACAAAGGTGTCACGTTTCCCTCTTTCTCTATGTAAATTGTGAGGTTAACCTAAGCACACACAAAGTGGTTACAAATTGTGTTTGCCCTTTTATTGGTACATTTCTCTGTAAACGGAATAATGTCTTACTTGAACAGTAGCCCTTCCAGTCTCTTGCTCTAAGCATCATGATATTCGTTGCAATGTAGAGTACTTGAGAAGCAGGCAGTTAATAGCGTAATAGCAGCACCATGACAAGTGACATTAATTCTGGTGGTAGTTTAATCCTGGCACAGAAAATGTTATGGAGTAATAATTAACAAAGGCACAGTGAGAGCATTGCACACTTCATCACAATGTGCAAAGTTGGTGTTATTTTTCTGGCATAAAATGTTTTTTTTGCATTTGTTCCAGTGGGGAAACGGCCACTACAACGAGGCCGTTTCAACGAACACCTTAACCACGCATGCATTACAACGCATGCGTGGTTACAACGACTGCCTTTACCACGCATACATTTACTACGAAGTACGTAGTAACAGCATGTGTGGTAAAGAGAACAAATACAAAATGGGGGTTGGGGGGGCTTGCCCCCCCCAAAAAAAAGCACTAACCTTTAGAGGAGATGTGCAGGAAATCGGCGGCGCAGGGGAAGGAAACGGCCGGTTTTTTTTCTACGTATGACGTCACCACGAAAAAAACGTGGAGAAGGAAAAGCGTGAAAATAGTATTCCGTAGTAACGCATGCGTGGTAAAGGCATGCGTTACAACGGAGTTCGTTGTAAGATCATACAACCGTTCCAGTGGAGCACGCAGTATCAGACTATCACTGCTCCGACATTGGTACATATGCCTACCTGCTGTTCATCCAGCGTTTTGTATCAGACAATCATTGTTCTTACAAACACATGCATGACCTGCTACCACATGGACATGCTGCTCGCGGATACTGAGGCAGAATAAGAAGTACTGGTATATTTCACATGAATTAATGAGTAATCCAATTTCTATTGTGCTATTAACATGCCCAATTGTTCTTTCAGCATTGCCTGTGAAAACTATGCGGTTTCAGGCAGCACATTTTCAAAATTGTGTCATAAAATGCACCATTAAGCTACATGTCATTAAAAATGTTATTGGAGGAAGGTCTTCTTATCTCCTCTCCTACCCACAAATCACCTGTAGAAGGTAGGGATTGCTGGCTGTAAGTGTTTGCTTGAAGCACAATAACCTGCTTTCATTGAGGGGGGATTGGAGCCATGGAAAGGTTTATAGACAAGAAAGTTTGGGATTTAAGGCCGTTAAGGGGAGATAGGTGAGGATTTGTGAGTGTAAGGAATAAATTTGGCAAGGGTTCCACTGAAATAGGGTGCTGACCACAGGCCCTTAATCTCAACCACACATCCACTCAGCATCTCTGAATCTAAGCAAATCATCTTTCAAGAGCACCAAAGATGAGGGTGAGGGGTTTGGTAGACTTTTTAGTTGAATGATAGTTGGCAATTCAAGGGTCTACTGTGAAGTGTGTCCTTCGTAAGTGGGTTGCAAAACCTTTGTCAAATACTCAGGGGCAAATTTATGAGAGGCTTGCGCCATGTTTGCACCACACATAGTGGTATATGCATGGTGCAAGACTCTAAGTCAGGATTGTATGACGTTACAATGCATACTTTTACAACGCACACCTTTACAATGCATTTTTTACAACGCAACATCCATTACAACGCATTCCATTACAACGCTTGCCATCACAACGAATTTTTAAAAACTACCTTTACAACGCATTCTATTTCAATGCATACTACCTTCACAACACATACCCTTACAACACATAACATTACATTGCATGTATGGTAAGTATTGGATAGTGTAGGGGTAAAATTGACTATTCTAACTCCAGGGGGTGCAACAGTAGGGTAAGTGTGGGATAGTGTAGGGGTAAAAATTACTATTCTAACTCCAGGGGGTGCAACAGTAGGGTACGTGTTGGATGGTAATGGTATGCGTTGTAATGGTATGCTTTGTAGTGTCATGCGTTGTAATGGTTGCGTTGTAATGGCATGCTATGTAATGAATGTTGCGTTGTAAAAGTTTTGTTGTAATGGTAGTGCGTTGTAAAGGTTGTTTCCCCTAAGTCAGATTTATGAAGCCATGCAAAGACACTTTGCGTGGCTTTGAATGGCTTCAAAAATCTTGAATAAGGCAACACAGTTCAAATTAGGGTGTTGCCTTACTCTGCCCGGTGTAGGCGTTCCATGGGTGTGTGTTCCCACGCAACTACAATGGTTTTATGCATTTCCAGATTTACAAGGACTTGTAAACCTAGGAGTGCGCCACAATATTATGCCTCCCCAAGTGAGGCATTTCGAGGAGAAATATCTTTAGTTCTCATTTTTCCTCTTTCTCCTTGTGCTGCATTCCCCAGCACACGTAGAAAGAGGAAAAAGCATCTCAGTATTGTTTTTGTGCACGAATGTGCACTGTCCTGCACAACAACAATCCTACATGCACTGGATGCACCCTTGCTTTCCCCTTGGCACCAGCGCAAAGGGAAAGAACAGGAATGCACCGTGTTGGGCAAATATGCCACATTCATGCCCTTACCTAGTGGCGCAGAGCGTCTCAGCAAGGTGACTTGCTGCACAGCCCTGCACCACTGCTTTCATAAATATCCCCCTCAGTATACAGCCTTCCACTATTTTCTGGCAAAGAAACACGTGGCGTAATTGATAATGAAAGGTGACTAAAGCAGTCAAGATCTTGTGATTTCTTGCATATTGGCACTGCCCTTCAAGTGAATGGCCATAACTTTGAAAGCATTTACTGAATCCCCATTTGGCTATCAGTTTAGCGAATGTGACCAATGTTAGGCAGATCATATGAGGGCTAACTCAAATGTTACAATTGCAAAATCCGACTAGCCCTATAATCCACCTCTTCTTTCAGTATTCTTAATGTGGAATATTTTGTGAGTGGTAATTTTACGAAATGGCTCGGGGGTGGCGCCTGTAGTAGTCTGGCCTCTGGTTAAAATCCTGCTGCGCACTGTAGGCCCTCGTCTTCTGCAGCTTCATAGAATGTGCGAACTCAGCCCAAAAGTATTGGAGCGCTGCTTTATGAAGAATATGGCAGGATCGGGTTGGTAAAGCGGGCACTCGAGAAATGACCGAAGGGCTGGTAGCCAAGTTCTAGCTGCGGGCTGCTTTTTTGGGCAGCTTACTAAAACAGAAAAAATAGCCAGACAGGTTCACTTTTTAAGTTTTATCACAACCAGCCAAACAGTTCTGGGTGATCGACTATTTTATTTTAGTTTTTTTTTTCTTTTTTATAGAAAAGTTTTTTTCATTAAATTTTCATATGTCATCAAAAGAACAGTTATCAGACGATAAAGAATACATACAGACATAAAAATATACAATATATACAAGTGTTCAATATACACAAAATCAATACTCTGAGTTAAAAAACACCAAAAACACACTAATATAATGCCTCAAATGATTTCTTCACTTTGCACCAGTCCTTCATATTATATACAGGAAGCCAGGAGGACAAAACAGTTCATAGATACTGCCTGCCTGTCTTACTAAGCCAGAGAATAGATAAATGCTTCTGGGGTTGCACTCCTAGGGATAGAAAGTGTGGTACTATTTGATAACCCTAGTTGCACCCTTCTTCTTTTTCCCAGGCTCGGGGTCAACGCGTTAGGCCCTAAGGCAGAGGAGCATTGCCCAAATGCTTTCCACAGTGTAAATAAAGGAAAAATAAAATGATAATAACTCATTCTTATTATCATTTTGAGTTATTATCAGTTTAGTTTTCCTGCTGCTGCTGCTGCTTTGTAGGGCAAATCAGCTGTGCTCTCAGAGCTGGGGGAGGAGTGGTGGGCACTCTGTAAGTGCGCATGAATGTTTGGCCGGCCGTCTCGGTGCAGCAAAACAGTGATGTGCACTTTGCATGTTCTCCGCCCAGGCTGCATTACAGCCTGGGTGGAGAACATGCCCAGGCCCCCAGTCCCTGGAAGAGCGCTAAACCATGGTGCTCAGACCAATTACAACGCTGCACTGCAGCGTTGTTATTGTGTTAGGGGAGCCTGGGTGCTTCTTGTTCCGGCCCGAGAGTTGCAGCGAGATGAGAGAGGAGAGACTCAGTGAGGCAGTCATTTTTTAAATTCAAACAGGGCATTTTGAGGCAGCTAAATGCTGTGGAGTTATATAAAATGGTGAATCTTTGTGGCACCTCTCTGGGATGGAGGGGGTGTGGATAGGGTGGTACCAATGTGTATACCCACAAAATAGAGACAAGGGATAGTGGTTTCTCTAATTCCCTTATTCATATAGTAAGCCCACGTAACAGAGAAACCTATACTGCATCAATATTGGACCTCATCTGTATCTAAAATAATAGCACGTTGAGTTCCCAAAATAAATTAAATAAATAATACCACATGAGACTCACTAGAAACACCAGAGGGAAGTCCGCAAGTGTCTTAAAACTGCCCTCACACACCTTGCGGTGTCATGCTTCATCATTGGGCCGCATCAGACACCTAGGCGCAGACCAACACTCTAGGTGGAGCGTGAGATTTTTTTGACGAAGACAGGTGGTAGGGGTAGTAAAATCAAAAAAGTAAGAGTGGTAATACACACAGGACACTTGCAACATTACATGGAAAGGAAAACATACAAAACATATATAGCGGGATTACTTCTTTCCCACAAAGACAGGACCAAACTTAGCAGTAAAGTGAAATTAAAACAGACTAAATGTTTCCCAGTTTTTCCTTTATTCTTTAGGGAAAACTCTGGCTGGATTAAAATGAAGTAATGGGGGTATATATAGGGAAATTATGATCCCTTAATCCCCTCTGCTTTTACCAACATGTTTCTGCCTATTTGAGTGCCTCCAACTGGATGGCTTCAGGCTTTCATCAGGGTGTTGGTCCCTGTTTTCCAATCTTTCCCCAAATCGGGTGAATATTACCTTAATTGTATTTTTCGAATGGACAAATCTGTTCCACCTTATTTGTCCCCCTCGCCAGAAATTCTGTGAGGACACAGATACCTAAGGAAAGTAAACACACATAAGATTTTCCATGAGTGTTTATCTTGCCATCAAGATATCTTTGCTTCTCACTCTACTCGTTGTTCAAAGAGTCTCACGTAGTCTTCTCACTTACACGCAGCCATTAAAAACCCTTTGTGTACCATCGACCAAGGTTTTCGCACACACTTAAAATATGTGATTTAACAAACCACATACATGATGCCACAGAACTCGCAAAAACATTCCTTCCATATATTAGGTCCAAGAAACCTACGTATGGGTTCTTACTTACACGAGTTTAAGAGAACTGCTCTTAACCCGGGACTGTGTGGGGCAGGTTCTCTCGCCGTCACACTGTAGATATTAAAGAGCGCATTAGTATCTCAAACATCAAGCTCAAGATTTTCTTATGGTCATTTTTTTGTCACCACGATAGTTAACATTAGGTATGTTCGCGGTCTGTTGCTCACGGGTGTAAACTTACTAGTCACAAGAGAACAGCTGGTCTTATGCTCCCACTCTCGCAGTCCACCGCCGATGCAGTGTGTGAAAAGAAACGCCGTTTCTAAATACTCCATTCCCGCTCTACCACGTGACCATTCTCCTTCCTGGACACTGCTGAACATAGTTAAAGGACTTACTGCGCTCGCTATGTTATTCCATATTTCGCGGGTGCCATCTTGGAAGGGTAAATACAGTGGTTCACTAAGGTACTGCCCTCTCACGATTCCTACAGGTATCATATATTACTGGTGCCACAATAGCATAATTATTCATTTTTCATGACATTAGGGCCAAGTACAAAGGGTCAGACAGAACGAAAGAGACGGCATAGATGGTTATGTAGTTCATAGTATCGGGATAAATGTAAGCTCGTATTTACATAGTAATCACTAATTTTTAAACAGGCTACATTTGTACTTTTATTTCACTTTAAATATCGACCAACCAACCAGATTAAGGTATCTTCCATGATATTAATTGTAAAGGTACATAGGTTGTGAAAGCATGATTAAATGTTCTCCCTCCCTAATTAATACTGCTTGTGAATGTTTAAGCCAAGTAAAGGGAGGGTGAAAAGAATGCCCAGCTATTGCAAATGTGGTATTATTGCTCAATAGATAGGGAGAGATGTCATTCTCATTGCCACTTAGTATTCCCTGATAATATGATAGACTGATGAAATCCTCACTAGTCTATGTGTGTTAGATCTCCTTGGTGTCAGCTAATCCAACAGATCAGTATGAGCCTAACAGCCTGTCATGTTATTTATCTGGTAAAAGGCGGGTGGTTGATGTATATATCTGGAATATGCAAGTTAGGGATACTATCGCACCATCCATGCTACTATCGATACATACTGTCATCCCATGTTCAGTATATGGTCAGGGATCTTCATACTCCTGGATACCGTGAGTCAATAGGCCATGTGCACATCTTTATATTTAGTCACAGCAATCCTCTTTCTCACTTCATCTTGTCATCATAACATGTAATTGGAACCATGGTATCTGGTCATTCAGAAAACTTATTCAAAGAAGAGTGGTCATTTAAAACACCAAGACCCTTTATCTTATGTCTACTGGAGTTGGCACTAACAAGAAATTTCTTCCAATATGACGACAAATTCTACTTACAAATCCATGGAACTTCCATGGGGAATACTTGTGCACCAAGTTTGGCCTGCCTCTACGTCTCCCAATTCGAGGAAGACACCATCTTTTCGAGCGCCAATCCCTTTT
Source organism: Lissotriton helveticus (assembly GCF_964261635.1). Lineage (NCBI taxonomy): Eukaryota > Metazoa > Chordata > Amphibia > Caudata > Salamandridae > Lissotriton > Lissotriton helveticus. The sequence continues at coordinate 1,001,326,743 of NC_136068.1, forward strand.
CTAACCAGATTAGGGTCTGGCGCCGATACATAGATGATGTACTGATTATTTGGAGAGGAGATAGAGACTCTGTGGAAGCATTTTTATCCTGGTTGAATAGCAGGAATCCTTTCCTATTCTTCACTGGGACCATCACAAAGGAATGTCTCCCTTTTCTGGATTTGAACATCATACCAAAAGAAGGGAAGAAAAGAAAAGACTTTTTGATCGGACTCGATATTGAGTCTTTATACACGAATATACCCCAGAGAGAGACTCTGAGAGTAATTGAAAACATCTTATTCAAAGAAGAGTGGTCATTTAAAACACCAAGACCCTTTATCTTATGTCTACTGGAGTTGGCACTAACAAGAAATTTCTTCCAAAATGACGACAAATTCTACTTACAAATCCATGGAACTTCCATGGGGAGTACTTGTGCACCAAGTTTGGCCTGCCTCTACGTCTCCCAATTCGAGGAAGACACCATCTTTTCGAGCGCCAATCCCTTTTCTAACCAGATTAGGGTCTGGCGCCGATACATAGATGATGTACTGATTATTTGGAGAGGAGATAGAGACTCTGTGGAAGCATTTTTATCCTGGTTGAATAGCAGGAATCCTTTCCTATTCTTCACTGGGACCATCACAAAGGAATGTCTCCCTTTTCTGGATTTGAACATCATACCAAAAGAAGGGAAGTTAATCAGAAATGTGTACCATAAGCCAACTGACAGGAACAACTTGCTCTCTTTCAAGAGCTTTCATCCCCGTTCGCTCCGGGAAAATTTGCCCTACGGGCAATTCCTGCGACTTCGCGGAACTGTTCTCAAATATCGGACTACAAAAAAGAGGCCGATATTCTCATTAAAAAATTGAGCCAGCGTGACTATCCTAAGGCCTGCAAGAGGGCAAGAAACTGCAACAGAGAAAGCCCTCCTGGAAACTAACACCAAGGAAAGAGTTGAGAAAAGTATCTGTGTTACAACATTCAACACAACATCTGATCATATGAAGAAGATCATACAGAAGAACTGGGGGATCTTAAATTTGAATGGGCTGAATCAACCCTTACCCCTTTTCTCATTTAAGAAAAGCGCCAGCATTAAAGATATGGTTGTGCACACACGGCCCAGAAACATGGAAGAAACAGTGTTACCTTTAGAGAGAACCTGGACGTTACCACCAGTAGAAGGCCACTATGCTTGTGGCTATTGCAAAGCCTGTCCTTACTCTATGAATGGAAGAGAAATTGACATTGGTCTTAAAACACCGTGGGAGAGAAGAAAACATACGTCATGTAACACGGAAAATGTGATTTACCTCCTGAAGTGCCCTTGTAATATGCTATTCGTGGGCATGACCACAAGGAGAGTCAAGACCCGTATTCTGGAACATATGAGCACGATCAGGTCCCGAAAAACCAATACCAGAATGACGGCACATTATCAGGAGAAGGGCCATAATGAGAAGGACCTCCAATGGACGGTGTTAGGTAAACCGAACATACCAGCTGGCACGAGGAATGTGGGTGAAGTTCTGATGTTAAGAGAACAACGTTGGGTGGAACGATTGCGCAGTAGCACAATAGGTCTGAATGACCAGATACCATGGTTCCAATTACATGGTATGATGACAAGATGAAGTGAGAAAGAGGATTGCTGTGACGAAATATAACGATGTGCACATGGCCTATTGACTCACGGTATCCAGGAGTATGAAGATCCCTGACCATATACTGAACATGGGATGACAGTATGTATCGATAGTAGCATGGATGGTGCGATAGTATCCCTAACTTGCATATTCCAGATATATACATCAACAACCCCCTTATACCAGATAAATAACATGACAGGCTATTAGGCTCATACTGATCTGTTGGATTAGCTGACACCAAGGAGATCTAACACACATAGACTAGTGAGGATTTCATCAGTCTATCATATTATCAAGGAATACTAAGTGGCAATGAGAATGACATCTCTCCCTATCTATTGAGCAATATTACCACCTTTGCGATAGCTGGCCATTCTTTTCACCCTCCCTTTACTTGGCTTAAACATTCACAAGCAGTATTAATTAGGGAGGGAGAACATTTAATCATGCTTTCACAACCTATGTACCTTTACAATTAATATCATGGAAGATACCTTAATCTGGTTGGTTGGTCGATATTTAAAGTGAAATAAAAGTACAAATGTAGCCCGTTTAAAAATTAGTGATTACTATGTAAATACGAGCTTACATTTATCCCGATACTATGAACTACATAACCATCTATGCCGTCTCTTTCGTTCTGTCTGACCCTTTGTACTTGGCCTTAATGTCATGAAAAATGAATAATTATGCCATTGTGGCACCAGTAATATATGATACCTGTAGGAATCGTGAGAGGGCAGTACCTTAGTGAACCACTGTATTTACCCTTCCAAGATGGCGCCCGCGAAATATGGAATAACATAGCGAGCGCAGTAAGTCCTTTAACTATATTCAGCAGTGTCCAGGAAGGAGAATGTTCACGTGGTAGAGCGGGAATGGTGTATTTAGAAACGGCGTTTCTTTGCACACACTGCATCGGCGGTGGACTGCGAGAGTGGGAGCATAAGACCAGTTGTTCTCTTGTGACTAGTAAGTTTACACCCGTGAGCAACAGACCGCGAACATACCTAATGTTAACTATCGTGGTGACAAAAAAATGACCATAAGAAAATCTTGAGCTTGATGTTTGAGATACTAATGCGCTCTTTAATATCTACAGTGTAACGGTGAGAGAACCTGCCCCACACAGTCCCGGGTTAAGAGCAGTTCTCTTAAACTCGTGTAAGTAAGAACCCATACGTAGGTTTCTTGGACCTAATATATGGAAGGAATGTTTTTGCGAGTTCTGTGGCATCATGTATGTGGTTTGTTAAATCACATATTTTAAGTGTGTGCAAAAACCTTGGTGGATGGTACACAAAGGGTTTTTAATGGCTGCGTGTAAGTGAGAAGATTACGTGAGACTCTTTGAACAACGAGTAGAGTGAGAAGCAAAGATATCTTGATGGCAAGATACACACTCATGGAAAATCTTATGTGTGTTTACTTTCCTTAGGTATCTGTTTCCCCACAGAATTTCTGGCGAGGGGGACAAATAAGGTGGAACAGATTTGTCCATTCGAAAAATACAATTAAGGTAATATTCACCCGATTTGGGGAAGGATTGGAAAACAGGGTCAAACACCCTGATGAAAGCCTGAAGCCATCCAGTTGGAGGCACTCAAATAGGCAGAAACATGTTGGTAAAAGCAGAGGAGATTAAGGGATCATAATTTCCCTATATATACCCCCATTACTTCATTTTAATCCAGCCAGAGTTTTCCCTAAAGAATAAAGGAAAAACTGGGAAACCTTTAGTCTGTTTCACTTTACTGCTAAGTTTGGTCCTGTCTTTGTGGGAAAGAAGTAATCCCGCTATATATGTTTTGTATGTTTTCCTTTCCATGTAATGTTGCAAGTGTCCTGTGTGTATTACCACTCTTACTTTTTTGATTTTACTACCCCTACCACCTGTCTTCGTCAAAAAAATCTCACGCTCCACCTAGAGTGTTGGTCTGCGCCTAGGTGTCTGATGCGGCCCAATGATGAAGCATGACACCGCAAGGTGTGTGAGGGCAGTTTTAAGACACTTGCGGACTTCCCTCTGGTGTTTCTAGTGAGTCTCATGTGGTATTATTTATTTAATTTATTTTGGGAACTCAACCTGCTATTATTTTAGATACAGATGAGGTCCAATATTGATGCAGTATAGGTTTCTCTGTTACGTGGGCTTAAAGTATGGTACCAATGTGTGCCATTATTGTCCTCTTTGTCTCTTCCAGCGTGATTGGCTCAGAATTCTGAACTGGACTGACCCCTGGGTTGGGTGTTATCTGTGTGGTTAACGGGTTGGTGGGAGGGAGGACTGACCTCCCGTAGTCCTAACTCTCCTGCCCTACCCTGTGATGTCTGGTAGGAACTTTAGGGGCTGCAACTGGGTTCAGGTACCCCCAGCAGGGCCTGTGCGCTACGCAGTGCCCTGTATTTGAGTTTGGTGGTAACCCTATGGGATGGAAGGGATGTGGCGAAGTTGGTACCAGTGGGTGCCAATTTGGTCCTCTTTTTGTCCCTTCCATAGTCCTTAGGGCAGAACTGGATATTGGGACTGGACAGGCCCCTGGGTGTGGTGTTATTATTGTGGGTAGTGGACTGCAGGAGGGGTACTGACCTCCTGCTAGTCCTGGAAAATTCCTGTCCTGCCCTGGGATTCCTTGAAATTAGAAAGATGTAATTTGTCTTGGGTATCCTTCTTCCTCCTTGCATTTCGTTTCCTGCTAAATGAATGTCTGCTAAAAGAATACCTTTTTTCTTAATGACTCTCCCAAGCCACTCATTTTAGATAATGGGTCGAGTCAGGGATTCAACAAAATGCGGGTCCCACTTTCATTAATGTTGGTGCTTGCTGGGCAGAATGGTTCAGGAAATCATATGATCTCTTTCATGCATTTACTTCACCTAAGGTTGATATTGTTAATATTGTGTCGGAGCCGCATCCCCCTAGAAATGGGGAAGGGGGAAGTCGAGTCTGCATCATGTTTGAAGCATACTAGCCCGCAGACGTCCCTAGTAGGACACGGGCCTAGAGAAAGGGAAAGGTGCAAGTAAGCAGCAGTAACTTGAACGTATTTGATGCCTAACAAGGTGTCTTTGGGATAATGGGTAGAATCGAGTTTCCTTTTGGGATCAGTGGCTTTGCTTCAGGTTACAAAGGTCCATTGAGTGTCCTGTTTGAAATCAGTAGTGACCCTCTTATATAGAGGTCAGGAGAGGTCCCGACCTGTTTGTCTGTTTTCTAGTACTGGGAGCAGCCTATGTAGTACTGAAGTCATTAGCAGACCAGGCACAAATATTTAGGGCCATCAGCCTACATAGGGGGTGGCAAGGCCTTTACTGAAACACTACCTAAAATTGGATGAGCCAACCACTGGTTTGAACACGCAGATCAGCTGGGGCTCATACCTGGGTCAGCTCAGCTATAGGGTTCATGCCACAAGATGCTGTATGAATTCCGCACTGCCCACAGTTTTTAAGGGGCTACTGTAGTTAACCATCTGGTATGTACCAGTGGAAAAAAGGTGGGGCAGAGGTATATAGTTTGAAGCACCCTAGGGGTGGGATCTTGGGGCTAGAGTTCTGTTTCAGAGTGATAGGGTGCATTTGTCATCCAGGGGACAAAGCTCTTCATTCGATCATCACACTAATTTAGGGATGGTTACTGAGGACCACCAGCGGTGGCAAGGGGAAAGGCAAGATCCCAGTGACCTCTTTGCCCTGTGGCAAAATGTCTGGCTTCAGAAAAAGGGGGATGCCCAAACATTTGTAGTGATTTACTGATCTGACCCTTGTAGGAGAGTTGATTTTTGTTGGCATTGGGCAGGCAGGCCGGAAGGGGGGACTGACCTGCTGATGATTCTGGACCTATATGCCCTAACTCGGGATGCCTGGAGTTGACATTTTGGGGGGAGTTGCCTGGTGACAGCAATACTGGCAGGGTTGGAGCGCTACGCGATACCCTGAGGTATGTGTTAGTATGGAACTTTGGGTATTGGCCATCCCTTTGTGTGATGGAGGGGATAGTTACTACTTAGGAATGCTTATGAATAATCTCCTGGATGCCCTTGATGAAGACATTGGAGGCATGGGAGATGGTTAACAAAAAGGGCCTTTCTGGCACTTTCCATCCTGAATGTTGCACTGTAATGGAAAACGGAGACAACTTTATTGCTTGCACAATCTTTGAGCTGGTTGGCTGATCTTTCGTCCTGTATTCTATTAACAGTAATGTCCGCTAACTATAGTTATAATTTCTTACTGATATGTGGATATGTGAATAAAAGGCTACTTCTTGGTTGAACCACTTTAACTTCAGTTGTCTCTCTCCTTTATCTCTCTTGGGAGTTGTTTCAGTACGCGGACGACCACTTCCAGTTCCACATTGTGAGCGCACTCGTTTTTAGGGACCCAGGTGCCTTTTCATCTGTGGGCCCCTGAGTTGCTGAGTTTTCCTGCTGTCCTACGAACACTCACTTCCCCCTCCCAGCTCCATGTGTTGTCCTTCGAGAAACGATCCCTTGTGCAGCCCAGCAGAGAGCCCCGCCCCCGTGGAGCTTGGAGAGAGATTTCACTGTCAGGCTCAGTGCACCTGGCGAGAGAAGAGGCTACAAACGGCTGGCCTCAGACGGGCGTCATTTTGTTTGATAAATCATCTCACTATTGATTTGTTATTTTTCATTCTCTTTTTTAATGTAACGGAATTGAATAAACACCCATTTTTACTCCGCCATCGTCCTTCTCCCACCTGCTGAGAACATCTCTCTATAGCCCGGGAAATGCATTAAATTTCTGCGGCAAGAACATTTCCATGCTAATAATTGCTGGACACAATTCCTATCCAATGCATTAGTTTTGCGCAGGAATAAATCCATTACTCATTTTTTGTAATGGGCACCCTCGATCAGTCGGTATTATTCAAGGGTCAGCTCCATCAGCCAGGATTGCCCAGAATTCATCCTCATCAGTCAGTCGGTCTTGTGTAGAGCCACTCGCCCGCATTCGACAGTATTGTAAAGTAGATTCAGCCAGCAGCCATTATTGTGCGCGAGCCCTCTCAGCTGTACAGAATTGTCCAAGAGACATCCATATCAGGCAGTGGTATATAAGAGTCACTCAACAGGGGTCGGTTTACCCCCACCTCTTGCAGCTACAATTCCACGTAAGCCCTGATTCCAACTACAGAGTTATTTGTGTTTTAGGTGCAAGGTTACATTTGAGGCTGAAAGGTGATTCCAAGTCCGGCAGTATTTGCCCATGCTCTTATTGCAGGTGTAATACTGCCCATGCAAAAGTTGGGTAACCCCTGCTGCTTTCCCACAGACTTTGGCAGTTAAAGCCTGGAGAGGATGTTCTTGGCAAATAGCATGACAGTCTTATTTGCCCAACCTGTAACGCATGCAAATGGGAGATTGAACCTGAAATGGAAGTAGCCACGTAGTTGTCATTACAACCTTAATGATGTAACCAAGTATAATCCACCACCCACCTCCTCCCAAGGAGATCTAGATGCGCACTAGGGGGGCTTGACTTGCACAGTTGAACTTAGCTCTTACCTCCATTATTGTCAAATTGGTTATTTATTCATTTATTAAGCACAGCTGCCACCATGATACAAGGTGTCACAGCACTACGCATAGTGAGCTTTTGTCATAGAGGAAACAAAATGGAACTAATTCTTTTGCAGAAGACATCAATACTTTTTTACATTTCTGACAGAAACTAAGATTGTATTCTGTTGGCCAAAGGTCAAGGGCAAGAATGTTTCATGTCCTTAAGGCAATGTGTGAAAAGATGTTCCTCCCTGTTCTAGTCTGGTGATAATGAAAACTGCAAGAAAAAAGGCGAGTAATGAAGGAGCCGATATTTCTAGCTTGTGTGGTGAGGCTTAGCGAGGTCATTGATGAATGCAGAACCTTTATTGTAATAGACCTAATGAGTTGTGCACAGTGCTATAAAAACTTGGTGTTGGACCTGACATCTTTGGCGTGGTTTTCCCCAACTTTTTGCCTTCAATCCTTGTGTTTTTGCTGACTTCATTTTTGCCTGCCTTTGGACTCTGCCCACTTTACCACTGCTAATCAATGCTAAAGTGCTTGTGCTTTCTCCCTAAAATATGGTGTAATTGGCTTCCACCGAACTGGCCCATTTCATTTACTTGAAAGTCCTCAATAAAGTGGTACTGCCTGGACCCAGGGCCTGTACATTACATTCTAAAAGTGGGCCTGCAGCACTTATTGTGCCACATACATATGTAGTCCTTTTAAACATGTCTCAGCTCTTCCACCGAAGTCTGTTGAATTTTAAACTACCAATTTAATAGATTTCAGTCACCCATAAATTATGCCCTAAACAGCTCACAGGGCAGGGCGCAGTGTATTTAAAAAGTTGAACATACACTTTTAAGTTTTACATGTCCTGGTAGTGAAAGAAATTCTAAAATAATTTTCCTCTACTGGGAGGTCTACCTCTCACGCAAGATAACATTGGGTTACCGTATTTCATTTAATTTAATAAGTGATACGTTTAATTGGGAGTAGGTAGGAATGTCAAGTTTGGTGTCTACAGATTTGTAATGTAAGACATTCTTTAATGCTAAAGTAGGATTTTAAGTCACATTTCTGAAAATGCAATTTTAAAAAATTGGTATTTTTATGTCTCAACCATTTGGTGCCTACAGACTGCATCCTAGGTCACATGACTAGGTAGAGCAGGAAGTTGGTCTTTGTGTATTTCACTCAGACAGTGAGACAATGGAATAGAAGTTGGCAGGATGGGACATCTCATTCAGGATGGGGTGAAGGAGCTGTCATCTACCACACTTGCCAATCACAAAGACTCTGCCTCAGCACACTCACAAAGGGTTTCACACTAGCCTTTTGTGCCCCCAGACAAACTGGGGCCAAAGCAGGAAGGAAGGAAATCTCAGGCAACTCTGTAGGCATACTTATACCTGGTGCCCACTTCAAAGTGGGAACCAGGTTTAAGTAGTGAAGCCTCACACCCAACTCTTCAGATCACTTCTGGACCTGTGGAAGACTCCGAAGAAGGACTTCTGTGCAACTCTACTGTGCGAACAACTGCCTTGCTGCCCAAATGAGAAGAATTGAACCTGTACCTTGAACCCAGGACCACCAGATTGACTCCAAGAGCAAGTTGCATGGACTCCTGATCAGAGCCTCAGGGACAGAAAAGGCTCAGAAAAGGCTCCAACCATCCACCCTGTGCCTGAGCTCTGCCTGCTGTGAGACCTAACCCCCTAGAGGTGCCGCTCCAGTCCTGGACTCTTGGAATTGGGGCCAGCTGTGGTCTCATCAGAACAAATGCAGTTTGACGCAAACCTGTCACAACTCTTCGTATGCCTCATTGGAACCCCAGTGGAGCATCAAATCCTGATCGCAGTCTGCACAACTCATCAGAACCGCAGCAACGTGACACAGCCTCATAAAAACCCGCATCACAGCCCTCACAGCTCATCGGAATCACAGTTGTGTGGGGCATCCTCAATGTGGACCTTGCATCGCTACTAGGGTCTGCCACTGCATGGCACAATGGTCCTCAAAAGTCTGGTGAAACTACATAACAATAGGTGGTGCTTTGTGCTTTTGAGTACTATTTTTCCCTAAATCTATAAAAATTGCTTATGTCCAGTTCCACTAATTGCATTTTTTCGCTTTGTTGTCAAATAATCTAATAAATGTCTATTGGTGTGGGATTTTTCTTATGTTGTATTTTTATTTTTTTAACTGTTTGTGTGCTGAAAAAATACTTTAAACATTGCCTTTATGCTAAGCCTGATTGGGTTTGTGCTAAGTACCACAGGGTTACCTACAGGTTAATTTGCGATCTGCTTCTGTTTCACTCTGACAGGAATTGTGGTTGCTGCTTGAGCAGAGTTCCACCCCATAAACCAGCAACCACATTTCCTACACTTAGCATGAGACTTCAATGTAGAGATGAAAGATGGGAACAAATGCAAGCCCTCCTGCTAAGACCTAGAACGAGACCAGCCACATAGGTTTGTATAATCTAAAGTCTACGAGCCAGGTAATGTGTCATCCCTACTAACAATGAGCTACAATTAACCAGTCTTGACATAATTATAGTCTGAACTAGGGGTTTCCTGAGAGAGGAAAGGTAGAGTGGGAGCATCTTCTTTAGTAATTTGATGAATAGTAAGCACAAGGAGGTACGTTTATCGACATGAACCTTAAAGCTGAATTATTTTGAACATAACTCCAAAATCATAGGCACTTCTAAAGAGAGCATCGGATGAAGTGACTGCAGTCCTACTGAAAAGTAAAATCTAATTATTGTTGGACTTTAAGCAAAGAAAATTTGAGTCCATCTAAGACATTTTTTAAAGTGTAGTTGATGGCATTTCACATCCTCAGTCAATTATGTAGTTATCTGGGAATCAAATGCATAAACATAAAAAGTTAGTCCCATAAACCATTGCAGCTGTGCCAATGACGCCACATAGATTTTAAATAGGTAAGAGGTTTACTGCCTGACGAGCATAGATCAGAGAGCTTACTTGTGACCACCCAGGTTGTTTAGCTTCTAAAGTTGGTCTGTTAGACAATATATATATATTTGTGCACTCAAGTTCAAGTTCAAGTTATAAACTTTATTCGATTGTTCATAAAAACATCATAAAAGTATACAGAATAAAAAAGAGGCACTTATGAGTTAGTACAAAATCGAGGAATACAATACATAAAAGTACTCAAATAAGTAAGAACATGGACTAGTAGCAAGGATTTGGACCAACACTAAAAAACCATGCTTTTTCTGGCCCATACTGATTTTAGAATAAAGGTTGCGATAAAAAAAACAGATATCTGGGGTGGCAAGTGCAAAAAGAAATCTCATAGCATTAGCAGTTGTGGACATAGAATATTTCTTAAACAATGGTTTGAGGTAGAAAATACGCAAAGATTTATACAAAGGGCATATTAACATGAAGTGCAACGTGCTTTGTTTAGTAATTCCGTCACACGGACAAGGGGTGGCAGAGTATATTTTCATCTTCGGAAATGCCACCAGATTATGCACAATACCTAATCTCAGCCTCGTTAATACATATTGGTGAGGCTGTCTAGTGATAATTTTTAGATACATAGGAATCCCAGTCCCTTCTTCCTTGTTTAAAAAATAGAAAGCATGGGTAGAATAATCACTAGATTGTTCTTTACGTCTGTTATTTTAATGCCTCAAAAAAACTCCTTTAACCTCAAGCTTCGGTAAAACAGTAGCACACCTGGGGTCATCATGAACATCCAGATCAAAAAGTTCCTTAAAAGATGAAATGACATATTTTAGCCACGGAATCTGAAGGACATTGTCCAGGCGTAAACAGTCTTGAATTATTCCCCTGGTGAAGCCAGTTTCATCCTTTGTCCAGATAGACCTCCAGGCCATTAAGGGCCTCAATCCGGTTAAGTAAGTTATATAATCTAACCCTAGCTCTTTATGGGTCAGTTCAATGGATGCCGAAGATGGAAGGCAGAGGAGTCTCTTAAGAAATAAATTTTCCAATATTTGCAAATCCCTTTGAGGCCTGTGTCCCCAAACCCCTGAGCCGTAAAGGGCAATAGATGCACACCTATGTCGATAAACATTCAACATATCTGGTATGCCGTGGCTTCCTAATTTGGCAGCAAAACGAAATACACTTAAGGAAGCCTTGCCCATCCTAGCTTTAACATTATGTTGTTCTGGGGCCCAAGATCCGCCATTATTAAAAGTGATGCCCAAATAACAAACGTTATTCACAACCTCAATACGGTTTTCCTTAAAATAGAATGATTTAAGATTATTCACCTTTTTTCCACAAGCCTTTAGGTTTTAGAATTATTAATTTTTAATTTCTTCCCCTGTATAAATTCATAAAAACTATTCATAAGTTTCTTGAGGCCTATGGGGGTTCTCGAGAGTAAGATGGTATCATCTGCATAAAGCAGCACCGGGATTGGTTGTCCCTCGACTTGCGGGGCATCAGCTTGCACGTTTTTCAGTTCATACTCCATCGAGTTTATAAACAAGGAAAAATGTAGCGGAGCCAGGACACAACCCTGTCTAATGCCGGATTTTACCCTGATCTTCCTCGTGCACTCACCCTCTTGACCATAGCGAATCTGGGCTGATAGATTATTATAAAGTCTTGCCAAAAAATGGATTATCGCTGGCGGAGCACCCATTTCGAGTAAGGTTGTCCACAGCAAAGTGTGGTCAACCAGACCGAAGGCACTAGAGAGGTCCGCAAAACAAAGGAACAAAGAACCCTGTTTTGCTCTGGTGTATTTTCCTATTATAAGGTCTAGGTTGATACACTGCTCAATAGTGCCGAGGCCCTTCCTAAAACCATATTGGGAAACTGCAAGGATATTATTGGTTTCAGCCCACTCCTCCAAGCGTAGCAATAAGACCCTGCTCATGATCTTTAACGAGGAATCCAGGAGGGAGATAGGGCGGTAGTTCTTAGCCTCTCCTCTATCTCCCTTCTTATAAATTGGCAGGATTATGGATTCGCTCCAGGTAGGAGGGGTGGTAGCGTTAAATGCGGCATTAAACACTTGGGTCAATAGGGGGCTCCACAAGGCCAGATCTGTTTTGTATAGATCGACCGGCACCCCATCCGGTCCTGGGGCTTTCCCTCCTTTACTATTTCGAATTGCCATGCCGACTTCTTGAAGGGTAATCCCCAATGATTGATTGGATATGGTAAAGTTAACACTAGAGCTATCCTGGGCCTTACAGGTTGGGTCAAAGATCCCGGTAAAATATGGGACCCAGCTATCCTCGCTAACTTCGGCGGTTAAAACTGGGAACTCCTCCTTCTGGAGGAAAGGGCTATTGACAGTGCTCCAGAATAGCTTACAATCCCGTAGCGCTGCCGCCTTGGTCAGATCCTCCCAGGCTTGTTCTCTTAGTTCCTGTTTCCTACGCTTCAGCTCGTGTTTATAAGTAGCCCTCAAAAGTATTACAACATCCCTATCTCTCGGAAGATTAGATAGAGCCCTTTTAAGGTCTTTTAGCGCAGAAGTACAGGCTTTATCAAACCAGCCTAGCGTGGCCCGCTTGGTTATACCCTTGGTGATGGTGAGAGACTTTTTAATTATGTCACCGAGTTCTTCGAAGTCGGCTATAATACAACTTGGGGCGGCATCATCTTCGAGAAAGCGAAGTAGCACTTCGGGGCATGCGTCCACAATTTTCCTTAGTAATTTATCGGAATTATTTCCACACCATTTAATCCGGATGCCATTTTGCCTACATGGTATAATCTCATCAACAATTCTACCGTCACGACGGGTCATAGGACCCCAGATGAGAATTGACAAAGTAATGGCATTGTGGTCACTAATTCCAAAATCCACAATAATGGGGACCGTACAAAGGGGGACCATCTGTGTTGATATCAGCAAGTGGTCAATAACAGATGCAGAATTTCTCCCTGTAAAAGTCGGAACAATATTACCCTTATTATCCAGAGCAGGTTGATGGATAACCAAATTGAGTTTTAACAAGTGGGTATTAAGGGAGTCGCCATAAATGGTATGGGTGTGTGGAATTTTAGTTTGTGTACTAAACATTATCTACGCCATCTTGCAGATTCACGTATGGACGTACACGACAGCCATTTTAGGTACCATGGTCTCCCTGTTCACGATCGCCCGTCAGCACACTTCCCTGAACCTTGCAAGCCTTCCCCGCGCCTCCTGGCTGCCCCCGTGCTCACATGCACAAGTCATGAACCCCCCCCCCCCCATGACTCTGTCTCAGGGAATCACACCCCGCGCCTGACCAACACCTCCTTTCCGTCCATGAATACCCCTCCTTTGATGACCCCTTCCTCTGAGCCCGACTGCCTGTACGAACCGCTGGTCATCCCTTAGCCCGAGGATACAGTTTATTGCCCACTACTGTATGCACTCGCCTCTCCTGAAAGAGACCTCTATTGATCATGACGTCCCACCCCCTGAGATTCGATCAGGCGCACACATTCCAAAGGAATCGGCAGAACATTCAGCTGCGTGATAACCCCCTCCCAATCATATGAGGGGAAAGGGCTTCTAATGTTGTCATGTGTTGGAATGGGCCGGAACTGGGGGGGTGCCGGGGATGTCGTTCTCATACTTCACAATGCCATTGTTGTAATAAAGAGCGTTCACATGTCTTAACCCAGGGGGATAAAAGACCAGGTCTCAGAGAGGTTGAGAGAGCACCTCGAGACGATACCTTGTTGTCTGATCTGATGTTTTCTACTCCGACGGAATAAACTTGTTTCCTGTCTTCCTGTCTCCAGCGCCTGCCTCTTTATTGAATAACTTCGTATGGTATTACAGGCGTTTTACGCCGGGCAAATTTAACTTAGGAAACATCTACTGAAAGCGCCTGACCATTTTGAATTGATCTTTAACAATTGGCGTCCCAAACGCGGGGCCCATCAGCGACACGTGGATCCAGTGGGAGAGGTCCCGACGACAGAGTGAACAACTGCAACGATCGGGAGAGCTCCTGTCCGATAGACCCTCGTCTGACAGCCGATCATCTGAACTTCACTGATTCCGAGCTGACCTCTCCCGAGTGATCTACGGTCCTGACTGGGAACCACCAGGAGTGCCGCGATAGCAACAAGAGAATAGAGGACAATCGGGCGCTGGAAGCGGAAGACGAGAAACTGTCCATGCGGTCCGGGTAAGGTCGTGACACACGACAAATTGCGAAATTGATTGATTGATTGTTTGAAAATACTAGTATTACTTATTGACTGTTTCTGAGAAATTCTCTATTTGCAAACAAGTACAGAATCGCCATACTCTGTTTAGTCTTTGCAGATAGTGAAGGGTAGGCAACGCAAGCCTTTAACACGTCGTGCCTATTTTTCTCCTCATTGATTGATTGAATCGAGCATTGAATTGTTCGAAGTTGGTTCTCTTAAGGATCTTCTCTGCCTACAAACGGGAAAGAATAGGAATATTCTCTCTCCCTTTGCAGATAGCGAAGGGTAGGCAACGCAAGCCTTTAACACGTCGTGCCTATTTCATTCCTCATTGATTGATTGTTTGTCCAAACATTGACTGTTTGGAATTGGTTCTTTCTGGAGGTATTCTCTGTTTGCAAATAGCGTAGAATAGAATATTCTGTCCAGTCTTTGCAAATAGTGAAAAGATAGGTAGTGCAGGCTTTTGCCCCCATTGTAATCCGTCATGCCTATCTTCTCCCCATTGGTTAATAGTTGGGTCAACCCGGACCGCTTATTAGAGATGAACCATCCAGCTCCACTGGAAGGCACCCCTAATAAGGACATGTTTACTAAGCAAGGACTAGTCGCTATAGCTGATAGTAAGTTATGGCATAAATATACAAAAAAGGATCCTGAAAGTCAGTGGCCATTGATAGGTTCTTTTGATGAAAATAAAATAAAAACACTAGAAACAGCTGTAAAAATAAACAAGGCAACGCCCACTATGCTCGATAGTATTGGCATGTGGCGCAAAGAAGCAGAACATCGAAGGAAAAGAGAAGAAGCAAAAATAGTGAAAGAGTTACGAAAAGCAGGCCATCTGGCCGCAAAAGAATTAGATGAAGAAATAAGAAGAAGAGAGGAAGTTAAACAAACGCAAGAATCAGGACTGGCAGGCCAATGCCCTGTCAGGACCACCTCTGCGCTCTACCCGAAGATGCCCTCCAAACAGCGGGCAAATGACGAGTTACTGCTCGGTCCTCCAATTATCTACATGCCTCCTCCTTATGCTCCCAGCCAGCCTCTAGCACAACACTCACCAGTTCAAAGTGCAGGTGTGGGTGACCCTAGCGCTAGTGCCCCGGCTCTTACGGCCTTCGCACCAGCCGCATTGGTAACAACAGCAGATGAACATGAGACTAGCAGGCACCTAACAGCCAGACCAAATAGGTTGAGCAAAGATGAGCGGGATGGAATCGACAAGATAGCAAAAACATTGGTAGAACGGAAGGAGAGCAAAGAATATACGATGAATATGCACAATTCACATGCCGGTAGTCACAGACGGCATTTCATTTTACGGTTCAGCTACCACACCCTGAACGCATATGAGGATAGGTACCAGAATAAGGGTCCTGCTAAATTGACGGCTCTATATAGAAGGGTCGATGTTGAAGATGGAACTGAGAGCGATGTGACGGACCTCTTCATGCAAACGCTTGAGGTCTTCCGCCACCTCGCGGAACAGAAACCAGAGGTCAAGATCACAGTCCCTGAGACGATTGAGTCCTCATTAGAAGCAGCCAACACGATGATGCCTATCAGAGAAGCCGCTCCCTATTGGGTTCCCCCAAGAGGTCAGGGAACAAACGATGATATCAACCACGCAGATGCAAAAGGGAGGGTTGTGTACAACTGGGTTTACCAACCATGGGATCGGCAAGATATTTTAACTTTTAGGCAAACCCTGCCCGATCTACGAAAGAACCCTACAGCATTTTATACAGAACTAGGCACAGCCTTGGGCTCAACCATAATGACTCTATCAGACATTGATTTGTTTTTCGGGTTGTGTCTGCCGGCTGATGTGTGGAAGCAAATCCGGAAAGCCGACCACACAGACCTGTTCGGACACACCTGGAAACAACTCGATGACCTAGATAGGCAGCGAGAGCCCGGAAAGAAACCTGTAAAAGACATACTGGAACTCCCCGACAAAATAGTACAGAAGCTAAAGACGTTGATCCCAGAAAAGAAGGTAGACTGGTCGGTAGTCACGGCTTGTCGTCAGAAACCTCAGGAAGATGTATCAGAATATTTCTCCCGATTTGAAACAGTGTTCTCCGACTACAGTGGCCAAGACATGACCACCGCAACCGGACAACACCTATTCGTGCAAAACTACGTAAAAGGGCTATCGCAAGAGGTCTCCCAGAAGTTACAGACGAGTGAGAGTAGTTGGGGAGCCTCCAAACCTGCAGCTATCCTTCAGATGGCTCAGTATTATGAACACCAAAAGAACGAGAACGAGAGGGCGAATGAGAAAAAGAAAAAGGACTTAAAGGAACGAGTGATGATTGCTCAAGTGCATGAAGTGACTACAGGAAGGGAACGATATAGGGGAAACTACCAGTCGAATGCCCCTAGGAATTCGGCCCCTAGAGATAGCAACCCCACACCTGGCGCTCCACGAACCGACCTCGATGAGAACCAGTGTGCATTTTGCAAAGATTTTGGGCATTGGAAGTCTCAATGCCTGGCCCTTCGGGAAATGATTAAAAATAAAGAAACAAGGGACATGACAAATGGCTCCAAAACTGGAGGGTAGGGACGAGGGCAGACCCGCGACACCACCAATGACCGATCTGGCAGACCAAACACATTTGACCGCCCCCGACAGAATCAGTGCCAACAGTCCGACTGCAACAATGCTCACGACTCTGCATAGGACTGCCAGGGGCAAGGGAGAGATCCAGTCGAGCTCTGTGTTGACCAGCAAGGTCCTTACGTCACTGCTAAGGTCCTGGGTACAAAGTCTCCATTCTTGGTAGACACTGGAGCGACACATAGTGTATTATCAAAACGACTGATTCCAAGGGCACCCTTGTCTGGCTCACACATTACCTCGATAGGTTTCGATGGAACGCCCTCCACTAATCCCCTGTCTGTACCTATCTCCTTTGACCTAGGAAACAATCCCACTGACACAACATTTCTGCTCTCCTCCAACTCCCCTGATGCCATTATGGGTATTGATTTACTGAAACATTTCCGAGCTACTATTAGGTGTTCCCCGGATGGAGTCCGAGTCATCCTGTACGACAACCCGAGCATGTCCAGACCCTACCCCGCACGACATATGTACGCCATAACAGATGCTGACCTATCCTTGCTCGATACCCTACCCCTGTACCTATGGGCCAGAAACGACTCGGATGTAGGACGGATGATGATCGATCCTGTACACATAACTGTTCGACCAGATGCAATACTCCCGAAACTCCCACAGTACCGGATATCGCCCGAAGGCGAGAAGGCATTGGTAGCAATTATTCAGTCCTTGGTAGATGCAGGAGTGGTAGAGGAAGTGGTTAGTAATGTCTGCAATAGCCCTATCCTACCCATTGTTAAGAAGCAAGGTGAGGGAGATGAGAAAGCGTACCGCTTCATCATCGACCTGCGAGAAGTCAACAAAGTGGTGGTACCACAGTACCCCGTAGTCTCAGACATAGCCACCATCCTGACTCTCATCCCGTCCACTGCCACCACCTTCACCGTTATTGATCTTAAAAATGCATTTTTCTCTATCCCCATCCATCCGGACAGCCGTTATCTCTTCGGCTTCACTTTAAAAAACCGTTCATACCGATTTTGTAGAGCTCCCCAGGGCTACACTGAAAGTCCCAGCATTTACAGCCAGGCCCTCAAAAGACAGCTGGACACCGTCCAGCTACCAGATGGAGTGGTGTTGATCCAATATGTTGACGATATCCTTTTGGCGGCCGACACCACTCCACTTGCAATCACAGCCACTATCCAACTCTTGCACTTTCTTGCGGAGAATGGCCACAAAGTCTCCAAAAAGAAACTGCAGTTCTGCCAGCCCCAAGTAACATACTTAGGCCATCTCCTGTCCAAAGAAGGGAGGAAACTTACGCCCGACCGAATCCAAACCATCCTAGACACCCCCATTCCAAAAACACAGAAGCAAGTCCGTTCATTAGTGGGCCTTACTTCTTTCTGCCGACAATGGTTACCAAATTTCAGCCTCATTATAAAACCCCTACTTTCCCTGTTGGCCAAAGATGTTCCGTTCCCACTCCCGTGGACTCCCGAATGCCAAGCATCCTTTAAGGAGTTGCGGGATGCCCTTTGCTCGGCACCCGTTCTAGGAACACCAGATTACTCCAAGCCCTTCTCCCTCTTCACTCACGAAAGGGAGGGATGCGCATTGTCTGTTCTAACTCAGCCCATCGGCGCCAAACAACGCCCTTGTGCCTACTTCTCTGCCACTCTTGATCCAGTCGCCAGAGCTCTACCTGCCTGCCTTCGAGCAGTAGCCGCTGCTGCTGTCTCTATCCGCCAGAGTGAGGGAATTGTGCTTTCAAACTCCCTCACGGTATTAGTGCCCCATGCAGTTGACATCCTTTTGAACCAGACTAAGACTCAACACCTGACTAGCGCACGACTAACAGGGTACAAATTGACTCTACTTGCACCCCACATCACCCTGACGAGATGCACGACATTAAACCCTGCAACACTGTTACCCTTGCCCGAAAATGACCCCGATGTGCCCCCTATACACGACTGTGTGACCCTCACGGACGAACAGACCAGGAGTAGAATTGACCTCCGAGACATTGCTTTCACAGATCCTGATGGAGAACTATGGGTAGATGGCTCTTGTATCAAACTCCCAGACGGCACCACTTCTGCTGCCTATGCGGTGACGACAGCTCGAACAGTAGTTGAAACAGCTCGCATCACACAACGATCCGCACAGGCAGCCGAGCTAATTGCCCTCACACGCGCATGTATCATAGCAGCAGGAACCACGGCAAACATTTACACGGACAGCCAGTACGCCTTCAGGGTGGTTCATAATTTTGGGCTCCTATGGAGGGAAAGGGGATTCCTGACGTCCCACGGTACGCCCATCCTTCACGGAGATTTAGTCTCCGCCCTGATTGAAGCAGTTCTTCTCCCCAAATGATTAGCAGTGATCAAATGCCAAGCACACAAGAAGGTGACAGACCTAGTCGGACAGGGAAACGCACTGGCCGACACCACTGCCCGAACCACAGCTGAGAATAGGACAACGACACGCATGTATGTGACCAGGTCACAAGCAGAAAAATGGACCGACGCTAGGGAAGCAATCAGGGACATCCAATCGGCCAGCACACCACACGAACTGACTGAGTGGGCGCGGGTGGGTCTAAGGTACGATGAGGACTGCTGGCGGACAAAAGACACGAACAAATGGTTGCTGCCTGATGCATACTTGATCCCCATACTGACCATGGCACACTCCCCTGCACACATAGGTTCTGCCCCCATGGTTGAACTCATCTCCAGAGTCTGGCACAACAACAAGATCCCCGACTCAGCCAAACGCCTGGTCCAGCAGTGCCTTATCTGCCTACAACACAACCCCGGGAAAGGAACTGTGGTACCCCGGGGAGGGTTTGGGATCCCCGACCACCCCTTTGAGGTCCTTCAGATGGATTACATCCAATTAGAGAGGTGCCAAGGCTTGAAGTACGTATTGGTCATTGTATGTGCCTTCAGCAAATGGGTGGAAGCCTATCCGACCCGTGATAACACTGCCATAACTACTGCCAAAGTACTACTGAAAGAGTTTTTCCCTCGCTACGGCCTTTGTCGAATTCTATGGAGCGACAATGGCCCCCACTTCGTAGCTGAAGTTATCCAACTAATCCTGAAGAGGTTGGGGGTAAAACAGAGGTTCCACGCAGTCTTCCACCCCCAATCTGCTGGCCTGGTTGAACGACACAACGCTACACTGAAACTGAAACTGTCAAAAATAGTGGCCACCACAGGACTTAAGTGGCCAGATGCCCTTCCACTGGCATTACTATCGATGCGCTCCACTCCCACTAAGCACCACTTGACCCCCTACGAAGTTGTGTTTGGGCGGCCTATGAACCTCTGGACTGCCCCCAAACCGACCTCCATTCACGACGTCCCCGACGTCCTGCTGTCAGATTATTTATGCAAATTAACTAAAACATTGTCTGTCATTCATCAACAGGTGCAGCAGGCCATCTCCGATGCTTCCAGGGGTCCCGGTCACGATATCCAACCGGGGGACTACATCCTAATCCGGAACTTTCAATGAGCGAAGAGTCTGGAACCCCGGTGGATGGGCCCCTGGCAAGTACTGATCACCACTCGGACGGCTCTTCGAGTGGAGGGGAAAAAGAACTGGCTGCATGCACACCACTGCAAGAAGGTTTCCTCGACCCTGGCCACGACAGACAACGTCAGCACCCAAGAAGAGCTCCTGAACAAAGACCGACCATCACTGAACTGCTATCCTGATACCGAGGCACTTGAACTTGCAAAACACTCTGATCCCACTGTGCCATCTCGAGAAGGGTATTTCCTGCGTCGAAAGGAGGGAGCTTCGGCTAAGTAGGCCACTGACTAAGTTAAAAATCTCAGAACGGTGACCCAAAGCAACCAAGGGTTACCCGGAGAGAAGCTAAACAAAGTCTGTGGTTCTGCCCACTACCGAGCACCTTGAAGATGAAGATGATGGAAGCGCCAGATAAGAAGATGATGGAAGCGCCAGATAAGAAGACGTCGGAAGCAACAGGAAATACCCACTACAGGAACCCAAAGACTGACAATGTGCACAAATCAAAGACAATCGCTTTCTTTATTGTCTTCCTCTTCTGCCTCCTCCTCATGACTTCCTTCTGGATCTTGGAGGAAAGCACACCCGCTCACCAGATGTTGCCAACCACTGTCCAGCCAATCACCATGAAAGAGCACCACCTGATCACCCTTTCACCTCAGCTCCGAGAAAGGCGTAGGGAGTTCTGGAACAATTCCTTCGTACAACTGTTGCACCAGCACAACCTTGCTGCAAATGCCACGAACTGCTGGATCTGTGGGTTGCTCCCACATGCTACCGGACACTCCATCCCCTTCATCCCTTCTCCTTTCTCAGTTCACGGCTCCTGCCTCGCCTGGTTGATCCTCATGCAGGAAAGCCACAAGGACAACGCCACTTCTGGTCAAACCGTGTCACACTTCTACTATGGGTTCTGGCTGAACAAAATAAAAAAGACGTCTGCTCCCTTTTGTCTTGCAATTTCAGGTTCAACCTTCCTCACGAACATCCCTGCCAAAGAAAGGGTCGAAATGCAAGTGCTCCACAATCCAGCCAGACCCACCTTCTCCCACCTGCGGAAACAAACGGCTGCCACCCTGACCGTGGCCCTGTCTGTCATCAATGTCACAGGACTCGTATGCCTCGAAGGACAAGGAACGCAGCTGGTGGGTCACAGTTCTTGTCGCATCACCAAAACATTGGTCTCAGCTGACCCCCCCTCCTTTGTTGCTTCCCCGAATATGTACTTTGTTTGTGGCACCAAAGCTTACACTTGGCTCCCAAGAGGCTGGAGGGGTACGTGCTACATCGCCTTCATTCTTCCTCCCACGTATGTGGCTCCAGCCAACCACCACCGGCAAAAGCGCGCCGGAGATGTTGAACAAGCCGACTCCACCGGAGCACAGTTCCTGGATGCAGCAAAGGGACTTGTTCCTCTGTGGGGACCAATGGCAAATAGCCGCGCTATCCGACACCTGACTCAGGCATTAGAAACAACCATTAACATCACCGCTGGCATCCTCGCCAACAACACGGCTGAGCTTCAGGCCGTCCGCCTGGTGGCTCTTCAAAACCGTCTTGTTCTAGATGTGGTTCTGGCCGACCGCGGAGGAGCATGCCGCATCATCGGCTCCAGCTGTTGCACCTACGTGCCAGATAACTCACCTTCAGTCTACAAAGCAATCGAACACCTCCATAGACTGTCCTCAGAGGTTCACCAGGAGCAGGAAGGATGGTCGCTTGGAGGCTGGTTCTGGGACACTTTGAAGAACTGGGGATGGAGATTGTTCACGTTTTTATTGATACCAATCATGATACTGTGTGGGTGTTGCTTAGGTATTCAATGTTTACCATCTTTATGTGCACTCATTTCCAACTGTATGTGCCCAAAGACTTTGAACTTTAAAACTGAGCACATGAGTCCCCTATACGAGATAGAGGTGCGTGGTCTCATGGGGATCGATCCGAACTGACAAGCTGGCGAGACATGTTAAAGGGAGGACTGTGGAATTTTAGTTCGTGTACTAAACATTATCTACGCCATCTTGCAGATTCACGTATGGACGTACACGACAGCCATTTAGGGTACCATGGTCTCCCTGTTCACGATCGCCCGTCAGCACACTTCCCTGAACCTTGCAAGCCTTCCCCGCGCCTCCTGGCTGCCCCCGCGCTCACATGCACAAGTCAGGAACCCCCCCCCCCATGACTCTGTCTCAGGGAATCACACCCCGCGCCTGACCAACACCTCCTTTCCGTCCATGAATACCCCTCCTTTGATGACCCCTTCCTCTGAGCCCGACAGCCTGTACGAACCGCTGGTCATCCCTTAGCCCGAGGATACAGTTTATTGCCCACTACTGTATGCACTCGCCTCTCCTGAAAGAGACCACTATTGATCATGGCGTCCCCACCCCCTGAGATTCGATCAGGCGCACACATTCCAAAGGAATCGGCAGAACATTCAGCTGCGTGATAACCCCCTCCCAATCATATGAGGGGAAAGGGCTTCTACTGTTGTCATGTGTTGGAATGGGCCGGAACTGGGGGGGTGCCGGGGATGTCGTTCTCATACTTCACAATGCCCTTGTTGTAATAAAGAGCGTTCACATGTCTTAACCCAGGGGGATAAAAGACCAGGTCTCAGAGAGGTTGAGAGAGCACCTCGAGACGATACCTTGTTGTCTGATCTGATGTGTTCTACTCCGACGGAATAAACTTGTTTCCTGTCTTCCTGTCTCCAGCGCCTGCCTCTTTATTGAATAACTTCGTATGGTATTAGAGGCGTTTTACGCCGGGCAAATTTAACTTAGGAAACATCTACTGAAAGCGCCTGACCATTTTGAATTGATCTTTAACAGGTGAAATGAGCCCGGATCTCCCCATTGTCCCCATCATACCCACATACATTAGTACATGAGTAGGGACAAGTTCTGATATTGAAGTCCCCCCCCCCAGATAATGTCATATGGCTTGTGGGTATCATTGCAGATTTTATTTATAGCTGACTCTAGTTCATCTACAACAAGAGTACTCGCGGGGTCAAATGAATTGTTATAATGATTAGTCAGCAAGGTGTTCCGGCCCCCTTTATGTTCCAGCCTAAGTATTTGGGAGTGTGAGCCTACGGTGGAATGGGATCTCACACGTACTGGGAAGTGCACAGACACTAAAATCAACAATCCACCTTTTGCCCTACCCATGGAGGATTCTTGCGCAGGGCAATTATAAGAGACAAACCCATCATGATGATTATCAGTCGTGGACCAGGTCTCCTGGAAACAGAGGATGTCAAACCCGGAAATAGACTCCTTCCAACCCAGGGCTGACATCCTCTGCCGCCAACCGGCGATATTCCAACTTACAATTTTACAACCAGGGGGGTTAGTTGCCAATGCTGGCTCAGTCAACACAAGGTTAGTTGGGGAAACCGGAATAGATAACAACACCTCTGACATACCCAGGGCATAAGGCGGCTGATGGAAATCCGCTATCACAGTTTGCAGAGGTGGAACAATTGGCGACATTATAGGTGTTAAAGGAGGCAACAAACATTCAGCTGGACACATTTAATTAACCACAACTTCATTGTCCACTAAACCATTACCCAACGCAGATTGGGAGGACCTTGACTCACATGTTGACAGTAGTCAATCCACCCACTCTATGCCATCTAGACAGCTATACCGATTACAATCAAAAAAGGGATTGTACTGGGGGTATACTGGGACGATATGGCCGGTCTTATATCGTAGCTTCTAGGTCTTCCCCTTCGTTCAACCCTTGACCAATCAGGCCCTCCTCTACCATGGGTTACATAGTTAGGTGGAAAAAAGAAAGACACTTGGAGGGTCTGAATGGTCGAGTCAAAAGACCTGTTAAATCCGGCACAAATATGGGATACCGTTCTAGGGTCTCTGAAGCTAACCGTAATACAATCCCCATTAATGGACTTGGCCGTCTTACCTAATCAGGGTACCCTCCTTACCATAATAAACTCATTATGGAGATGGGCCGGGAGGGGTCTGTTCCAGTTAAGCCACTTAACGACTCTACCTTTCAGGGAGCTATAGGTTTCATTTTCTCCTGTTTCCAGGGCAGGAGCTCCAGCCAAAACCACCATATAGCGATTTGCTTCCGGGGGAAGATCAGGCAGGCGAGGTTTACGGGCTCTAGGTACTTTAATTAGAGACCCGTCTGTACTGTCAGTCGTTGGTCCGGGTGGACAGGAATTACAAGATTGGGGTCCAGGGAGTGGTTGTGGGGGGACATTATTACACTGGTTGGAATCTTGATGTACTACTGAGGGACCTATAGGAGGACAGGTAGAGTGTTGGGCAACATTAGCTTGTAGAATAGCAGGGATGGTGGGAGTGATTTGTAAGGTATTGGAGCTACTAGGTTTGTTAACATTGGCTAGGATAGAAGCAGTAGTTTTCTCGATGTTGGACAATCTAAGTTCTATCCTTTCCATTTTAGCTTCAAGAGGGAATAGAATTGATTTAAATAAAGTGGCCAAACTTTCAATAGATACCTCTCTAATAGAGGAAACTGTTGGAAAAGTCGTGGGAAGAGGGGTGGGATCGTGTTGGGTCTTTGCTATTTTCGAATTCCTACCAGTTTTCTTGTTATAAGGTCTTTTCCGTTTGGTAGTAGCCCCTTCCTTCACCCCCTGGGACATAGAATTATTAAGAGTATCTTCGGGTACAGAAACAAAGGAAACATTATTAGTATCTAGAACTAGGTCAATTTCAGGCAGAGTTTCGTTCACCATGATATCAGGGTCCACTGATGCCTGATTGACCACTTCAGGAAGGGGGGGTTGGTCTGCCACTAAAGTGGTGACGGTATCAATTGCTCTTTCAGGTGTTTTTGCATTAGCTAATGACCCCAAGGAGGATCTTTTAATAGACAACAGTTCCTTGGACAAACGTTTCTCAAGAGAATTAATTTCAGTGTCAATGATAGTACTTGCCCTGATGAGGAATTTGTCCATACCTCCAGTTATAGATCCTCCAGCAAGCGAGGGCTTACTCCATGTTTCCCGGGCAGCCATAGTGTCCAATGAAACGTACAGGTGGGTTAGGATCAAAGTAAGGGAGCTGGTCCGGTCCGGGCACTCCTGGTCACGAACGGGCACAAACGGGCCCGCCCTTGGCCCGGGCTTCGCCCGGCGCCGTCCTGCGTGCGCATGGGAGGGTGTAGCTAAGTAGGAGTGGAAATGGAGAGAGGCGGGCGGGAAGAGGAGCCAGGTGCGGCTGATGACTCGCCGCTGAGCAGCCTGGCCCTCGCAGTCCCGTTTGCAGCAACCCTCTTCTGCCCCTCGTCACGATTCTGGAGGGAAGCCCCGGAGTCAGGAAACAGCTTCACCACAATCCAAAGCCTCGAGCGGCTCCTGCGGAGCGGGGGCCGCAAGGCGATATAAGGTGGAGAGAGGCGGGGCGGGAAGAGGAGCCAGGTGCGGCTGATGACTCGCCGCTAAGCAGCCTGGCCCTCGCAGTCCCGTTTGCAGCAATACTCTTCTGCCCCTCGTCACGATTCTGGAGGGAAGCCCCGGAGTCAGGAAACAGCTTCACCACAATCCAAAGGCTCGAGCGGTTCCCGCAGAGCGGGGGCCGCGAGGCGCTATAAGGTGGAGAGAGGCGGGGCGGGAAGAGGAACCAGGTGCGGCTGATGACTCGCTGCTAAGCAGCCTGGCCCTCGCAGTCCCGTTTGCAGCAACACTCTTCTGCCCCTCGTCACGATTCTGGAGGGAAGCCCCGGAGTCAGGAAACAGCTTCACCACAATCCAA
This sequence comes from Lissotriton helveticus, assembly GCF_964261635.1. NCBI lineage: Eukaryota > Metazoa > Chordata > Amphibia > Caudata > Salamandridae > Lissotriton > Lissotriton helveticus. The sequence goes on from NC_136068.1 coordinate 1,001,352,981, forward strand.
AGCCTCGAACGGCATATATTAGTGCACTCAAAAAACCAGCAGTCAGTCAGCCTCATACCCCAAACTACCATATCTAATAATGGCAGTTACAAACTGAAAATGACTACTGTATCAGAAACTCTCAAACAAAAATCCTAATTGCAGACCTTGCCCTCATCTGTACACCAGTTTATGTTCTCTCTTAACAAGACCACTAGGATAGACCAAGGCTACCAGCCAGGCTTTCACCATCACCAGATCAAAACAAATTCCAGTATGCCACACCCTGTCCACAGTACCCCCATTACCAAACCTAATATTTTACGTAACCACTACCGTACTGATTCATGCTACCAACGCCAAACTTAGGGCCTCAGATAAGAAATTCAATGCTTAGGGCCTCACATAAGAAATTCAATTGCCTCAAAGAACGCATTGCAGAGAATGTACGGCCTAACCTACTACAGCGATCACACTATAAAAGTGTGCTACCGCTCTGTGTAATTTTTACTCCCATATGTCGACATTTTCCATTTAAAAGCCAATAGTACCTGGCTACCTGGCTCTGTTTTTGGTTATCCCGGCCTTTGAATGGGTATCACCTAGCTACATCCAGTCCCACATCACAATATAGACGGAACCATCCCTGATAAATATTCTCTCATCCCCACATGCCTGATGGCTGAGCTAACCATCACATATAGATGCAACCACCTCATTTCTGATAAAACTTTCTTTCTAGGCAAATGCATTCTATCAAGCCAGATTCACTCAGCACATGCTATCCCACTGAAATTAGTATGTCAACCACCAAATCGCACTTGGTAAAGCAACAAAGCATCAGAAACCACAGATCAGAATGTGACCAAAGTAACATATTCGTGCACACAATCCTGGCAGAAAACAAACAACGATATTGTCCCTGAACAGACCGTACACTTCTGTCGCAACACTGCACTATGGGGTGACAAATACCACATACACATAGTCAGAACCCCAAACCACAATAAGAACAGCCAACCAAAATAGATGATTTTATACTTGTGCTAGTTAAGTCCAACCAATCTGGTCAGTGATCAAACAGCCAACATCTCTCATGCCTTACTCCTTGAAAAGTAGAAGGCTCAACACTTCATAGCATCAAAGTTTGACCAATTTAATATCTTTCTGCCGCAAAACAATCCCTTGAAGTGCACATATTACTGGGAAACTACAAGTTTAACATTTGTTGACTAATCAAGTGGGGGACTCCGAGAAGGTAATGGCAATCCTGGGCACTCCACAAAAATATACATGGAAAGAGAGGTAAATAAGCATGCATATATCAGTGATTTTCCGTGAGACTAGACAGCATCTCCTTCCTGAAGGATTACCTCATCTTAACTCACAGACTAAATCATCAAAGGGAGTCTTTAAGTTATTTGTTGAAATTTCAGACAATACACATGGCCCCAGTCTGCTGGAAAATATAGAATACATTTGCAAGCATCTATCCACATGGCCAAGCAATGTTGAAACTGAGCCTTCGCTTGAATAAATCTACCTATGTGACCTAGAAACCAATCGACCTCTTGATTATTCCCCCACTCTCTGGTATTTGCTATGATGCAGACTCCAAAAAACATACTGGTCCCGTGGGACAAGAATAGTCTGATAGACAACCATCATATTCATCAACAAAGTTGGCTAGATAAAGTTCAAGAGCATGTTGCAGTCATTTCCGCCAGCCTTCATGGAAGTGTCTGCCCTATGGTACATTTTAAGCAAAATCCTGAATGCATTACCCTTTAATATGGTCTCATCCCTCCATCATAGGAATTGTAGGTCAGTCATCAAAGTGGAAAAGGTGTCAGTCATAAGCTTTCCAAGCTGAATAGAGTAAGCTGTAAACTTACCAGATAAAATACCAGAACTGGGACTGGCAAAATATAGTGTAGAAACCAAACGAGAAGCTCCTACGATGTAGCAAGAAAATGCTACTAAGCTGGCTAAATCAACACATCCAACAATCAATCTTTTCAAAGCCTGAGGGATGCAATTGAAGCAGAGGTTCTTAAAAACTGGTTTATTGAATAATAAAAGCATTGTATCTCTTGTCTATTTTTAATTCAAGGCATTCCCAGAGCTCCAAGACCGAAGAGGATACCCCGATAAGCATATACCCTTTCTAATCATCTCTCATGCAACCTCTCCAATCAGACAGTATTCTTCTACTTCTATTCATGTTATGAAATCCGCTAAGAAAACCAGGGCTTCAAATATTCCAAAACTCAGGGCCAAGGCTGAAACAATGTTTCCCCTCACCGAAGCTCAGCTTCTTAAATTTCATATGCTTCGCTACCTGACTTGCACACAACAACATAAAATATGCATTGGCCTCTCTTGTGTGTTTTGTAGCAAAATCACAGAATGGGAAGCCAACAAAGTCATTCTAGGAATCATCTTATTTCACAGCTGCCAATCTGGTTTCAAACTAGAGTCAGCCTCAGGGCACTAGGGGGCATATTAACAAGGGCATTGTTCCCCCGTAGCATCAATTTTTCAGATGCTCCGGGGGTGCAATGCCCTGTTCCAAATTTACAAAGTGGTGCTAAGCCACTTTGGGTGGCTTAATGCCACCTTGTAAATAACGTACCCTTTGACGCAGGTATCTGCGTCAAAGGGGAGTGCAATGGGTGTTGCTGTGGGCGTTCCAATGTAACACCCATTGCTTTTTTATGCTGCACCAGGTTTACAAGGATGTAGGAATCTAAGGCAGCACCAAAAACTAGCGCCATTGAAAAGCAGACGTTAAAGTGGTGCAAAAAAAGAGAAATACTTCGATTTCTTTCAGTTTTTTGCTCTTTCTATGTGTGCTGCACACAAAGAAGGAGTCAATTACCTTCAATGATTGTTTATGGGCAGGAAGGTGTCCTTTCCTATACATAAACACTCATCACTGAAACGCAGGCGCCCTTGCACCATGGCACAAGGGTGTCTGCATTGGTGCTAGGCAGCTTTTTTGTGGCAGCGCAAGGGAAAACACAGAAATGTGCCGTATTCTTGAAAATGCAGTGCGTCCCCACATTTTTTAAATGACGTGTTGCTTCTAAATTGCTTGCCGTGCAGCGTTGCATCATTTCATTATAAAGATGCCCCTCTGTATCAGAGTATCTTTCCAAAACTATTTTATTAGTTCACAGACCTGACAACTGTGAAAAAATCACCATTTGAGAAATAAGACATGACCTTGGAGGATGGGTCTGGGGAAGATGTGGGGCTTTCAGCCCATCAAAGCCTAAGCAGATATGAAGGGGGCAGGGCCTGGGGAAGTGCGGTGGAGCTCTGTGTTTGAGATTAGTGTATGTGCAGTGGAAAGTTTTAGAATTCGTAGTTGATTTGAACTGTGCACAGTCTCCAAAGAGGAGCTATAAATGCGCACTGTGAAGGGGTTTACAGCTCTTCATGTTTCAGTGTGTGATATCTGCTGTTCACCGGGTGACCTTATGAAGAGTTTAGATGTTGTGTGACAAACAGTGACACAGTGTGAGTTGGCAGTGCCTCATTAATTTCATTCACATTCATACTGTGCATTTCTGGACTTTGTCATTGTCTGCGGTGGCTGAATCTACCATAAATTGGCCTGCTGCTGTCAGAGATTTCAGCAGTTCTGGAAACTCTATGAACAGCCCACTGCTATATTGTTAGTTAATAATTACATTTCTGATTTGAGTAGGCAAAAAAAAGCCACTGTTCCCAAAGGTTAGGTGGTGAACGTATACCTGCCTTGTCTTTGGCATATGCCAAAATATATAGGGCCCTATTCCGATCTCGTGCTGGCGGGTTCCGAATCGTATTTAGTTTTATGACCAAGTGCGATGCCTGGAAACCCTTAGCACTGACCGAATCATTTCTGGGAGGCATATGGAGAGATAGAGCCCTCCTTAGACGAATCATACAGCTCTATGGAGTAGGTTTTCCAAGCGAGCAAGTACGATGATCGACTCAGGCAGCCTTTTCGATTAGTTTTGCCCGGATCGAAAAGGCTGCCGCTATCGGTCTTTGGGGAACCCATAGCAGGCCGCCCTTCACTCAGGGCCCTCCGAATCATGCCTGTGTGGGTACCCATGGATCCCCCCTTTCAGGCCAAGCAGAGTGTGGCAGGGGTTTCCAGCTCTCCATGTGTTCAGTGTGTGATATCTGCTTTTCACCAGGTGACCTGATGAAGAGTTTAGATGTTGTGTGACTAACAGTGGCACAGTGTGAGTTGGCCGGTCCTCATTCATTTCATCTTTTTCAAGACAATCACTTTATTCTGTCTCCAGGGGGAATAGTACTGTCATTCCCTGTATTCTTTTAGAGCCTTTCTCATTTGTATCCATAAAATTCTGCAGGTATCTGGATAAATCTCGGGAAGTTTATGGTATCCCATCGTTGTTTAGGAGTTCTATTGTTTGTATTGTACAAGTAAATATTGTGTTTTTTACTATGTCTTTTATCTAATGATGACATTTTAATAAATAATTTGCCTTTGATATATTTAAATTGTAATTTGTGCTTAATGGTTGTGAATTGTGGGTCTGGGGAAAACAACTTTTTTATCCTTGGTAGTTTACCTTATTTCCCTTGATCACTTAAAAGGGTACCTCTCTTTATCTTAAACAATCTCATTTCTCTCAGGAGGATGGGTTGTCTATTATAGAAGGGACAGCACATGCTGTCATTTGCTGCCGACAATGAGCTTGGAATTTCAGTGTAAGGACTGTAATAAGGTTTATATAAGATGTGCTCAGCAAAAATCCCTTGGCACTAAATCTACAAGGAACATTTGATGAAGTATGAGGTGAGGTGGGGCCGGATGAGGGGGGAGGTATTTCGACTGACGATGACCAGGGAAAAGTAAATAAATAAATAATTAATTTACCCTGGTCATCGTCCGTCAAAATCCCCCCCCACCCGGTTCCACTGCCCCACCGCTCTTACCTGCAAGGGCTGTGGCTATATACTTCAAGAGTACATTTCTCTAGATAGCACAATGGGATGAAAATGAGGGTGTGCAATTTATTGTTATTAAGAAAGGAATTAATAAATTGGGGTTGTACAAAGAGTTTAAACAACATGTTAAAAATCATGCAGCAGATGAATCTCTGTCTTTTTTTAAGCAAGGGCCGTCTTTAAAAGTGGGGTTTGCATACACAAACGTTGATAACATTTCATAGTGTCTCAAGGGATTTTATGCATTTGAAGAACATGATTTGTACTTGACACGGGGCAAATAAAGTTTATGTCATTTTGGGTACAATACAGATGCAAAGCCAGGGACTGAGAAAAAACCTGAAATCGTATAGTATGTAAAATGGAAGCTGAGGCCTTAGGGCATATCATTTGTACTCCTTTCACAACACTGTACACTGGGTAAAGGAGGCAAATATCACAGAAACAGAGTCAGAACCGCAAGCCACAATGAGAGCAACCAACCAAAAGAGATGATATTAAAATTGAGCAAGTTACGTCAAACCATTCGGACAAGTGACCCCAAGCCAATATCTCATGTGCCTAATTGCCTGGAAAGTACAAGGTCCCAACACGTCAAAACATCTATGTCTGACCAATTCATAATCTTTCAACAAAATAAATCTCAAAGCAGGACAAAGACCGGTATTGATAATATATGAGTTACAAGGAATAGGCCATGTTATATTGCCTGCGTTTACAACGCATGCTATTACAACGCGGTCATTAGAACGACGGCATTGTAACATTGCATGCCATTACAACACAAGTCATTACAATGAATTGCTGTGGGGGGGGCACTGGATTTTGGAATAGTGTAATTTACTATTCCAACTCCAGTCTGTGCAACAGTAGGGAAGGTGTTGGAGTTTAAATCCAGCACTTTTTGCCTCCTACAGCAAGTTGTTGTACTGACTTGCGTTGTAATGGTATGCTATCTAACAATGCAATCCTTGTCATGACTGCATTGTAATGGCATTTGTTGTATCTCATGCGTGATAAACGGTGTTTACCATTAAAAGATACGTGCTCTGGTGGATTTGTTAATGTTTACATGCACCATTAAGATGTAAAAAGTGTGTCGTTTTGTGAATATTCTTGTGGCATATTTTAAAATTAGGTGATATTTGGCTCTATATTCTATGACGATGCGTGGATGCACTTTTACTGTAATTTAAAGTATGTAAAGGGTTTGCACGCTTTTATAGACAGAGAAATAAATATATTATTTAAGTCTAAGGAAAGTAAATTGCTGGTGCTAGAAAGTTCAGCAGCAGGATAACTGTTGTCATAGTACAAAGCAACATATTGGTCTTTTTAACAGTGAAGATACTTTATTTTTCAATATTACTCCTGTCAATGTTGTCAAACAATAGATTTACCTTTTGCTCTCAGTTTTGCAATTCTTGCCATTTTATTCTGGAAAGAGCATCGATGATGCATAAAAAAGGCCATTTTGAAAGGCCGTTCAGTAAGATCTTTCTTATTTGAGATATTACATTGGTAATAGTGAGGTGCATACGAATAGGTATTGGGGACTTTACCCAGCCAGAGGCTGGTTCATGTGCAGAGTTGATTAGTTGGAGCTTGACTTTGAAAAAGGTAATACTTTGTACAGTGAGTGGCTGAAAGCTACAGGACAGCAGCAAGGGCTGAGGTGAACGAGAGGGATTGGCGAATGCCTGGAGGCAGGACACACAATTAAACTGATTTTTGGTCTAATAGTCACTAAAAGGGAAATTCTTATATTTACAGTGTTCTTGACTAGGGTCTAAGGATGTATGAAGGCAATTACAATGCATTACTTAAGAACGCATTCATTACAAACAACCGTTTCTTTACCACACATGCCTTTCCAATGAAAATGCAAGTATTCATCAGGTAAATTTTATGGCTTTATACACGAGCCCGAAACACGTCATTGCTGTTGTCGTTAACTTGTGCCAGTAAAAGACATTTGTGGCCAGATCCTGTGGTCCGTCTCCTGTTTTGCTTCGCCGGTCCGTGTGATTGGAGGTGGCTTTGGGAGTGTTTTCCTGCATGTATATATATATATATATATATATATATATATATATATATATATATATATATATATATATATATATATATATATATATATATATATATATATTTCACCAAAAGTCCAGTCAAATGAGAAATAAAACTCACTGGCGCCGTGGCCTCAATGCAGACAGACGGTGTTTATTTACAGCAACGGGTGCCCATGCATTTCGCAGTTAACCTCACTGCTTGTTCACGAGTCAAGCAGTGAGGTTAACTGCGAAACACGTTGGGCACCCGTTGCTGTAAATAAACACCATCGGCAACTTTTGTGACATTTAAAGTGTTGGAGCCCGACCTGCTTGCCCCCTGTGATGAGGTTGCAGAGCGAGGCGAGTTGGGAGCAGAAGGACAAAGGTCCGTAATGCAGGCTGGAAATGTTTTGGAAAGCATTGATTGTAACAAAGAAACTACGAACTGGGCATGAAAGTTACCTTTATGTAATGCGCTGAAGGATTGCTAATACTCATGAAAGATGTGCGCATTTCAGCATCAGAATATTGAAACGCTGGCGTTCACCTTTGGAATTGTTAATTTACCTTTGCGCACTCTGTGGGAGAATACGGCCTGCGCGGATAAAATAAGCAGATATCACGTGGGCAGTTCAAAGTTACAGAGAGGCACCGTCCCTGATCAAGGCTTGTAAGAGCAGAAACGTTGGGCTCAGGTAGCTGCTTGCCATCGAGTTGTTCACCATTAAAGCAGTTTTAAAGCAATCCAGCCAGTGTCGGTGAGCCTTCTTGGAGGAAAAAGGAGGGAGTGTTTGAATATATATATATATATATATATATATATATATATATATATATATATATATATATATATATTTCCACAGCCAGTCTTCCTTTCAAAAAAAGTAGACTAAGGGGCACTCCGGTTTTGAAACAGAATTCTTTATTAACAAGGGATCAGCATGACGCGTTTCAGCATTTATAAAAATAAAATATTGTGGAAACTAGGTCCTAACTATAACTACCTACTGGTGACTGCCAGTGGGCTATATATATATATATAATCACCTACTGGCGGTCGCCAGTAGGTAGTTATAGTTAAGGCCTATTTTCCATAGAAAATCCGCAACATTCTATTTGCAATAACTTTGGCGCCTGTTGTCAAATCTTTGTCCGGTCCGCTCCTACCCTGAAAGTTTGGGGGTGGTTCGTCGAGCGGGGGCCGAGAAAAACAGGGGGTCCAAAAACATGTTTTCCCCATGCAATTTCCAACAGGAACCTTTAGTTGCAGCAACAGCCTGAACTGCTGAACGGAATTACACCAAATTTGGCAAAGAGGTAGTCCTTGGTTCAGAATCGTGCCTTTTAGTTAAATAGTGTAAATCTGTTCAGTAGTTTTTTAGATATTAAAGGAAAAAAAATATATATATATATCTGGACAGAGCCTAACCACACATCTCATTGTGAGATCTGATTGGCTGTCAGCACTTCATTCAAGAAGTGTTGGCAGCCATCTTGGGACAAATATACATGATAGCACCTCATTAAAAAGCATTGCAGTTAATAGAAGGTTTTAAGTCTTTAGTTACATTATAAATCATTTGTTGATGGTATCATACTCATTTCAGGAATTGTGGTGTGTCCATAGGTGATTTTACCATGTGAAAAAGCCTTCTGCTGGGATATTATGAATCATGTTTGAGAGAAAACTATGTTCTCATGCTTTTCCCACAGAGGTTTGGAAGGTGATCCATAAGCTAAACTGAGAGCATATTTTCTGTAAATTCACATTATCTTTCTCAGTCATGTGGGAATGAAGTCTGACATTCTCAGTAAAACATGTACATCCAACAAGGGCAGAGACTGTCAGTTGATTCCTTTGTATTCGACTGCAGCTTTGCAGAGTGTTATGAAGAACAACTAGAGTGCTAACAGCCTTACTTATGAAAAAAAGTATAGCATACCTGAAGCCATCTTGATTGGAATAAAGTTGTAACTCTTAAAACATTTAATTTAAAAAGAAACAAAATGAGGGGGTTCATTTTGTCATAGAAAGTATGATTAATGCTACAGAAAGAAAAATTATGGCACATTTTGAGTAACTTCTCAAATCCACTTCTATTTCATTATAAAACATTCTAACATGCCGACTGAAACAAGTACTTTCTTTTAGTTCAGAAAAAAATGTATTGATCAAAGAAAAGGTGTCATTACAATAAAGAAAACAATAAAAGGGAAATGATAACAAGCAGATAAGTTAAGCAGTGCAATAAAAAATAATTATGGAAAACTCCAAGTGAACATGTGAATCACAGAAATTCATTTGCAACAAATTACATGTGAAAACAAAAATAAAAATAATACAGCCGTTAATGAAGAAAAAGGAACGTATAAATTAATTAAGGAGGTTTAGCGACTTCCCGTTGAATAGGGCGTAATTGGAAAGAACGTTTAGCACATGCATCAAGGTATAAAGTGATAGGGAGCCAAAGGTTTAAACGTTTTGTTGCCAGATGAATAGGAAAAACAAAAGCAGTATCCAGTCTATGATTATGACATATATTATACCACCATGCTTTAAAGGAAATGTTTGAAAAATCTTTCCAATTAACTGGGATCTGTTGAAAGGCAACAGCTATTAATAAATCAACAATTTAAACATTAAGTTCAACATCATCCCAACATGAAGAAATGCTACTTAAAAATATGTGGGTAAAAGAAAAGGGAATGTGAGTATGAAAAATCTTGTTGATTTGGGACCAGATTTGTAGCCAAAACGCATGAACAAGGTTACAAGAAAATAGCATGTGAAATAAAGTAGCTTGTGGGGAAGAGCAGGACCAACAGACGTCTGTAACTACGGAAAACATCTTGCTCAAAGTGTGTGGGTTAAAGAGCAATCTATTGTATATAAAGAAAAGAGTTTGAGTTATGGTTGCTGCCCTAGAAGACTTACGGAGTTTGGTCCAAACTTTATCCCACAAAGAAATGGGCCATGAAGTATCAAAATCAGATTCCCACTGTTCTTCCAGCTTGGACTTCGGTCTGACAGATTCGTCAGTGTGAAGATGCTTGTAAATGGCAGACGCTTTTGAAGTGGTGTGTAAAAAGGAGTGAAGTCGTGAGAAAGGAGTGGGAGGGGGGTGATGAGACGGGAGTTGTGTGAAGTGGGAGTGGCGCGCCAATCACCGTCTCGCGAAGTAATGTGTACTTTCTAGCAAAAGAGGCAGGCAGGTTGAAAGAAAGCCTAAGAGCTGGGAAGGAAAGAAAAGTAGAGTTAGAGAAAAGCTGAGAAATCCAAATAAGACCCTTCTGCCTCCAGGATTTCCAATAAAAGGGTTTATTATTTATTAATAGATACTTATTATGCCAAATAGTGAAGTTGAGAAACTCGGTAAGTGTATCAGGAGGGACCGGGATGGAGGAGAGAAGCAATCTAGTAGTGAATTTAATTATAGGGGAAGATAATGTGGGGGGTTTGCGTGAGAAAGACAGGTATTCAGCGAAGGAAAAGGGAAAAAGTGAAAGACGCTCAAGCGAAACCCAAAGGGGAGAGATGTCATCTGGGTCATGTAACCAGAAGGAGTCTTGCCGTAGAAGGAAAGCCTTGTGGTAGGTTTGTAAATCTGGGAAATTTACACCCCCAACTGACTTAGGACGTATTAACCTGAGAATGGACATTCTGGGCTTCTTTTTAGTCCAAAGGAAGGTAGAAAGGATTGAGTTGATCTTCCTAAAATTTTTTACTGGAATGGGCACTGGGATATTGGAGATGGTATAAAGAACTATGGGGGACAGCCTCATCTTGATAGTGTCAAGGCGGCCCCACCAGGACAAATAAAGGGGATGCCACTTCGTGGTTAAGTCAATAAGTTTTTGGATACATTTATTAAGACAAAGGGAGACTGTGTCTGCAACTAGGGGAGTGAAATGCAAACCTAAATATTTAATATGAGAGGGGCTCCAAGTAAAATTAGAAGCGGAAAAATCAGGTTTAAAGGTAAATTTTGTTAAGGGTAAAATTTCACACTTGTCATTGTTCAATTTATAACCAGAAATCAGAGAATACTTATGGACTTCCTGGAAAAAAGCAGGCACAGAAACAGTAGGATTAGACATGAAGAGTAAAATGTCATCTGCATAAGCAGCAAGTTTAACATGACAATTAGGAGTCTGAAAACCGGAGCTGTCCAGGTTTTGGCGAAGTTTAGAGAGGAAGGGTTCTAAAGCTAAATTGAAAAGAAACGGGGAAAGGGGACAACCTTGACTCTGCCCAAACTAAAAAAGGAAGAAATTAAACCATTGGCGCAGACTGTAGCCCGGGGGTTAGAATAAAGGAAGGAAATTAGTGAAATAAACTTGGGGCCAAAACTAAACCATTTAAACGTGTAAAAAAGATATGGCCATTCGACCCTATCAAAAGCTTTTTCAGCATCCACAGAAATTGCTGCCAAGGAGTGTGGAATGCGTGGAGATTTAGATAAAACATTAAATAAGAGTCTAGTATTGTCAGATATAAAACGTTCTTTAACAAACCCAGATTGTTCCGGGCCTAGTAAGTCTGGTAAAAAAGGATCTAACCTTGCAGCGAGTGCCTTGGCGAATAGCTTATAATCTATATTGACCAAAGATATGGGTCTATAATTTTTGCAGTGCCTAGCATCTTTCCCGTCTTTTGGGATAAGACAGATATAAGCATCCGAAAAAGTGCCAGAGGAGCTACCCAAGGTGACAAATGAGCCTATAAGTGAGTGCAATTTGGGTAAAAGAAAGTTGGAGAATTGAAGGTAAAACTCAACAGTACAACCATCTGGTCCGGGGGCTTTGTCTTTTTTTAGATGTTGTAAGGCTGTAGATAATTCATGCCGTGAGATATCAGATTCCAAAGAGGCTAGGTCAAGGGGGAAAGTGTGAGGAGTGCGAATGTCGGAGAAAAAATTAAATAAGGTAGAGGCAGTGGGATGTGTTTCAGAAGAGTAAAGATTAGCATAGACGCGAGAAAATTCACATAAGATATCATCATCTTTGTGTTTGAGAACAGAGTTATTGTCAAAAATAGCTTCAATGTTTAACTTATTGTGTTTCACCTTCAAGTAATTAGCTAAAATTTTCCCCGCTTTGTTTTTGCCCCCATAGAATTTCGCAATAGATTTCAACAAGCATTTTAGCATCAACAAGGGCGGTCAAACTGTCCTGTGAGTGAGAGATATAATAGGAATGTTCCAGTCTCTTGATATTGCGGAGAAGATCCCCAGTGTAATTGCGGCAAGTTTCTGTTTCTTAGCAACAAAGCTAATTATGAATTCCCTTGCCGCAGCTTTGAAAGGATCCCAAATAGTGTGTTTGGGGATATCAGGGGTGTCGTTAAACTCAAAAAATTCGGCAGAAACAGTGGAAAAGGAAGCAAAAAAATTGAGATCCAAGAGAAGGGAATTATTAAAGTGCCAACGTTTGGGCCCCATAGATTTAGGTAAAATATCAATATTAATCGATACAGGAGCGTGATCAGACAACAAAATGGGGCCAATGTCTGCATTAGTGAGGGTTTGGGAAATATGGTGAGAGACAAAAATGTAGTCAATCCGAGACTGGGATTGGTGGAAGGGAGAGTAAAAGGTGAACTCCTTAGTAGTTGAATTACATAGATGCCAAGCGTTGACATGCTTATGTTGTGAAATTGCCTGGGCAAAAAGCTTGTGAGACTTATTGGGGACAAAAGGGACCTTGGAATGTCTATCTAAAAAAGGGTCAAGAGAAAGGTTACTGTCCCCAGCCAGGATGAAATTGTCATTCAGGTACTTGGTGATGGACGAAGCCATGGTGTGCCAAAAATAAGGATCACCACCTTTGGGGGCGTAAATATTTAAAAGAGAGAGTGGAACACCCCTTAAGGAGAGTTTGACATAAACCCATCTACCATCAGGATCAGATTCTGTGTGAATTAGAGAAAAAGAAAGGGACTTGCGACATAAAATTACCACACCACTTCGTTTCTCATCCCCAGGAGCATAAAAAACTTCACCCACCCAACCTCTTTTAAGTTTGGTAGATTCATCTTGAGACAAATGAGTTTCTTGCAAAAAAGCAAAATCTGCGTTCAATTTAGCGAGGTGAGTTAAAATTCTTTGTCGCTTAATGGGAGAATGAAAACCTTTAACGTTCCATGTAACAATCTTAACAGACATCAAACATGTGAGAACAGATACCAATCACAGATGCAAAGAGTAAAAGAGAAGGACCAAAGGGAGTGAAAAACCACAATGATTAGAGAGGAATAATGGAAAAATAGCAAAATGAGAAAGAGAAGAGGACAAGCAAAAAAGCGCACTGCAAAGTGAGAAAAGAAGGAAAAAGGTGTAAAAAAGAGAAAAGGGAGGATAACGAAGTTGTAGAGTAGGGTGAAGGGAAACAAAACCCAGAATAGCAATGTAAAATACAAATGATCAAGTGGAGATCGCGATAAAGAAGCAAAAGAGAAAAAACTGAGAATAACATCAGAGAGGAAAGAAAGACAAAACAAATGGAAGGAAGGAATAAAAGTGAATAAATGAAGAAGAATAAAGATCAATAAAAAGGAAAACATACCTACAAACTGGGATGGGTAAACGGAGAGGATCAGGAGCAAGAATGAGGACGAAAGGATTGAGGGGTGGAGCCACATCGAACAGGCTGGTCCTCCAAGGTCAGCGAGACGCACAACCGAAGGAACCCAAGGAACGAAGAGGTAAGTCTGCGGAAAATGTGAGAATGTCAAACAATGAACAATGAAAAGAACCAACAGGATATGAATGAACAATGTAGGTATGAAATAACAATAAAATCTACAACAATGTCATAATAGAAACAACAAGAAAAAGAGGTAATATAACATCGGGGGTGGGCCAAAGAGATTACAAGAATACCATAAAAGTACTACTACAAAAAGAGGGAAGCAACCAGCAGATACAATGCAAAGGAGACAAATGAAAACAATGAAAAGACATGAAAACAAAAGAATCAAGGAGGAAAAGAAGAAGAGGGAGACTCAGAAGAATCCATAGCGTTTGGTCTGCAAGAATTCAGGAAGCTGCAAAGACGAACTGGATCCTCGTAGGTCGTCGTTTTATTGTTGTAGGTGACCTTAAAAAGGCATGGATGGAATAGACCATATCTGGCCCAATGGCACGAAGATCAGGTCTCATGTCCAAAAAAGCTTTGCGTCGAGCAGCCGTGGCTTTGGCGTAGTCCTGCGCAAAAGATAAGGAAGAACCAGACCAGGTGAGTCGAGGAGAGGCTCGAGCTGCTGAAAAACCTTCAGGAGGTCAGTATATTCTAGGAAGTACATGATAACTCCCCTCGGTCTTGAAGTAGGTGAAGAAGACGATGCAGGTCTGCCCAGACTGTGGGCACGTTGGATGTTAAGCGCCGTGCCTTCCGGTAGATGCAGCAACTTTGGCAAAAAGGACTTGAAAAAGGTGATGGGGTCACTCCCCTCGCAACCCTCCACAAGGCCGTAGATACGAAGATTATTGCGCCGGTTTCAGTTCTCAAGCTCCTCCACCTGACACTGGAGAGACAGAACCTGTGAAGATAAGTGCAACGTTTTGGAGGAAGACTCCTGAAGTGAGGAAACACTTTGTTCCACAGAGGTGACCCTCGCCTCCATCTGCAACCAATTATCTGTGAGCACTTGCAACTTTGCATTGGTGTCTTCCATAAAGGGACGAAGAGCCCTAATTTCCTCCAGTAAAAGCTCCATAGAAACGGATGACAATGGTTTAGGAGGAGAAGGAGGGTCTTTTTTAAGTCGTTTAGAAGTAGCCTTGCCAGGGATTGGTAAGGAGAATTCCATTGCAGGAGATTCGTCAGAAGCAAGATGCTGTTGGGAGGTCTCAAATTGAGCAAATTTTGAAAATAATCTTGGAGTTTTTAAGCAAGATGTGGTTCGAGTTGGTAGAGGTCAAGTGCTGCTTAATTCTGCCCATGCGAAAACAGTGAAAAAGAAATGGTGAGGAAAGAAGAGGGAAGGACCAGAAGGCCAAATATGGTAGCGTCGAAGAAGGTAGCGCAGGAAGCAGAAAAAGGCGCCAAAACCACAAAGTTAATTAAAAATGAAAAATATTGGCATGGTATAGAAAAATTAAGGAGGCACATGAGAACACCATCCGCAGGAGCCAGCAGGCACAGTTCAATCGCACTTGACAAGGCTTGAGGATAAAAAAAAGATGAAAAAAACAAACCAAGAAGTTTCCTAAAATGGCCGTCATGCATTCATGAGGGGACTGCTGCAGTCAAATCAAGCGACCAAATCCGTTGCAATAATGAAAATGCCCATGAAAAAGAAATACCCATCAAGGAAAGAATCATGACAAGGGCAAAGTGAGGCTTGGAAAGATAGAATGCGGCATATTGAGGATGAATCAGCCGGGAGCCACAGCGCCTCAAAACGGAGACAAAATGTCGGTCGCGGCCGTTGGAGAGCCGCGACCGTACTTACTCTGACAGAATTTGGATGAGGGAGAGCCTCAGCGTTGCCGAAAACCAGCTAGAAACATGCTCGCTGTGTTCCGATAAACAAAAACGGAACCGGAGAAGGTGAGGCTCGCCGTTGAGCGCAGGTTCCAACAGGCGGTGCAGAGTGCTCACAAGGAAGCCGCCATGTCCTACGGGCGCCAAGCCACACCCCAAAACAAGTACTTTTAATACCAGCAGCTGACTTCCCTGGTAAACAGTAGCTTTACTATAGTGATCTAATGAGCAACTAGAGTACTAACATTCAGAATTTATTGCAAATTTGAGACACATCTGAATGCCTTCTTGATGGAACCAAAGTGAAAAACTGAAAGTATTTCCTACTGAGGAGACTGTAGTAAATCAGGAAATTAGGAAACTTCATAACAAATAAGTCTCCCAAGATGGCGCCAGAGACAAAAGAGCCCAAATGTAGCACAAATATCAACCAGATGTAGCCCAAGTATAGCCCAATGACAAAATGACCAAAAGTGTTCTAAAGAACAACTAGAGCGCTAACAGTCTTACTTATGACAAAAGTATGAAACACTTGATGCCATCTTGATTGGAATAAAGTGGTAAGACATAAAACATTTAATTTGCAAAGGAAAAAAATGAGGGGCTTCATTTTGCCATTGAAATTATGATTAGTGCTGCAGAAAGAAAAATTAGGGCACATTTTGACTTCTCAAATCCTCTTCTATTTCATTAAAAAATTCTAACATGCAGACCGAAACATGCAGCCTGAAACATGCTCTTTTAATACCAGCAGCAGACGTCTCTGGTGAGCAGTAGTTTTACTACAGTGATCTAATGAGCAACTAGAGTGCTAACATTCAGAATTTCTGGCAAATGTGTGACACATCTGAATGCCTTCTTGATGGAACCAGAGTAAAAAACTGAAAGTATTTCCCTCTGAGGAGACTGTACTAAATGAGGAAATTAGGAAACTTCATAACAAATAAGTCTCCCAAGATGGCTACCAGAGACAAAAGAGCCCAAATGTAGCACAAATATCACCCAGATGTAGCCCAAGTATAGCTCAATGACAGAATGTCCCAGAGTGTTCTAAAGAACAAGTAGAGCACTAACCCCCAGATTCATCAAAGTCCTGTTTTGCGAGTCCTTAATAGCCAATTTTAAGGAATCGCTATTAAAGACTCGCAAAACGGGATGCATTTAGAAATCGCAATATTTTTTGCGATTTCTACTGCTTCCTTATTTGCGATTCACTAATTGCTAATCGCAAATAAGGAATGGCTTTCCCATTCATTCCTATGGGCCTAAAGGCCCATAGGAATGAATGGGGAGTCATTCCTTTTTTGCGATTCGCAATTAGCGAATCGCAAATAAGGAAGCGATTTCAAGGGTGCCAGGGTGTCCAAAGGACACCCTGTAGCACCCCTGAAATGGTAATGTACACTGGTGTTGCACACACACATGTCCAAAGGACATGTGTGTGTGTAACATACAACTTAGAAAAATGCAATAAAGTGCATTTTTTTAAGTTTTCGCTATTTACCACATATTTAGACTTCACGGTAAATTGCGGCCCCAGATTGCGGATTCGCAATTTTAAAATGGTTCATGAATTGCATTTAAGGAATCTCAAATTGAGATTCCTTAAATGCAATTATTCGCAATTTAGCGATTTCTAGTATTGCGATTTTTGCATTTGGGATGATGAATCCCAAATGCAAAAATAGCGCTTGCAAAGGGACAGATTCTCAGAATCTGGCCCTTTGCGAGCCGATTTTGGCTTGATGAATCTGGCTGTAACAGTCTTACTTATGACAAAAGTATGGAACACCTGAAGCCATCTTGATTGGAATAAAGTGGCAAGGCTTAATACATTAAATTTGCAAAGGAACAAAATGAGGGACTTCATTTTGCCATAGAAATTATGATTAGTGCCGCAGAAAGATAAATTAGGGCACATTTTTACTTCTAAAAATCCTCTTCTATTTCATTTAAAAAATTCTAAAATGCAGACTGAAACATGCACTTTGAATACCAGCAGCAGACTTCCCTGCTGAGCAGTAGCTTTACTAGAGTGATCTAATGAGCAACTAGAGTGGTAAAATTCTGAATTTATGGCAAATGTGTGACACATCTGAATGCTTTCTTGATGGAATCAAAGTAAAAAAACTGAAAGTATTTCCTACTGAGGAGACTGTGGTAAATAAGGAAATTAGGAAACTTCATAACAAATAAGTCTCCCAAAGTGGCCAAGAGAGACAAAAGAGCCCAAATATAGCACAAATATCACCCAGATGTAGCCCTAATAAAGCCCAATGACAGAATGTCCCAGAGTGTTCTAAAGAACAACTAGAGCGCTAACAGTCTCACTTATGACAAAAGTATGGAACACCTTAAGCCATCTTGATTGGAATAAAGTGGTAAAACTTCATTTCATTTGCAAAGTAACAAAATGAGGGGCTTTATTTTGCCATAGAAATTATAATTAGTGCCGCTGAAACAAAAATTAAGGCACATTTTGACTTCTCAAATCCTCTTCTATTTCATCAAAAAATTCTAAGATGCAGACTGAAACATGCACTTTGAATCCCAGCAGCAGACTTCCCTGGTGAGCAGTAGCTTTACTACAGTGATCTAATGAGCAACTAGAGTACTAACATTCAGAATTTATGGCAAATGTGTGACACATCTGAATGCCTTCTTGATGGAACCAAAGTAAAAAACTGAAAGTATTTCCTACCGAGGAGACTGCAGTAAATGAGGAAATTAGGACATTTCATAACAAATAAGTCTCCCAAGATGGCCACCAGAGACAAAAGAGCCCAAATGTAGCACAAATATCATCCAGATGTAGCCCCTCGTATAGCTAATTGACAGAATGTCCCAGAGTGTTCTTAAGAACAACTAGAGCGCTTACTGTCTTATTTATGACAAAAGTATGGCACACCTGAAGCCATCTTGATTGTAATGAAGTGGTAACACTTAAAACATTTCATTTCCAAAGGAACAAAATGAGGAGCTTCAGTTTGCCATAGGAATTATGTTTAGTGCTGCAAAAGAAAAATTAGGGCTCATTTTGACTTCTCAAATCCTCTTCTATTTCATTAAAAAATTCTAACATGCAGACTGAAATATGCACTTTGGATAGATACCAGCAGCAATTTTCCCCGGTGAGCAGTAGCTTTACTACAGTGATATAATGAGCAACTAGAGTGCTAACATTCAGAATTTATGGCAAATGTGTCACACATCTGAATGCCTTCTTGATGGAACCAAAGTAAAAAACTGAAAGTATTTCCTACCAAGGAGACTGCAGTAAATGAGGAAATTTGGAAATTTCATAACAAATAAGTCTCCCAAGATGGAGCAGTAGCTTTACTACAGTGATCTAATGAGCAACTAGAGTGCTAACATTCAGAATTTATGGCAAATGTGTCACACATCTGAATGCCTTCTTGATGGAACCAAAGTAAAAAACTGAAAGTATTTCCTACCAAGGAGACTGCAGTAAATGAGGAAATTTGGAAATTTCATAACAAATAAGTCTCCCAAGATGGCCACCAAAGACAAAAGAGCCCAAATGTAGCACAAATATCATCCAGATGCAGCCCCTCGAATAGCTAATTGACAGAATGTCCCAGAGTGTTCTTAAGAACAACTAGAGCGCTTACTGTCTTACTTATGACAAAAGTATGGTAAACCTGAAGCCATCTTGATTGTAATAAAGTGGTAACACTTAAAACATTTCATTTCCAAAGGAACAAAATGAGGAGCTTCAGTTTGCCGTAGGAATTATGATTAGTGCTGCAAAAGAAAAATTAGGGCTGATTTTGACTTCTCAAATCCTCTTCTATTTCATTAAAAAATTCTAACATGCAGACTGAAATATTCACTTTGGATAGATACCAGCAACAGATTTCCCCGGTGAGTAGTAGCTTTACTACAGTGATCTAATGAGCAACTAGAGTGCTAACATTCAGAATTTATGGCAAATGTGTCACACATCTGAATGCCTTCTTGATGGAACCAAAGTAAAAAACTTAAAGTATTTCCTACTGAGCAGACTGTAGTAAATGAGGAAATTAGGAAACTTCATAACAAATAAGTCTCCCAAGATGTCCACCAGAGACAAAAGAGCCAAAATGTGGCACATATATCACCCAGATGTAGCCCAAGTAAAGCCCAATGACAGAATGTTCCAGAGTGTTCTAAAGAACAACTAGAGCACTAATAGTCTTACTTATGACGAAAGTATGGCACACCTGAAGCCATCTTGATTGGAATAAAGTGGTAAGACCTAAAACATTAAATTTGCAAAGGAACACAATGAGGGGCTTCTTTTTGCCATTGAAATTATGATTAGTGCTGCAGAAAGAAAAATTAGGGCACATTTTGACTTCTTAAATCCTCTTCTATTTCATAAAAAACATCCAACAAGCAGACTGAAACATGCCATTTTAATACCAGCAGCAGACTTCTGTGGTGAGCAGAAGCTTTACTACAGTGATCTAATCAGCAACGAGAATGTTAACATTCAGAATTTATGGCAAATGTATGAAATATCTGAATACCTTCTTGATGGAATCAAAGTAAAAAACTGAAAGCATTTCCTACTGAGGAGACTGCAGTAAATGCGGAAATTAGGATACTTCATAACAAATAAATCTCCTAAAATGGCCACCAGAGACAAAAGAGCCCAAATGTAGCACAAATATCACCCAGATGTTGCCCACAGGTAGCCCAATGACAGAAGTGTACAAAATACTTTTTATTTTTTGTGTTTCTGCAGTTTTATATGGTGCAGACTTGTCAGGTATTAGAGTGCTTTACATGAGCATTGGTTACATCACACAAGAACACATTCATTTTGGTTGTAGACATGGGGAGATTAAGTGATTTGACCAGAATCACAGAATGTCGAGCTGAAGCAGAAACTCCAACCTGGTTCCCCAGTAGCAAAGTCTACAGCTCTGGAAGTAACACCACATCCTCTCCCCTAAGTGCAACATTTAATCAAGTGGTTAACTGGATAAAAAAACCGTAAAGATAACAAATTATTTAAAAGTGCTTTGTCGCTATTTGAAAACTCAGAACATATGTCCTCATTTAATTTTTTTAGAGCACTAACCATAATTTCGATGCAAATAAGACCCTCTCATATATGTAATTTCTAAAGGAAATGCTCTAGGTATTACAGTTTTGATTACATCAAGATGACGTCAGGCGTTCCACACTTTTGTAATAAATATAGAATGTTAGCAATCTAGTTGTTCATTAGGATACTGTTGAGAGGCGGAAGCCAGGGGCACGGACCCTGAACATTGAAAGGAGGTAGGAGGGGTGCAGAGGCAACAATTTGACCACACTGGGCAGGCAGGGAGGGCAGTGGCAGCACAACAGACTATGGAGGTCAGTGGAAAGAG
Organism: Lissotriton helveticus; assembly: GCF_964261635.1. Classification (NCBI taxonomy): domain Eukaryota; kingdom Metazoa; phylum Chordata; class Amphibia; order Caudata; family Salamandridae; genus Lissotriton; species Lissotriton helveticus. The sequence goes on from NC_136068.1 coordinate 1,001,373,859, forward strand.
GGGCAGGGGCAACAAACCAACAATACAGGACTGGCAAGAGAGGCTTTGGCAATATAATAGACAATTGTTGGCAGAAGGAATGCAGTGCTGATGACGTCACAAATTACATCACTCATGACATGGTCAGTGACATGACTGATGACATCACTGATGATATCTCAAATGACATCACTGATAACATCATCCACGTGATCATCTGATGCACCTCCTCCCACCCTAAAATACAGACTACCATTCTCGAAACCATAGACACACCAATACTAGTACAGCTACAATATTCTGTCACTATGCATGCAGACCTGTAATCAGCTACATAGCATTGATACAGTCTTTTAAATACTCAGTTAGTACCTATGCAGTCCAGGAATCCTTCTGTCTGTCCCATGCACTTGTCCATTCACACATCTAGCACTATGTACGTATCCTATCACTCTCCAATACCTAAGCACTTGTAAATTTAGCATGCACTCTCTTTGCAGCACTGAAATTACTTGAGTTATTATTCATATACTTAAAGATTGGCCTAGCCACTAATACAAGTGCAGATACATTCTTTTGTATACTATGCATGCAGACCTTTAACCAGGTACGTGCTACTGATAGGCTCTTCTAAATATCCAGGTACAATGTTTTGTACACTATGCATGCAGATCTCTAACAAGCTACATACTATTAATACACTCTTCTAAATACTGTTAATACCTATGCAGTGCAAGAAATTAAATTCTCCTGTCTGTCCCATGCATTTCGCTAATTACCCATCCAGCACTAGTGACTTATCTTATTACTCCTCCTATACCTAAGCACTTATAAAACCTGAAAAACATGTTTAGCATTTTTTGATATATACTACTGTCAAGGTAAGATTAAGTAATCCAAACACTATCAAAGCACAACTACATTCAGCTGTGCACTATATATATAAACCTCTAACCAGCTACTTAGTAAAGTACTACCCATGCAACCTAGGAACCCTCCTGTCTGTCCCATGCACTTCTCCAATCACTCATCCAGTACTATCTACGTATCCTATCACTCCGCAATACCTAAGCACTTATAAATTCAACATGTACTCTCTTTGCAGCACTGAAATTATTCTAGTTATTAGTCATATACTTAAGGAATGGCCTAGCCACTAGCACAAGTGCAGGTACAATATTTTGTACACTATGCATGCCGACCTCTAACCAGCTACATACTATTGATATGCTCTTCTAAATACCCAGTTAGTACCCATGCAGTCTACGAATCCTTCTGTCTGTTCCATGTACTTCCCCATTCAACCATCCAGCACTATATACATATCATATCACTCCACCAATACCTAAGCACTTATACATTCAGCACGCGCTTTCTTTGCAACACTGAAATTACTCCAGGTATTAGTTGTATACTTAAGGAATGGCGTAGTCGCTAACACAAGTGCAGGTACAATATTTTGTACACTATGCATGCACACCTCTAACCAGACACAAACTATTGATAGGCTCTTCTAAATACCCAGTTAGTACCTATGCAGTGTAGGAATCCTCCTGTCTGTCCCATGAATTTCTCCAATCACACATCCAGCACTATCTACTTATCCTATCACTGTACTAATACCTAAGTACCTATAAATTCACTATACACTCTGTTCGTAATGCTGTAATTATTCTAGTTACTAGCCATGAACTTATGGAATGGCCTAGCTACTAACACAAGTACAGCTATAATATTTTGTGCACTATCCAAGCAGACCTCTAACTAGCTACATACTATTGATACACTCTTCTAAATACCATGTTAGTACTCGTGCAGACTACGAATCGTCCAGTATGTCCCATGCACTTCTTTAATCACTTATCTACCACTATCTACTTAGCCTATCACTCCACCAATACGTGAGCACTTATAAATTAAGTGTTCACTCTGTTTGCAGCACTGTCGTCATTCCAATTACTAGTGGTATTCTTAAAAAATGACCTAGGCACCAACACAAGTACATATAAAATATTCTGTGCATAATCCCTACAAATCTCTAAGCAGATCCATACTATTGGTCCACTCCATTAAATACTGAAGTTGTAGCCATGCAGCATAGGATACCTCCTGTCAGTCTCATGCAATTCTTCAATCACCCATCCAGCACACAGTTTGCCAATACCTAAGCACTAATGGGGCAGATTTACAAGCACCCTGCGCCACCAGTACGTCACTTTTTGTAATGTAGTGATGGCGCCAGGCACTCCTTCATATTTACAAGAAAAGGAAAAGCCACCTTGTGTGGTTTTTACTCTCCTTGTAAATACAACCCCTTCATACACAGAACTTTGCGTTGAAGGGGGTTCCATAGGTGTTGCTGTGGGTGTGGGCGTAGTATGCGTAGTGGGGCTACGTGAAGCTACGCAAAGTGGGCGAGAAACTACACCCACCTACGCACTTCGCGTAGCCCCACTACGCACCGCCTGCGCCCCTCCCCTACATATCTAATTTTTGTGAATACAAAAAGAAAAGTAAATAAAAGGCACTTACCTTGTCCGTGGCATCCCGGGGCTCCCTCTTCTCTTTTTTTTTTATTTATTTTTTTATATCCTCATTTGCGTGCATGGCTCCAATCTATCAAAACGAAAAGACCGCCACAGAGCAAAAAGGCGAATGGTCGTGTTTTGTGCTGTCTCAGCGTATAGCTGGTGGGAGAATTCATTAGGGAGGAAGACCAATTCCCATCAGCACCATTCACACAGGCCAGACCTGATCTTGCTTAGGGCTGTGCCTTAGTAGATAGTGCCCGAGTTATCGAGACCCCCATAACACCAAGACTCTCAGTCATGGTAGCAAGGATAAGCAATGCGCGCATTAATCATTGGACCTGGGGAAAAAATAAAATAAAAAAAATAAATAAATAAAAGAACAGGTTTTACTTTTAAGACCAAAGATAACAAGAGCGAGGTCTATAGAGATGTGTTCACCCAAAGATTGTGATAGCTTATTACTAATGGCATCCCAATAAGCGGATACATTTGGACAGTCATAGAACATATGGGTGTCTGATGCTGCGATTAACCCGCATCTTGGGCATAAGACTGGGCCTGTTAGAGAAAACTTAGTCAACCTATGCGGGGAATAGTATGCCCTATGTATAGTAAAAAGGTGGTTCCTACGAAGCCACGCAGGTTTGACTAGGTCCCAGAGTGTTGAGCAAGAAGCCATCCAGAGCTCCTCCACATCTAAACCTGGCATTAATTCAGCCCATAGTGATGTCGGTAAATGGAAGTCGGCATCTACTTCATCGATTATTTTATTATACCAACGTGAAATTTCTTTCTTTGCCGCTGGGCTGTCTAGAAGGCAAGTTACCAAGTCACTGTAACCTCCTATAGGCAGCTTACTAATCCGTACTGGCTGCTCTTTATATGACTGTGACCAGCTGGAGATCTGAATATATTTAAATCTCGAGAGACTTGGGCCTACTTTATTTATTAAATAGTCCCATGGAAGCAGTGATCCATCCATAAACAAATCATCCCAACTATTGATACCAGCTTCTATTAGCGGGTTGGTAAGTGCATCCATTGTCCATGAGTGGGGAGCGGGTAAGTTCCATATAGGAGCCTTCCCAGAGTAGTAGCCAACATTAGTCGCTTGCCTCACTTTATACCAAGTATATGCAATCCCTTGTAAAACTTTCAATTGTATTTTCTTAAAGAATTTGGGGTCTCCAAATTTGAACAAAAAACCAGTTTGGTCTACTCTTTCACATTCCAATAGTGTAGAAAAAAAAGGCCCATCCCTGTTGATGTAGGAGTTTTAAACAACATACGTGTGTGCGAGAGCTGGAACGCCCATGCATAGATTTGAAGGTCTGGACCAGCCAGCCCTCCCTTCTCCCTACGACGTCTGATTTTTTTCCACGAGATTCTGGGGCTCTTACTATTCCAAATAAAGCTGGTAATCGCGCTCTGTAGCTTTGAGATTAACTTTGAATAAAAAAAAAGTGGAATTGAATTAAACAAAAAAGAAACCTTCGGCAAGATACTCATCTTAACCAGGTTAACCTTACCCAAAACAGTAAGCGGAAGATGTGACCAGTCTCTCATAAGTTTCCGGCACTCTGCAGCTATTTTGGTGAAGTTTAGAGAAGCAATCAAATTGATGTCTTTAATTATGTTTATCCCCAGGTAGCGAATTTGGGTTTTGGATGTCCCGTTATTGTCAGTTCTATTAGTATTCCAGGACATTGACTCTGTCTTTAGGGCATTAATCTCATACCCTGAGACTTTGCCAAATTTGAGAGCCAGATCGATTATCTCTGGGTATGCTTCATCATCACTTGTAGTAAAAATCATAATATCATCCGCATAAAGTGCCACCTTTTTAACCCAAAAACAACAAGTGATGGACTGAATGTGGATCAATGTCACACACTCCCCCAGTCAAAAGATCTGGGCCCAAATCCATCGTTTTTTTGCACTCCACACCACCCTGGGTTAGACAATGGCGATATGCAAATCAGCTCTGACCCTGTTGCCCCATGGGAACAGTCCAGTCCGAACTACAAAAGCCATGTCCTTCCCAGAACGGAATCAAGCATCCGAGGACCGGACCGGTTTCGAGGTAACACCTCTCTTCAGCCCGGCTAGCTTGACTCCAAGTGGTGTGGAGTGCCTGGGACCCACGTCTGGGCATCCCCAGCGCACTTAGGGCGGCAATTGCAAAAACAACAAGTGATGGACTGAATGTGGATCAATGTCACACACTCCCCCAGTCAAAAGATCTGGGCCCAAATCCATCGTTTTTTTGCACTCCACACCACCCTGGGTTAGACAATGGCGATATGCAAATCAGCTCTGACCCTGTTGCCCCATGGGAACAGTCCAGTCCGAACTACAAAAGCCATGTCCTTCCCAGAACGGAATCAAGCATCCGAGGACCGGACCGGTTTTGAGGTAACACCTCTCTTCAGCCCGGCTAGCTTGACTCCAAGTGGTGTGGAGTGCCTGGGACCCACGTCTGGGCATCCCCAGCGCACTTAGGGCGGCAATTGCAAAAACAACAAGTGATGGACTGAATGTGGATCAATGTCACACACTCCCCCAGTCAAAAGATCTGGGCCCAAATCCATCGTTTTTTTGCACTCCACACCACCCTGGGTTAGACAATGGCGATATGCAAATCAGCTCTGACCCTGTTGCCCCATGGGAACAGTCCAGTCCGAACTACAAAAGCCATGTCCTTCCCAGAACGGAATCAAGCATCCGAGGACCGGACCGGTTTCGAGGTAACACCTCTCTTCAGCCCGGCTAGCTTGACTCCAAGTGGTGTGGAGTGCCTGGGACCCACGTCTGGGCATCCCCAGCGCACTTAGGGCGGCAATTGCAAAAACAACAAGTGATGGACTGAATGTGGATCAATGTCACACACTCCCCCAGTCAAAAGATCTGGGCCCAAATCCATCGTTTTTTTGCACTCCACACCACCCTGGGTTAGACAATGGCGATATGCAAATCAGCTCTGACCCTGTTGCCCCATGGGAACAGTCCAGTCCGAACTACAAAAGCCATGTCCTTCCCAGAACGGAATCAAGCATCCGAGGACCGGACCGGTTTCGAGGTAACACCTCTCTTCAGCCCGGCTAGCTTGACTCCAAGTGGTGTGGAGTGCCTGGGACCCACGTCTGGGCATCCCCAGCGCACTTAGGGCGGCAATTGCAAAAACAACAAGTGATGGACTGAATGTGGATCAATGTCACACACTCCCCCAGTCAAAAGATCTGGGCCCAAATCCATCGTTTTTTTGCACTCCACACCACCCTGGGTTAGACAATGGCGATATGCAAATCAGCTCTGACCCTGTTGCCCCATGGGAACAGTCCAGTCCGAACTACAAAAGCCATGTCCTTCCCAGAACGGAATCAAGCATCCGAGGACCGGACCGGTTTCGAGGTAACACCTCTCTTCAGCCCGGCTAGCTTGACTCCAAGTGGTGTGGAGTGCCTGGGACCCACGTCTGGGCATCCCCAGCGCACTTAGGGCGGCAATCACTTGTTGTTTTTTGCGACCTTTTTAACCCAGCCACCAAAAATAAAAGGTTTAATGAGTGTATTGTCTCTTAAGGTTTGGGCAAAAGGTTTGATGTATACATCAAAAAGGAGGGGGGACAGGGGACAACCCTGTCTAGTTCCTCTCGTAGCCCTGAATGGCTCAGTCAAACCACCGTTTATCAGGAGTGAAGCAGATGGGCAACGTTATAACAAATTTATCGTTCTGCGAAATCTATCCCCTACGTTGAACTTCCTCAAGGCCTCCGACAGGTACAACCAATTCACCCTGTCGAAGGCCTTGGTAGCATCCAACGTGAGGACAGCCAAGGGGATAGCCTCTTTTATAGCAATATCTATAGAGCCTAGTAATTCATAAGTGAGCTCACAAAGCTGTCTCCCCTTTATAAACCCTTTTTGGTTCGGAGCTATAATATCAGGCGCTACCCGGCCCAACCGACTGGCCAGTATAGTGGCAAAGATTTTGTAGTCGGCGTTTAAAATAGAAATAGGCCGATATGAGCCACAATCTGAAGAGGGTTTGCCAGGCTTCAAGATGAGGGTTATAGTGGCATTATCCCATGATTCAGGTGGCAATTCGCCGTCTCTTAGAATTTGATTAAATAGGGTAGCTAGGACTGGAGAGACCTCTGTGATCAGTTTTTTATATATTTCACATGGCAAACCATCAGAGCCTGCAGCCTTCCCACACTTTGCTCTCTTTATAGCCTCCTCTACCTCTGTAATGGTTATTTCCTCATCCAAGGAGCGGCTCTGTTCTGGTGTTAAAGATGGTAGAGTGATACCTTCCAACCAACTCATGATGTCATTCTGAGTAACATTTAGATCGTCCTGATATATGGATTGAAAGAAAGTTCTAAAAGCCACTCTGATTTCATCGTCCCTGGAAAAGGTGTCCCTCGCGGATGAAACAGAGGAAATATTGTTGCGGACCCGGTCAGATTTTGTTTTCCAGGCAAGTAATTTCCCTGCCCCCTCCCCATATTGGAAATGTGAAAGCTTACTTGCCTCCCATCTCTGCAAGACACGTTTCTCTAGAATTGCCGATAATGCGTGCTTTAGCCTATCCAACTCTACGTGTTTTTCGGCAAGATCGTGATTGTCTATTAAACCAATATTGTCAATATCAGATTGAACTGCCAAAATGTTATTTTCTATAGAAGTAACTTCCTCTATATACTGCCTTCTTCTATAGGCTACTTTATTTTTAATGAGGCCTCTTAATGTACACTTAAATGCATCCCATATAGTTCCTGTTGAGGCTGTACCATTATTGATTTTAAAAAAGTGACGTGTTTCTAACTGTAAAAATTCAATATCCTCTATTGATGAGAGTAAAGACCTGTCAAAGGACCATATTCTTGCAAGAGGTGCCATAGCCAGTTTTAATTCTAACTCGATTGCCGAATGGTCGGAGAGATGTATTGGAATGTAGTGTATTGAGGTAATGCCATCAGCCAAAGCTCTACTAGTAAGAATAAAATCAATTCTGGATTTGTGTCTATTCTTCGAATTTCTAAATGAGAAGTCTTGCCTTTGACCCTCTCTAACCCGCCAAATGTCAATATATCCATACTGATTCATTAAACCTAAAAGACAGTTTCTGGATTTAGAGATAAATTTTTGTCTACTGTTAGGGGATTTGTCCAGAAGTGGGTTCAAAGTGATATTGAAATCCCCCGCTATAATCACCGGGTCTGGAAAACTTAACAAGTGGTTGAATAGGGTTATCAGTGCTGAGGGATCGTCAATATTTGGACCATAATAGCCCACTAGTGTTAACTTCATTTCTCCCAACTCTACTGCTACAATGGCCCATCTCCCTCCTGAATCCACTTTCTGTTGTATTATCTTAAACCTTACGGATTTCTTGAAAAGAATCGAGACCCCCGTGTGTTAGATCCTTGTGTATCTCGCTATCAATTAAGTGTGTCTCCTGGAGGATAATGATCCCCGCATCGGTATCTCGAAGATATTGCATGATTTTATTAGCACGAAGCCTGGTGCGGAGACCATTAACATTCCAGGATAATAATTTGAGTTTACTCATTATGTTGTGAGTTTGGATTATTTGATGAGACTGACAGTAAGACTAGTAGTTTATGTGACAATTTGTATGAGATCATGTTGTTTTGCTTGAGATGAGTAAAACACCTTATATTCAAAAACTTATTTACATAAAGAGATTGGAGCTCATTCTTTGAAGTGTGATTGTGCCCCAACACCCCCCCGTGCCCTCCCCACCCCCCCCTCCTACCCTTGGAAAACCCTGTACTCACCAACCGGAAGTTTCCCGGAAGTAAGTGCCCCTAGCTCTTCCCCATCTCGGCCCTGTGTGCCTCTTATATTTATAGTGTGACTCGCCTTTGGATATAGTATTTGTTTTATGGGCAAGTATATATTGGTTTTTTTGGGGCTCCCTCTTCTCGTTCGCGCCGCCGTCTTTGATACCAATGCGCATGCGCGGCCACCCGCGCATGCGCATTTCTCGAGAAATGCGCATGCGCGGGCAGGGGAGGGCGGGAGGGAGGCGGACAACTTCGCTACGCCCACAGAGTGGGCGTAGTGTTGCCTGCTACACCTACTTTGCAAAGGGCGAAGTAGGCAACACTACGCCCACTCCGTGGGCATAGCGAAGTCCTTCGCCCAGGGTTAGTGTTCCCCCACAACACCCATAGAACAAGACACATCTCCAGATTTATGAGAAATCGTAAATCTGGAGATGTGTGTGAATGCTGCGCCATCCTAGAGTTGGTGTAGCAAGGCGCAATGAGGAGAATTGTTTTAATTTCTCCTCATTTTTTCTTCTTTCAATGCATGCTGCATTCCACAGCATACATTGAAAGAGGAAAATGCCTTTGCTGATTGTTTTTGTGCAGGTAGGTGTCCCTTCCCGCACAAAAACAATCTCCGCACGGCACAGACATCGTTGCACCATGGTGCAAGGGTTTCTGTGTCACCGCATGGCTGCAGTTTGTGCAGCAGTGCAGAGGGCAGCACAGAGTTGCAACATATTCATGTACATATGTCACATCCCTGTGCTTCGAAAGTGCCACAGTGCAGTGCACCTAAAGAGCTTGCAGTGTCATGCTGCAGTACTCCTCATAAATCTTCACCTATAAATTCACCATACACTACTAATGCATTCTTTCAGTCAATCATGCTGTATACATATATTCAACCAAATTGTCACACATTACCTTGCAATTATAGTTCTTTCTTTAACCAGATACGGTAGTTCTGATAAGAACTTTTTTTTCTTTTGTATTTTTTTGAACAATGTATTTTTTTGGTGTTTTTTAAAAAAATTAACAAAAAAAAGAACGAATAAAGCAGGAAACTTTTGGAATTACTTATCATTTGAAAAACAAAACAAAAAAATTAACACCGAAGGTTGAGTTGTTCAGCACAAATTGCATCCACCGACTGCTCACCGAAGCATATAAGTTTCTTACACTTCACGCAGTGTTGCTCGAGAAAAGCAAATTCTGGCCTAATGTCCATTGCAGGTATTCCTGAGGACGCTCCAGATGTACTTGCCACAGCAGGTGAGGGGGTTCAAAGCAGCTCGCCTCATTTCCCCCTGAGCAAGATTGAGAGGATGTGTGGTCCGGAGATGCTTGTACATAGAAGCAGTGCCACAAGAGTATTTTTTTTCACTGCCTCTTCACAGGGCTCGGTCACAAATTTTGCACATCACCTTTCTCGCACTTTCTTCTCTCCAGGTGGAAAAGTGAAGAATTTCCACACGACTCTGTGGACGTGGTGCCTCCTGCAAGAATTCTTCTTTTTAAAGATACTTCCTCCTGCTGCTGCTGTCCAGATGCCATTTTGCTTGATATTTTTTGAAAAACATCAAAAAACAAGAAAAAAGGGTTCTTGTAAGAAAAGAGATGTCTCTCTAAAGATGCTCCAACAAGAATGATTAAAATGGGTGGGGCCCTTCAATAGTTACAGTGGGAAATGTTATGAGCCAATGAAATTTTTTTTGAGGTCCCATGGGATCCGCGCACTCTGCGCTCACGAAGCACGAAGAATCGAGCTTCTGATGACGAGCGAACGGCTCAGAAATGCATCAGGCATGGTCCCCTGTGGACTGCTGAAGCCAGAGGCGATCTGAACGCGCATTTAAGCGTTGAGACTTTTCCAGCCGTGTGGATGGCGGTATTTTCAGTGGCGTGGTCCCCTGCGGGCTGCCCCAGTATACTTGTGCCAATTTTTTAAACGCTTACATCAAGGCACTTTCGCGAGGGTGAGGTATGGGAGGAATGGGGAGCTTTCGGCCCCCTTCCCGGTAGAATAGGGTGTTAGGCAGGGATGCGTGTTGGCCCCCGCGCTTTTCTCTTTGTTCCTCAATGGATTGATTGACCATCTTTTGGGTGCGAGGGATTTAGATTCTCCTAGTTTAGCCGCACGTAAGATACCGGCCCTTACGTTCGCTGATGACACCCTTTTGTTATCAAAATCATCTATGGGCATTCAGTGAACACTGGAGGCGTTCTTCTCTTTTTGCAGAATTAGAAATCTGGAGATCAATCTTTCTAAAACCAAATACATTGTTTTTAATGCTAAATCATCCAACTGTCCTCACCCTCATCTGGATAGCTCAGTGTTGGAAAGAGTCTCTACCTTTGACTATTTGGGGGTAACATTGAACGATAAGATGGAATGGGGGTCGTACATGGCCAAAGCAAACATGAAGTTGGCCCAAGCTTCGGGTGGTATTTTAAAGGTTTATAATGAGTGCTCACTTAAAACCATGGAACCGCCAGTGGAAATCTATAAAGTCCAGGCAAGAGGTGGTGTGCTCTATGGAGTAGAGCTGTGGAGTCACGCTAGCACTACCTCTCTGTCCACCACGAGAAACCCTTCACTAGGCACCTATTGAGACTTCCCCTGAGCACACCTTTGATCCCATTACGTTTAGGCTTGGGTTTGGCCCCTATACACAAGGTTATGTCTAACCGCCCTCTGTTGTACTGGAGGCGACTTTGGGCCACTCCAGAGCTGCTAAGTTATAGGGAAGATCTAAGTGATCTATTAACTATAAGAGGAGTAGGAAAAATCCCCTGGTTAAAACATGTTTGTTACGCATTGGGTAGGGGAGACATGTGGCTTTTTCCAGAACAAACTTGTCCCTCAATCTTCAAAAGGTTTTTGGCTAATGTACTCTAGCAATACCGAATGGATCTTATACTACGTATTCCTACTCTGGGCAAATTCACCATTAGATTACTGGAAGTCAAGGATAACTAACATTTCGAGCAATTCCTGGACGATATCCAGCCCCTACTGGCGAAGAAATTATATCTACAATTCAGACATGGAATACTCCCAGTTAGGGCAGTGACAAATAAGTGGTTGAATGTTCCTATTGCAGTTAGTTTATGCCCTGGGTGTGAAACTAGCGAAGAGACGGATCTGCACATTCTGCTCGTCTGCCCCTTTTACTCCAAGGCTAGAGCCAAATGGATCGTACAACTTTGCATGAATATGGGGCTCATGGATTAGAGGGAAGCATTTAGAATTCTAAAATATGACACTACTCCCTCATTTGTGTTCGTGACCTCCAGATACCTCTTGTCTATGTGGTGTGCCAGAGGCGTGCAAATTAAAAAATGTCAAACTGTGAAATCAGTGTTATCGTGATTACTGTAACTTAGAAGGAACTTTTAAAACTAAAATGTGAAGGGATCAATCCTTTTTTTATACTTGTATAATGACTCCCTTATGCTTTTAATGCTGTATCTTAAAACTGTTTTTAAGGAGTAATGCTTTTTACCATGTGTATATTGTATTGTTTTTCATTGGTATGTTCTTCTTTAAAAAATGTATACTTGTGCTTTTATGGCTTCAGCAGATAAAACGTTTTTTGACTGAATGGCATCAGGCGAAGAACGACTTAGAGCTGACACCGGCATGCTGATATGTCTTCTACCCGCTGGATTGCGGTGCCGCTCGTGTGCAGCCTTGCCTGAGGGCATGGTGTTTTTCAATTAATACGTGGCAGCCCTGCCGTGGAGGCCTGCGCCACCCCGAGCTTAAGGGGTTCACGGGACTGGGAGCCACCGAAGTCTGATGTGAAGCAGCATCGAGGGATTAATGGACACATAGTATTCTGGGGCCCATTCTGGGCTTTATATTTTTCAGCTGTGGTGCTCCCATTCAGGGAATTAACACTTACTATATATCCCACAATGCAGCGTTCAAACTCAATTGAGTTCTCTTTAAATAAATAGTGGGAGTGTTAAGCGCCAAGGACAATCGAGCCTCTGATGACGAGCGAACAGCTGAAAAACGTGTCAGGTGAAGAAGGACTTAGAGCTGACACAGGCATGCTGATGTGTCTTCTACCCGCTGGATTGCGGTGCCACTCTTGTGCAGCCTTGCCTGAGGGCATGGTGTCTTTTAATATATATATATATATATATATATATTCACTGAATTTGCATTTACAAAACCTTGAAAATTCACTGAAAAAACCATAGGTTAGAGACCATATATAGTTAGCTGGACATTTTATTGACATAAAACCAATGAAATTCCATATATAGTTTGTTGCACTAACTATATATCGCGCACCCGCAATCCACTGCTGATGATGTCACATATTACATCATTCATGACATGGTCAGTGACATCACTGATGACATCATCTAGTGTCTGTGTGCTTTTGTAAAGTTTAAATATGTTTTACATATTGAAGAATGAGTGGATGCATGGATGTATGGAAGACTGAGTGTGTGTGTGGCTGGCTGGGAGGTGTGTGACTCTGTGCATATGAATGTGTACTTGTATCATTGATTGTATAAGAGAGTAAGTATGTGTTAGTATATGTGTGAAAAAGTATGGTGTTCTGTGTTTAACTGTATAGATGAGGAAATCGAAGTGTGATTGATTCTTTACAGGACTGACTAGGTGTGTGAGTAACTCAATGGATGAGTGGCAGTGTGTGAGTGTCTGCATAGGTGTATGAGTGCATATGATAGTGTTGTAATAATGAGTGACTGTATGTATGAGTGATTGTATGGGTGAATGAGTGAATGTGTGTGTAGACGTAGGAATCAGTGAGTGCGTATGTAGTAACTGGTATTGGTGTGTCATGATGTCATCAGTGATGTCATTTGAGATGTCATCAGTGATGTCATCAGTGATGTCATTTGAGATGTCATCAGTGATGTCATCAGTGATGTCACTGACCATGTCATGAATGATGTAATATGTGACATCATCAGCAGTGGATTGCGGGTGCGCGATATATAGTTAGTGGCACTAACTATATATGGAATTTCATTGGTTTTATGTCAATAAAATGTCCAGCTAACTATATATGGTCTCTAACCTATGGTTTTTTCAGTGAATTTTCAAGGTTTTGTAAATGCAAATTCCTAACTATATATGGTCTATAACCTATGGTTTTTTCAGTGAATTTCATTGGTTTTTTAAAAGCTAATATCTATAGCTGTAAAATATATTCTTTATTACGTGACGTATCACGTAGCCACGTGAGACGTCTCATGACGCGTCGCATAACCGTGACGTATCGGCTCTGCAGCACAAACAAAACCCGTAACGTAAGCGCGCCGGAGCACGCTTACAGATATATATATTTTTTTTAACCTTAATTAGACAAAATCCACACGTGCACATATCTTGAGGCCTTGCAAAGGCACATCAAACAAACAGTCCCTACAATTTTGCCAAGTTTGCTGGAAATCTATTCCCTTAATTTTTTTTTACTGTTTCTCTTGGTTTTCCCCTTGTTACGCTTACCGGGACGCTACCCGGTACGCGAACCGGACGCTCCAAAAACACAAGATGGCGGACTCCCGTTACGCTGCCGGTTAGCTGCCCGGTTCGCGTACCGGGAAGCGCCTCTACCGCGAAAAATGGCAAAAAAATGTTTTTCTTTTTTTGCCCCGCGGGGGACTTTAATATCCCCCTGATCAATCCTAGGGGGTCAGGAGGGGTTTACCTTGCCCCCTTTCCTTCATTTCCCCCTTCGTTTTTCACCACATCTTGTCTCTCGAACCTACCGAGAGACAAGATGGCGGCCGCTCCGGACTGTTTACAATGTTGACAGCCAATCAGCTTCTCCTCAGACTCCCGTTACGCTGCCGGTTAGCTGCCCGGTTAGCTGCCCGGTGAGCTGCCCGGTCAGCGTACCGGGACGCGCCTCTACGGCGAAAAATCGCAAATTTTATTTATTTTTTTATTTTTTGCCCCGCGGGGCACTTTAATATCCCCCTCATCAATCCTAGGGGGTCAGGAGGGGTCTACCTTGCCCCCTTTCCTTCATTTCCCCCTTCGTTTTTCACCACATCTTGTCTCTCGATCCTACCGAGAGACAAGATGGCGGCCGCTCCGGACTGTTTAGAATGTTGACAGACACCGGAGAGCCAATCAGCTTCGCTTCGCGAAGTTCCGTGACGCGTCCGGTACGCGAACCGGGGCGCTAACCGGAGCGCTGTCACAGATATATATATTTTTTTAAACGTTAATTTCTCAAAATCCACTGGAGCACATATATTGAGACATAGCAAAGGCACGTCGGGCAAACCATATCTACAATTTTGCCAAGTTTCATGTAAATCCATTCAGCCGTTCGAGCTAAAAGTGAGTCCAACCGCCCTATGGAAAAATGAATGGGAAAAACGCGTTTTGGGACCCCCCTTTTTTCTCGGCCCCCCCTTGACGAACCCCCCCAAATTTTCAGGGGCTGCTCAGAAGCAAAATGTGCCATTTTCCTGAAATTTTCAGCCAATTCTGTCCACAAACGCCAAAGTTATTGACATAGCATTTTCAGAAATTCCATAGAGAAAAAATCCTAACTATATATACCTACTGGCTATCGCCAGTAGGTAATATCTATATATATATATATTCACTGAACAAACCATAGGAATTAGAAATTCCCCCATTATAGTTAGTTCAGCTAACTATAACTCGCGTGCCCACAATGCACTGCTGATGACGTCACATATTACATCACTCATGACATGGTCAGTGACATCACTCATGACATCACTGATGACATCTCAAATGACATCACTGATGACATCATCCTTGTGATAGAGTGGCAGACCTTTCACCCTAATATACCTTTTGATACACACACTCAAAAATACAAACTAACATTTTCAAAACAATGGACATACCAATACCAGTTACAACACACCTATTCAGTATTTCCAAGATCTACACACACATCCACTCACTCACCAACAGTCCCTATACAGTCACTCATACATGTACTCATTCATCATATGTACTCATACACCAATACATCCTGATACACACCGCCACTCATCCATAGAGTTACTCACACACATAGTCACACATGCAAACAAAGTATCAAACATCCATTTACTTGCATATACAGTTATACACACACTACCACACTTACTTCTACAGAAACTTACACATACTTACTCTCTTAAACAATCACTTATAGAAACACCTACTTATTTGTACAGGAACTCTTCCAATCTCTCACTCTCAAATATACTTACTTATATACACCAATACTCACATATACTAGTTTAACCATATGTAGTTACTCATAAAGACACTATTGAGACAGTCATTCACTCACTAACACACCGATACACACACTCATCCACCTATACAGTCCTGCACACAAGCTGACTTCAACACATACAAACAGTGAATCACTCATTCATGCATCTATGCACTAAGTAATACCCCCCACCGAACCATACAGACAATCAGACACTCATACTGATACTCAAAAACAAACTAATAACCCATATAGACACTCATGTCACTCGCGCATGCCCATTTCTCGCAAGAAATGCGCATGCGTGGCCCCCCCTGCATGCGCATTTGTGAGGAAGAAGCCGGCGATAAACCAGGAAGAGGGTTTCCCGGGACGCCGCATCTCAGGTAAGTCTTTTTCATTACTTTAACAATGCTTTTAATTATTCTAAGGGTATTTAGAAGAGGGCGGGAGGGAGGCGGGTGGCGGGCAACTCCGCTCCTCCATGGCGTGTGCGTAGTCTGCCTACTACGCCTACTTCGCGGATCGCGAAGTAGGCAACACTACGCACACTCCATGGACGGAGCGGAGCACTACGCCCACAGTTAATATTTACATATTTAAACATTACTCACTAACCCATGTATTCACTAAGATACACTTAATCAGTCAGTTATACAATCAATTTTACAAAAAAAATCATCTATTTAGACACTTATATACCCATTTATTCTTCCATGACCTTGAGATATACATACCTAAAACATATTTAATTTTCAGAAAAACACACATTCACTGGATGATGTCATCAGTGATGTCATCAGTGATGTCATTGGAGAAGTCATCAGTGATGTCATGAGTGATGTCACTGACCATGTCATGAGTTATGTAATATGTGACATCATCAGCAGTGCATCGCGGGAGCGGGAGTTATAGTTGGCTGAACTAACTATAACGGGGGAATTTCTATGGTTTTGTACGAGTGAAATGTCCAACTAACTATAACGCCCCCGAAACTTATAGTTTTTTCAGCGAATTTCTAAGGTTTTTTAAATGCTAATTTCTAACTATAACGTGCCTGAAACCTAGGTTTTTTTCAGTGGATATATATATATTTATTATACTATGTATACATGTGAAAATGTCTCGGTCCGCCTGTTTGCATCGGTGTCATAGAAAAAATGGGTGCAACTGATGTCAGCACGCCAACAATCCTCTTATGGCTCCGATGACGTCATACAGTGTTGCGAGCAGAGCCGTACTATAATGACGTCCTTGTTGATTTGGGAGAGCTAGGAAAGAATTTCCGTGGAATGCTGTTGCAGGGGATATTCACCTAAGTGTTCAGGCTAGTCCTTTGGGAGCAACTGTTTATGTTGCCACTCCAGAAACGGAAACCAGTGATACAAGGGCAGAGGCCCTGCAGATGGCACACGAGGTGGGGTGCCCAGTCATGTGCACCGGCGGGACAGCGAAGTGACAAGCACCACAACCCACAAGAAAGGTATTGAGGGCACTGAATAACACAAGATCCTCACTTTGTATCAGGCAGGAACATCCAAGTTAAAATGCCCTAGTACCAAAATGTAGAATTAGTGCTACTACGGTCTTCAAGAGGACCTGCGATGCCACTTCTGCCTCCCGTACCCTGGAGGTGGCACATTTGTCACGCGGTACGGTCATACTGCGGGGGGATGCACACTCGTTAACCTCTCATGGCACTGCTCCACACTTCAGGGAGGATGCTTTCCATTTGCTATGTTTTGTTATGACGTGTCGCGTGGCCCCATCTAAAAACAGAACTTCTTTAGATCCAAACAGACTCTTCCACTCTCTCATCGGAAGTGAAACCAGGCCACGCGGACACTTTCACAATACAACAGCTGGGAATGCACTTTTCGGTAAAAAAAACACGTTCCTCCCTCCTAATTAATCAAATTAATATCTCACTGAAGGACAGGGGCCAGCTTCGATCGGTAAACAGCCGTTACAATGACTTTTTTACTTTGCGATACCATTACAACGCATGCATTACCACGCATGTGTTGTACATTGTGAAGTCATTACTACGCATTCTTTTAGAACACATAGTCATTTATCACGCATGCCTTTACAACAAATTTTGTTGTAATGGTATGTATGGTAAATGACCATGCGTTCTAAAAAACATGTAGACGATCCACGTAGTTGTAAGGAAACTGAGGCTGTTCTGTTTCCTCACAATGACGGGCACCGCCCCTCAGAGACGATGTGAAGAAGGAACCACAAGGAGAGAGGAATCATGAGGAGTGAGAGGTAAGGGGGATTGGGCATGGGGTGAGGGTTTCTCTTCTAGGGCTTAGGGTAGTGCAGTGGTGTTTGGGAAGTGTAAGGTGTCGTGCTGGGGGTAGTGTTTTAGGGTTTAGGGTAGTGTAGTGGTGTTTTGGTCATGTAGAGGGTCATGCTAGGGGTAGTGTTTTAGGGTTTAGGGTAGCGCAGTGGTGTTTGTGTAGTTTAGGGATCGTGCTGGGGGTAGTGTTTTAGGGTTTAGGGTAGTAGAGTGGTGTCTGTGTAGTGAAGGGGATCATGCTGGGGTATATTTAGGGTTTAGGGTAGTGCAGCGGTGTATGGGGGGTGTAGGGGGTAATGCTGGGGGTAGTGTTTTAGGTTTTAAGGCAGTGCTGTGGTGTTTATGTAGTGAAGGGGGTTGTGCTTGGAGTAATGTTTTAGGGTTTAGGGTAGTGCGGTGGTGTTTGTGTAGTTTAAGGGGGTGTGCTGGGGATAGATTTAGGGTTTAGGGTAATGCAGTGGTGTTTGGGTAGTGTAGGAAGTCATGCTGGTGGTAGTGTTTTAGCGTTTAGGGTAGTGCAGTTATGTTTGGGTATTGTAGGGTGTCGTGCTGGGGGATGTGTTTTAGGGTTTATGGTAGTGCAGTATGTTTGGGTAGTGAAGGGGATAGTGTTTTAGCGTTTAGGGTAGTGTGCCCAACCAGCCACAATATTTGTGCTACATTTGGGCTCTTTTTTCTCTGGTGGACATCTTGGGAGACTTATTTGTTATGAAGTTGCCTAATTTCCTCATTTACTGCAGTTTCCTCAGTTGGAAATGCTTTCAGTTTTTTACTTTGATTCCATCAAGAAGGCATTCAGATGTGCCACACATTTGCCATAAATTCAGAATGTTAGCACTCTAGTTGTTCATTCGATCACTGTAGTAAAGCTACTGCTCACCAGGGAGTTAACTGGAGGTCTACTGCTGGTATTGAAAGTGATTGTTTCAGTCTACATGTCAGAATTTTCTAATGAAATAGAAGAGGATTTGAGATCTCACTTAAAACATGACCTACATTTTCTTTCTGCAGTAACCATAATTTCTATGGCAAAATGACCCCCCTACCCCCATTATGTTCCTTTTTAAATGAAATGTTTTAAATGTTACCAGTGTATTCCAATCTAGATGGCTTCGGGTGTGCTATAATTTTGGCATAAGTAAGACTGTTAGCTCTCTAGTTGTTCTTTACAACACTCTGCGAAGCTGCAGTAGAATACAAAGGCATCAACTGACAGGCTGCTCCTGTGGAAATATAACAGGAATATATTTGCAATCTCGCTTATAACATGTCCTAATTTTTCTTTCTACAAGACTAACCATAATTTCTATGACAAAATAAACCCCCTCATTTTGTTCCTTTTTAAATTAAGAGTTACCAGTTTATTCCAATCAAGATGGCTTCAGTTGTGCCATACATTTGTCATAAGTAAGGCTGTTAGCGCTTTAGTTGTTCTTTAGAACACTCTTGGAAGCTGCAGTAGAACACAAAGGAATCAACTGACAGTCTCTGTCCTTGTTGGATGTACATGTTTTACTGAGAATGTCAGACTTCATTCTCTCATGACTGAGAAAGATAATGTGAATTTACAGAAAATATGCTCTCATTTTAGCTTCTAGAGCACCTTCCAAAACTCTATGGCACTAGCATGTGAAAATAGTTTTCTCTCAAACATGATTCATGATATCCCAGCAGAAGGTTTTTCACAGGGTAAAATCACCTTAGAACACACCACAATTCCTGAAATTAGTATGGTGCCATCAACAAATGAAGTCTAATGTAACTAAAGTCTGTTATCACCATTTATAGTTCTCCTTTTGGTAACCCTCAACATCTTCGATTCACTACAATGCATTTCAATGGGGTACTATCATGTATATTGTTGTGAACGTATCTAGGACCCTATTTAAATATTCCCGATTTATGCCCATATCTGGTTTTAACAAATCATATCCTTATAAAGGCATAAGAATTATATCCATATTTAGTCATAGCCAATGCAGTCCAAATACGGCAAGGCTACTCCCATAGACTCCTAGAAAGTACAACGCGTTCTTTAAACAAACCAAGCCTCCAGCAGCCCGGGAAAATCCACCTGCTTTTGTTTTGATTTGTCCAAGAACTCATGGAGTCCTGAAAGAACTGTAAGTTCTTAGTGACGTCTTATGTCCAACCTTACGTCAAAACCCGTCACCTTCCAGATATAAATATACCAACAGCTGCCCTAGCAAACACACGGTGGTTTGGAGCAGATCGGCTATCTACTTACCCGAAGCCCAGCTGTAATGAGAGCCGAAGGAAGCCGACCCTCCCATTGACGCACTGAGAGAGACGCTGTCTTTTCTCCTGCCGAGAAATCCAGCTCCAGTGTTTCCAGTCACCCTTGCGGGTTTCTGGGAGATCAAGTCCTGAGAACGAGATACAAGACCTCCTTCACTCTATAACCAAGGTACGGAGCTGATTAGATCCTTAGAGAATTCTTGATTCAGATTCTTGATAAAAACTTACTTAACTTAAACTGCTGCTCACTTACTCCTTCCCACGTACTAGGCTTAGGTTAGGTACACCGGGGTAGGCGTATCTTAGAAGCACCAGTTGAGTACGTTTAGTCAATGATTTTATGTATGTATATATTTTATCTATTTTAAACACGGTGTGGCTTTGAAACTGTACCATGCTTTTACAGTATTATTTTATAATACTCCTTTTACTGTACGCACTTTACTTTATGACAAGTATTGCAATTGTGGCAACTCACTTCTCTTGCATGAGAAAGAAGACTGCTCAATAAATAACAACTTTTATTGAAAATGCCTGTCTCTCTATTTCGCTGCACTTCTGGTGAAACTAAGCATGCACGATTGACTGAGTGAAATCGTTATCTATTGTTTCCGCGACTCTG
Organism: Lissotriton helveticus; assembly: GCF_964261635.1. Lineage (NCBI taxonomy): Eukaryota > Metazoa > Chordata > Amphibia > Caudata > Salamandridae > Lissotriton > Lissotriton helveticus. Next base: position 1,001,394,605 of record NC_136068.1, read on the forward strand.
AAGATATACACCTTATTCTGGAGGAAGCAAAGTTGTCATGTTTATGCGGTTGTCAGAAGCTAATCCCTTCTTGTCTATTCAGGGAAGTTAACACCTCCTTGTTTACTCAAGAAAGTTTCTAGTGACCTCTGAGCTAGCTGGCATTCATAATTAAGTCTAACATATTCAGTAGAGACCTAGATGACCTCAGTCCTACGTCTAAACTACCGTTTATGTTATTCCAATGCGCAGAGCCTATTGGGAATATAGGAACTACACTACAATATTGGTCCCAAGATGGCTGCCAGCAATTCCAGGATAAAGTGCTGACAGTCAATTAGATCTCACAATGACATGTGTGGTTAGGCTCCGCTTAGCTTAGTAAATATAAGTATGATCAATTGTTTGCATAAGTGAGTAGGATGACTGCATAAGTGAATAGGATGTGTGCTGGTGTGTAATGTTGATGTAGGTGTATAAGTATATTTAATAGTGTTCTATTGATCTTTGTTAGCCTGTATGAGTGAATCTATAGGTAAGTGTTTAGATGTGTGTGTAGATGTAGGAATCACTAAGTGGGTTTTTATAAACTTGTATTGGTGTGTCAATGGTTTCATGTATGGTACTTCATATTTTACAATGAGTGTTGAAAAGTTATACTAGTGTATAATAAGATGTATAAGATTGTCACGTGGATGATGTCATCAGTGATGTCATTAGTGATGTCATTTGAGATGTACAACTAACTATAATGGGGGAAACCTGTGGTTTTTTCAGTGAATTTCTGAGGTTTTTTAAATGCTAATTCCTAACTATAACTTGTCTGGAACCTAAATTCTTTCAGTGAATTTCAAAGGTTTTTTAAATGCTAATTACTAAATATAACATGTCTGAAACCTATGTTTTTTTCAGTGAATTTCAAAGGTTTTGTAAATGACAATTTTTTAATTTATTTATTCTTATATTTATTTTTTGATACTGATTTACTACATTTTTTTAAACTATTTATTTTTAGATATTTTATTTTTAAAATTACATTACATTGTGTCGCCCCCCTTCCATTTACTTTTTTTGCACCCTGGGGACCCCATCCCCCAGGGCCTGACCCGCAAATCTAAATGTATTAATATTTTTTTTCATATGAAGCGGATTCCTATAGAAGGAAATACAAGTTACTTGTAAGTATGCTGAGAATTACTTTTCAGGGTCAGTGCTGGGCTAAAAGATGCATCACTGGGTTCTCTCCTGATAACAGGTGAGTACATTGGAATTTGTTGTTTGGATGTTTTTAGGTGAATATTTTAAAGGTCCAAAACTCCACACTTAGAAGAATTTCTAAGTGAAACCAGTCAATGTTAGCCTATGGAAGGAAATTCACTTAGCAGGTAAGTAGTGTTATCGTTACCTTTTCTTACTCAGTGGTGGATCCTGGATCCAGCACTGCTGCATCTTCTCTAAACAGTTGAATGAATGCAAATTATGAAAGACGCGCGGAAGCCCAGGTTTCTTTTTTTTTAATATCAGTAGAATGAGCAGATCATATGCGCACCACACGATTTTGCCCCCAAAAATATAATTTGGGGGACCCTGAGCAGGCCTAGGGGGTCAGGGTGTGTCTACCCTGCCTCTGTTCACGTTTTGCACACGTATTTCATAGACTTCTTCACCCTCGCTTCTTCCAAGACACAAAATGGCTACCAACAGTTCCTGGTTTCGAATCTTTACAACTGCTTGACAGCGATATAGAATTAAGCCCGGGATCTGGACTGTGCGCTTATGGTACGATGCCAATCCTCGCACAACTCACCGATCTACCGTGCCCATAGAAATATAAATGACTTTAACCGTAATTTTCTCAGAAACTACTGAACAGATTGACACCATGTAAGCTAAAGGCACAAGTCGGAACTGAGGACTACATCTCTTCCAAAGTTGGTGTAATTCCGTTCAGTCGTTCGGGCTGTAGCCGTGTCTAAAGGTCCTATGAGAAATTGCATGGGGAAAACACGTTTTGGGACCCCTCTTTTTTCTCAGCCCCTGCTGAACCAATCACACCCAAACTTGCAGGGGAAGAATGGAACTGAGATGGCCAAAAGTTTGGAAAATTTCATGAAGATTCATCAATCGACGCCAAAATAATTGCCATTAGAATGTAGCGGTTTTCCTATGGATAATGGGTCCTAACTATGACTACCTACTGGCGAACGCCAGAAGCTAATTAATATATATATACATATATATATAAATGCACGTTTCTGTATCCAATTCCGTGGTTTGCAGAAAAAAGAAGGCAGGCACACTGGAATCCGGTTTGCAAAATTTAATGGCACCTAACCCCCCTCACCCCTTACAGACGCGTTTCGCCTTCGCAGGCTTCGTCAGTGTAACACAGTGTATGGTTAAGGTCGCCATTTATAAAGCCAGTTGCCCTGTACATATTGATCAACATAAAAGAAGGACAACAACTCTGCAAAATTACAACGGCCATCTTGTAACGTGCAAATGATATTTACATTGTTGGCTTAAAAGTGGCGAATACAGTGAAAAGTGCATTGTGCGTGTTTAAAAACATATGGATTAACCATTCTATGTACATTAATTCATTTAATTACAATACACAGCGAGAATCACTCTTTGCTATATTGGATTCAGTAGCACCAAAAAGATCTATTTCTTTCATTTGTGATATATTCACATTTACTAAAGTGCCACAGTGTCTTCATTACGCCCTGAATGGGCAATTCCATAAGCAATAAGAGCATATTTTGTAAGGACAAATTCACTTTTTTCTGAGGATACTTCTTCTCTATATACAGTTTAGCAAAGCAAGTGGAGGTTTTTTACAGATACATACGGTACCGTACTCAGAGGTGCACCCAAAGCTCTTCATTATTATTTAACCCCCAAGGAGTCATGGTTTTAAGACTAATGATGTATTTTGACTCTAGTACTCGGAGGGATTTTTCCCTGTCTCCTCCTCTTTCTGATTTGGGAACCTGATCCATGCAGTAAAAACTAAGTTTTTCCCATTTGCTTTGGTGGTGTTCGGCAAAATGGCGGGCGACAGGATAAGACCTATCATTATTTGTTATGGCCCTCATGTGCTCAAGAATCCTTAGTTTTACCGGTTTTATTGTGCTGCCGATATATCGCAGCTTGCAGGGACAGGTCAGGCAGTATACAGTGTACTCAGAATGACAATTGAGCAACTGCTTGATTTTGATATTGGGTCTTTTCTCCCCTGTTCTGTTAGGGTAATCCTGTGCTTTGCTACTGAATTTGCAGGCCTTACATTTTAGACACGGGAAAAAACCAACTATATTGGTCACCTTGATGGGTTGGGCCGATGGTTTAAAGTGACTGTGGACCAGGTGATCTGCCAACGAAGGACATCTCCTATAAGTTATTAGGGGTCTCTTTGGCAGACTGTTTTTCAACGTTTTGTCAGCCGTTAGTATGTGCCAGTGTTTTTGGAAGATGTTAACTACCTCTGACGATTTGGTGCTGAATTCCGTAATCATTCGCACCTCGTCGGGTGCCTTCTCTTTCACCTTCGGAGTTAGGAGGTCCCTCCTATTGACCCCAGAGGCTTTTGTTTTTGCTTGTTTGAGGAGTTCTTTGTTGTACCCTCTGTCCTCAAACCTCTCTTGTGATTCCCTTATGGCGAGGTTGTAATCTCGGTCCAAAGAGCAATTTCTCTTTAGACGTAGAAACTCGCCATAAGGTACATTTTTCACTAAGCTTTTTGGGTGATAAGAGTTGGCGTGCAGGACAGCATTACCCGCCGTAGGTTTTCTATACAGGCGGGTCTGCAAGTTGTTATTGTGTACAAACACCTCCAAATCTAGATAGTAAATGCTAGTGGCACTGACTATATATATATATATGTATATATATATTCACTGAAAAAACCATAGGTTATAGACCATATATAGTTAGGAATTAGCATTTAAAAAACCTTTTTTTACTCACACAAAACCATTGAAATTCCATATATAGTTAGTTGTACTAACTATATATCGCGCACCCGCAATCCACTGCTGATCATGTCACATATTACATCATTCATGACATGGTCAGTGACATCACCATGATAAACAATACCCAGTGGCGAGGCACTTTGCTATTTACCATCAAAGCAATAGTAGCCTCCTTTCATTTGTGGTATTAGACCAGGTACCATTGAGAGAAAGAGGGGGCAACAGATTACAAGAGTTAAGACGATTGGAGTCTAGATTCATCATTAAATATCAGACTCTGCAACCCCAAGGACATAATTGCGATGAGGCACTCGGTGCACATCTTGGATGAGAGTATAATATGGAACACTGCCTATAATGTATAGCTGATTTCAAACCCTTTTTTTAATGGTATGAATGTGTGAATTTCACTGTGGTATGTGAGATAATTATTGTTAATTAATTTTTTTCTTTTATCACAGATACCGAGTTCTAATAATTTGGGAGAATGTGAAAACACAGCACAGTCAAGGACAGAAAGTATGTGGCAGGATGTATCAAGTGACATGACTCACGGCAGGCAGTTGTGCAATGAGCGATGCTATCTGGTATGATTCAAGACTGTTTAACACGAAAGTGACAGGCAAGAGAATTCTGGCCCACTGGGGCTTCATTACTATTATGGAACTTTTGTGTAGCATTGTCTTTGCCCACTGGGGCGTCATCATCACGAACTGGATGTGACAGGAGAAACTGTTGCACGATGTCAGTTAACACAGTAGCTCAAGCGGTTAAACTAGAAGTAAGGTTTTCTGTGAGCAAAAGACGGGGGTTCGATACCCACACTGACCCAATTTAATTTAAATATTTGTTTGTTCTAATGAAGAGCGTAATGAATTTTATTTAACGACTTACAGCCGAGTTGTCTTCTCAAAGGAAAGAGAATCTAAGAAATTGATGCAAATGTGATACTGCTGCCACTTATTGCTGACGATGTACGATGAATTTGTTTTCTGAGCTCCAATGAATAATGAATTGGTAGTCTGTCTTTTATGTTTATGTAATCACAATCACATGACTTACCTTTAAATGCTGGATGTAAACAGACACTTGTACTCGTGAGCAAGGGAAGCTGTTCCCGAAACGCGTCGAGTAGGGCTGTGATTAAAATCCAGTTTTGAACGCAATTGCTGGCCTGGACATCGTTCTTTTCAAAGGTGGACGAGTGTGTTGGAATACGAGGGGTGTGGCGATCCCGTCCGGGCCCGCCGCTACAAGCGGCCATCAGAGCTTCACGCCAAACTTTGTGTTGGATTTAAAATAGATGCTTTGGCCCGCCTTTTTTACCATATCTTGGAGCCGTTATTCCCGGAGGGACTACCGTTTTAGCCCAAGGTGGACAGACCCCGCTGGTAGTGACACCGTGGAGGCAGTAGCGTCGGACGCTGATTTGAAAGCTGAAAGTGGCGCGAAACCTTCCGGACAATCAAGGTGAGCGGAGGTGGGAGTCCTGGGATCGGCAAGAATATTAAAAGGCAAGCGGAGATCCGGTAGGGTGGAAATAATATCGAGTACACTCACGGACAGTTCAGAAACAGGGGCGCATATATGCAACGTGCGCTGGAAATCCAAAAAACTTAAAAATAATCATGGCTTCATCCAGGAAAACTAAAAGGAACGAAGCGGCTAGGCAGATGTTTGACATCCAAACTATCGAGCCCAGCACGGAAACACCGTCCAGCATGGGAAATGGGGCACAGACAAAATCCAAACAAGACCTCTGGGCCAGACTATGGAAAATGTTGAAATTAGAACAAACGAAATGGTGGGAGGCAACCACTTTGGCCAAATACATCGAAGTCGGCCGAGTCCCAAGAGGCCTCAGAATCTATATAACTCCAACCTTTAATGACCCAGACCCTGAGTTAGTTGATGAATGGGCAACAAACAGCCACGAATGCTCAATAATCATGTTAAAACTGCTAGTGAAATATGCAACAAAGACTGTGAGAAATGTGCCATGGAAATTGAGAAATTAACTGACGAGTTAAAGAAACTTTATAATAAAGATGAGTATGACACAGAAATGGGCAAACTCGGGAAAAGATTAGAAATTTTGGAAAAAGAAATAAAAGAAAAGAAACAAAGAAAGTTTCTTAGGGATCACATTGACTATGATAAAGGGCAAGTCCTCACATTCTCCAAGAAATATGACCACCTGCGTGATCAGAGTAAAGTTAGAAGCAAGGTAGCACCGACTACCCCATCGGAAATACTTCAAACTAATGATACAGTCCAAACAGAGGAGAGGGATGGGGACGTGAATCTGCCGGTTGAAATGGGGGCAGGTTTCTTAAGCCCAAAAGACAAAATTTTAAACGAATTCTCGCTCATGGCCAAAGGAAGGCTGGAATCCCAGAGCAAAAATTACGGAGGAGCAACAAGAGGACGAGGGAGAGGAGGCAGAGGAGGAAAGAGAGCAAATACAGCAGAAATCAGCATATCAAGCCCAGTGGGAACAAGAACAAGGGGCCAAAATAAGCTGAAATGAAGGATACCAAAACAGTCATTAACCTCTCCGATCGGATACTCAATGCTGCAGAAAATGAGGTATTGTCATTTGGATTATCCTTTTGTCCCTCGACTAATTTCAATTACACCCAAAGCCGTATAGACCTCTTTCAATTTACTAGGAAGCTCAGATTAAAAAAATGGTTCGCCACAAGAATGAGTAATGACCCAGGCACAAGTACTTTGACCCCAAGTACATTGCAAATAGGGGACTCAGAAATGCTTCAAGTATTACATGATCTAGGGGGGAACCCAGAAGTCATTGAGAACCCCACCCTCAATTTAATTAATGAAAACATCAGGTTGGACCTTAATAGCAAAAGCGGGTTTAAACCGAAATCTATCTTTTTGCCAATGATCAACAATGATGCAATTGATGTTTTCGAAAGAGGTGTAACTACGGAACTAAAAGCACTTGCCAATAAAAAGAACCGTGGGAGAAATAATCTAAACCAAGAACAGAGATTAGCAATTGAAAGTTTAAGTAATGATCCAAGTATTGTCATAAAGAAATCCGATAAGGGGGGCAATATTGTGGTTTTGTCTAAAGAAATGTATATAAATGAAGGTATGAACCAACTAAATGATACTGTGAAATACGAAAAGAGCACTAGAAAAATGTATGACACAAAGAACAATGCTTACCAGGAAAAACTGAATGAGTGGAGAAACCAAGGACTAATAGAGGCAGATGAGTTTAAATTTTTTTAAATGTAAATTTCCTAAAATACCAGCACTCTATTTACTGCCCAAATTACACAAAAATCCCCTGAACCCACTGGGAAGGCCTATAGTGTCCTCCAGGAATAGTTGCCTGGAGAACACTTCAAGATATGTAGACTATTTTTTGCAGCCAATTGTGCAGGGTCTTCCATCATATCTCAGAGATTCCGGGGATTTTTTAGACAAGATTGCTAACATCTCAGTGGATACAGGCTGTTTACTGATGACCTTAGATGTAAACAGCCTGTATACCAATATCCCACATGAAATGGGTATCAAAGCCTGTAGACATTTTTTGCGTACCAGATCGGTGTCATACCTTTTTCACACCGAAATGTTATTAGACATGATATACACATGTTTAACCCAGAACTATTTTTTGTTTAATGGCGCCATCTACCACCAGCTGCTTGGTACATCGATGGGCACTTGTTTTGCCCCGAGCTTTGCTGGAATCTACTTGGGGTGGTGGGAAGAACAATTAGTCAGACAACTCGATCAATATCGTACCGGAGTCCGTACTTGGCTCCGGTACATAGATGATATTTTCATCATCTGGGATGGCACAGTGAAGGAAGCTGAAGAATTTGTTGCAACCTTGAATGTGAATGAGTTTAACCTCTCGTTCACAAGGCATATAAACAGTCTGACAGTAGACTTTCTAGATCTGAAGGTAACCATTGAGAACAACAAACTCGTGACAGCTCTGCACAGGAAGGAAACGGCTGGAAACAGCCTCCTCCATGCGCAGAGCTGTCACCCCCGGAACCTCATTAATTCTATCCCGTTTGGTGAATTGCTTAGAGCAAAAAGAAACTGCACCAAAATAGAGGACTATGAAATAGAAAGAGCTATCATGTGTGACAGATTCAAAAACAGGGGATACAGTAAAAAATGTATCGCAGACGCTATGCGCAAGGTTGAAGAGAGAGAAATAATTCAAACTGTGGTAGAAAGAGAGGAAAGCAAAGAAAATCTAGAGGGAGTACGATTTATTACAGATTTCAACTCCCAATCCAAGGAGGTAAGAGGAGCTATCAATAAGTATTGGAGTGCTCTCAAAACAGACAAGGATATCCGACAAGGTATCCAAGATTCCCCACAAATTACGTACAGAAGACCAAAGTCCCTTAAGGACGAGGTGTGCCAGACGCTGGTAGCCAACAGGAAGAAAAGTAATCCGGTCCAGGGATTTTTTGTATGTGGCCGCTGCAAAGCATGTAAATTTAGCCACAACATGAAAGAAGTAAAACTGTCTCAAACCATTGACCCCTTTAAAATCTTGAAACATGTCACCTGCCATACAGAATATGTGGTGTACGCATTGAAGTGCCCATGCAATAAATTTTACGTGGGCAGCACTATCAAACCAGCAAAAGATAGAATTTTACAACACCTGAGAGCAATAAAAAACCATGATAAACAATACCCAGTGGCGAGGCACTTTGCTATTTACCATCAAAGCAATAGTAGCCTCCTTTCATTTGTGGTATTAGACCAGGTACCATTGAGAGAAAGAGGGGGCAACAGATTACAAGAGTTAAGACGATTGGAGTCTAGATTCATCATTAAATATCAGACTCTGCAACCCCAAGGACATAATTGCGATGAGGCACTCGGTGCACATCTTGGATGAGAGTATAATATGGAACACTGCCTATAATGTATAGCTGATTTCAAACCCTTTTTTTTAATGGTATGAATGTGTGAATTTCACTGTGGTATGTGAGATAATTATTGTTAATTAATTTTTTTCTTTTATCACAGATACCGAGTTCTAATAATTTGGGAGAATGTGAAAACACAGCACAGTCAAGGACAGAAAGTATGTGGCAGGATGTATCAAGTGACATGACTCACGGCAGGCAGTTGTGCAATGAGCGATGCTATCTGGTATGATTCAAGACTGTTTAACACGAAAGTGACAGGCAAGAGAATTCTGGCCCACTGGGGCTTCATTACTATTATGGAACTTTTGTGTAGCATTGTCTTTGCCCACTGGGGTGTCATCATCACGAACTGGATGTGACAGGAGAAACTGTTGCACAATGTCAGTTAACACAGTAGCTCAAGCGGTTAAACTATAAGTAAGGTTTTCCGTGAGCAAAAGACGGGGGTTCGATACCCACACTGACCCAATTTAATTTAAATATTTGTTTGTTCTAATGAAGAGCGTAATGAATTTTATTTAACGACTTACAGCCGAGTTGTCTTCTCAAAGGAAAGAGAATCTAAGAAATTGATGCAAATGTGATACTGCTGCCACTTATTGATATTTGATATTTTGATATTTATTGACATTTGTAAAGCGCTAACTTTCGCTCCGGAGGGAGCATCTTGGCGCTGAGCACATGGAAGGTCGTCTAGGGGGGCATGGTTCAAATGGCTGCGAGGACTGAGGAGTCAGACTGAGAATAAATCCAGGTTTTCAGAAATTTCCTGAATAGGCTTTCTGAGGGAGCGTGCCTAAGGTGAATTTGTTTTCTGAGCTCCAATGAATAATGAATTGGTAGTCTGTCTTTTATGTTTATGTAATCACAATCACATGACTTACCTTTAAATGCTGGATGTAAACAGACACTTGTACTCGTGAGCAAGGGAAGCTGTTCCCGAAACGCGTCGAGTAGGGCTGTGATTAAAATCCAGTTTTGAACGCAATTGCTGGCCTGGACATCGTTCTTTTCAAAGGTGGACGAGTGTGTTGGAATATATATATATATATATATATATATATATATATATATATATATATATATATATATATATATATATATATATATTATTATTTATTATTATTTTATTTTTTAGAGTGCGTAGTCACCCGGAGGTATCCCAGCGCTAGACAATCCTATCTCCTGAGTACAGTGGGACAAGGAAGGGAACAAGGGAAAAAGGACCAGGAGGGTGGAGCGCAGGAACAAGATAAGGGCCAAGGGTGATTCACTGTGGGAAAAGGTGGGTTTTGAGCTGTTTCCTGAAGCGGAGATATTGCGGTTCGAGGCGGAGGATTCGGGGAAGTGTGTTCCACAGTCGTGCGGTCTGGACTGAGAAACGCCTTCCTCCGGACCGGGCTCTCTTGAATTTGGGGGCAACAATGAGATTTTCTGTGTCAGAACGAAGGGGTCTTGAAGATTTGTAAGGTGTGATAAACTTCCTGAGAACAGGGGGGCCTTGATTTCGTCGTAGCTTGTAGGCCAGACACAGGGCCTTGAATTTGACCCGCTCTCTTATGGGAAGCCAGTGGAAGAGTTTTAAGGCCGGTTTGGCCGATGCTCTGGCAGGGGTATTTGTGAGAATCCGGGCCGCGGTATTCTGGATTCTCTGGAGTTTGTTCAGAGTCGCCTCTGGGGCGCCCAGGTATATCGCGTTGCTATAATCGAGCCTCGAGATTATTAGGCCTTGAATAAGCAACTTTTGGGAGTTGGTGGGCAGGAGGGGCAGGACTTTCCTCAATGATTTCAGAAGTCCAAAGCAGGTCACGGCCACTTTCTTTGCCTGCACAGTGAACGAGAGGTCGGTATCAAGCCACACTCCCAGACTCTTTACTTCCTCTCTGGGTTCGGGAAGAGGGCCCAGACAAGCTGGCCAGATGTTCGGGGACAATGTGAACCCTTGTGGGCCAAGGAGCAGAACCTCAGTTTTTGACCCATTTAGTTTTAGGGCAGAGGTGTTCATCCAGAGATGGACCTGCGCCAGGCAATTGAATAGGTCTGCTGGTTGTTGTTTGGGGTGGGATAATGACACCACCAATTGTGTGTTGTCAGCGTAACTGACGACACTCACTCCGAAAGGAATGATGACCTCCTCCAATGTGGACATATAGATATTAAATAATGTGGGGCTCAGGGAGGAGCCCTGAGGCACGCCACATTGGAGGGGAATTTCGGAGGAGCGGGCGTTGTTCTCCCAAATTTGGTAGGTCCGTTGAGCCAGGAAAGAAGTAAGCCAGGCTAATGCGGAGCCTTCTACACCGGCTCCCTTGAGTCTTTTAATAAGGAGTCGGTGGTCGACGGTATCGAAGGCTGCGCTTAGGTCGAGGAGGATCACTGCCACTGATCCTCCTCCGTCCAGTAGCGTTCTGGCCTCCTCAACCGCTGCTAGGAGGGCGGTGTCTGTGCCCTGCCCTGGGCGAAAGCCCGTCTGGGAGCTTTTTAGTATGTTATTAACTTCCAGGAACTGGGAGAGTTTTCTATTAACCAGTTTTTCAGCAATCTTGCTGATTCCTGGGAGTAGGGAGATGGGCCTATAGTTCGCCAGGTTTTCGGGATCGAGGGAAGGTTTTTTTAACAGAGCTTTCACGACCGCCGCCTTCCAGCTTAGGGGTACGACTCCCTGTTGGAGTGAGGTGTTAATCAGGTGGGTCACGGGAGGGATGATCGTAGGGGCAACCTTTTTAAGAATTCGGAGTGGGACGGGATCCTTGGGAGAGCCGCTTTTTATAGATGTTAACGTGTTTTCCACTTCTTCAGTCGTAACTTGGCCCCAAGAAGAAAGACGGCAGGGTGTTGAGGGTTGCAGAGGATCGTGTTCCTCGCACAGGGTCGCGGAGGGGATAGACTCGAGGATTTTTAGGATTTTCCCGTGAAAGAAATCCGCCAATTGTTGGCATTTGGTCTGGTCAGCTGTAGGGTCAATGAGATGTTTAGGTCCAGGAGCTGGGGTTTTCAGAAGGTCTTTTAGGATAGCATAGGATTCCTTACTGGAGGATACTGCTTTCTCTATTCTCTCCTGAAAGAACGCGGTTTTGGTTTTACGGATGGTGGTTTTGTAATTAAGGAGAGAAGCAGAATAAGTCTCTTTATTTGTTTCAGATTTGACTTTCCTCCAGGATCGTTCCATCCTCTTGCACTCTTTGCGCAGGGCTATGAGCTCTGGTGTGTACCATGGAGCCGAGGCTACTCTTTTGGGGTGTTTAAGGAAGGAGGTTTTAGGGATGAGTGCATCAAGAGAGGAGGTGATCCATTCATTGACCTGCTTATCAGCAATAGCAGGGTCACTGGAGAGCTCAGGAGTGGACTCTGCTAAAGCAGTGGCCCATTCCTCAGGTGCAAGTTTATGCCACCGTCTGTCAATGGTCTGGATTTTAGGGGTTTGAGCGTTGGTGGGGGGTGTATCCCAAGAGATTGGCACAAGAAAGTGGTCCGTCCAGGGGAGGATCAGGGGAGGCTTAGTGGTGATGGCTGTCGTATTAGTGAGGACGGGATCCAATAGGTGTCCCTTCCCGTGGGTGGGTTCGTTGTTTACCAGACGGATATTGAATGACGACAGGTCTTGGAGAAGGTCAGCGGCTATCCGATCTGTAGGGTCTTTCAAGTGTAGGTTTAGATCGCCTAAAATGAGAAAATTGCCGACAGAAGATGCTAGTTGTGCGACTGATTCAATGAGAGCGTCAAGGAATTTTCCCGGGGGGCCCGGAGGGCGGTAGATCAATAACCCCGACAGGGAGTGAGCTGGGGAGGATTGGATGGAGAATTGGCAGCTTTCGCTGTCCTTAATTTGAGCATCAGTGATTCTACAAGTGAGATGCTCCTTAAAAATTATGGCTACCCCCCCTCCCCTCCCTTTAGGTCTGTGTAGGGCTTGACAGAGGTACCCAGAAGGCAGGGCCGTGACAATGTCCGAATCGGTGCTATCTGATAGCCACGTTTCGGTAAGAAAGAGCAAATCAAAGTCATGGTCTAGAATTAGCAAATTAGTTTCAGTTGCGTGTTTAGGGAGGGAGCAGCAGTTAAGAAGTCCAATCTTAATCCCGGGTTTTGTAGACGCAATAGAGGATGGAGCGCAACGCGTACAGTAGTAGAAAGGTTTACCTTCGGTGTGCGTATGGTAACAGGCCAAGATTGTTCTTGGTTGAAGGGCGCGGAGCATGTCTCCAGTATACACCACGCGCTCACATGGGATTTCCGGCAGCATTTCTGGGCCTGGGTCCGTCTGGGCCCGGACGGGCCCAGACGGGCTTGCCTTTGGCGCGCCTTCGGCGCGCTGACGGCGGGCCCGCTGCGCCCGTCCGCTGCGCGTATGTGGGGCTCACATGTTTATGTAGGGCAAGTGGGCGTGGCCGCTAGCGAGTGGGCGTGGGCAAAGTTAAAAAACACATCAGCTACACAAAAACAAACACTCCCGGCTGTGTCTCAGGAGGAATAGCGTTATCAGCGCCCTCGCAGATCAGAGCGCTTTAAATAGTGTTTGTGAAAGTTGGGGCGTGGCCTCGTAGTGGGCGTTTCCTACTCCGTGTGAGGATAATGGAGTTTCCTCAAAAAGCGGCGATTTCGCCTTTCCCAACGCTCGTTTTGGCGTCAGGAGCAGATCCCTGCACACAGCAGTCGTGTGACAGATAGGGGGTGAGTGCTAATTAAAATATAATTTTTCAAGTTAAAAAACACATCAGCTACACAAAAACAAACACTCCCGGCTGTGCCTCAGGAGGAATAGCGTTATCAGCGCCCTCGCAGATCAGAGCGCTTTAAATAGTGTTTGTGAAAGGGGGGGCGTGGCCTCGTAGTGGGCGTTTCCTACTCCGTGTGAGGATAATGGAGTTTCCTCAAAAAGCGGCGATTTCGCCTTTCCCAACGCTCGTTTTGGCGTCAGAAGCAGATCCCTGCACACAGCAGTCGTGTGACAGATAGGGGGTGAGTGCTAATTAAAATATAATTTTTCAAGTTAAAAAACACATCAGCTACACAAAAACAAACACTCCCGGCTGTGCCTCAGGAGGAATAGCGTTATTATATATATATATCCAAAAACAAGGTTGCCCAAATTGGAAAAGTCTCACATGAGGGGGTATACACACAGCTTGCTGATGGTAGCAGAGCAACAGCCTGTCAAGCCCCATTTCTTTCTCGTGCCATACGCGTTTCGGGCGTCTTCCCGCCCTTGATCACTGGCTAAGCAACGAAGGACTCGGCATATTCAAACACACCTGTTTTTATTTTGAAATCACGTCCCACCTAAATAGGTAGTAGCAAAGCATTATGGTCTCTGTAGTGAAAGCTACGGGACTTCAGGGTGCCACAATCCTTGGTCGGTGCCAAAGTCCTTGCATTGTTCAAATATCTATCCCAAGTGGGTAAAATGCAGCTGGAACATCGCCATCACGCTGCCAATATGTGCCACCAGCTCAGGCCCCCCTCATTCCGATCGCCGCTCTCATTCCCTGAGCAGCGTGGATCCGCCAGAAGCAGCAGCGGGACTTTTCCGCGACCCGGCGAGCCGATTTAATATCCAAAAACAAGGTTGCCCAAATTGGAAAAGTCTCACATGAGGGGGTATACACACAGCTTGCTGATGGTAGCAGAGCAACAGCCTGTCAAGCCCCATTTCTTTCTCGTGCCATACGCGTTTCGGGCGTCTTCCCGCCCTTGATCACTGGCTAAGCAACGAAGGACTCGGCATATTCAAACACACCTGTTTTTATTTTGAAATCACGTCCCACCTAAATAGGTAGTAGCAAAGCATTATGGTCTCTGTAGTGAAAGCTACGGGACTTCAGGGTGCCACAATCCTTGGTCGGTGCCAAAGTCCTTGCATTGTTCAAATATCTATCCCAAGTGGGTAAAATGCAGCTGGAACATCGCCATCACGCTGCCAATATGTGCCACCACCTCAGGCCCCCCTCATTCCGATCGCCGCTCTCATTCCCTGAGCAGCGTGGATCCGCCAGAAGCAGCAGCGGGACTTTTCCGCGACCCGGCGAGCCGCTTTAATATCCAAAAATAAGGTTGCCCAAATTGGAAAAGTCTCACATGAGGGGGTTTACACACAGCTTGCTGATGGTAGCAGAGCAACAGCCTGTCAAGCCCCATTTCTTTCTCGTGCCATACGCGTTTCGGGCGTCTTCCCGCCCTTGATCACTGGCTAAGCAACGAAGGACTCGGCATATTCAAGGGGCTCGCCGGGTGGCACATATTGGCAGCGTGATGGCGATGTTCCAGCTGCATTTTACCCACTTGGGATAGATATTTGAACAATGCAAGGACTTTGGCACCGACCAAGGATTGTGGCACCCTGAAGTCCCGTAGCTTTCACTACAGAGACCATAATGCTTTGCTACTACCTATTTAGGTGGGACGTGATTTCAAAATAAAAACAGGTGTGTTTGAATATGCCGAGTCCTTCGTTGCTTAGCCAGTGATCAAGGGCGGGAAGACGCCCGAAACGCGTATGGCACGAGAAAGAAATGGGGCTTGACAGGCTGTTGCTCTGCTACCATCAGCAAGCTGTGTGTATACCCCCTCATGTGAGACTTTTCCAATTTGGGCAACCTTGTTTTTGGATATTAAAGCGGCTCGCCGGGTCGCGGAAAAGTCCCGCTGCTGCTTCTGGCGGATCCACGCTGCTCAGGGAATGAGAGCGGCGATCGGAATGAGGGGGGCCTGAGCTGGTGGCACATATTGGCAGCGTGATGGCGATGTTCCAGCTGCATTTTACCCACTTGGGATAGATATTTGAACAATGCAAGGACTTTGGCACCGACCAAGGATTGTGGCACCCTGAAGTCCCGTAGCTCTCACTACAGAGACCATAATGCTTTGCTACTACCTATTTAGGTGGGACGTGATTTCAAAATAAAAACAGGTGTGTTTGAATATGCCGAGTCCTTCGTTGCTTAGCCAGTGATCAAGGGCGGGAAGACGCCCGAAACGCGTATGGCACGAGAAAGAAATGGGGCTTGACAGGCTGTTGCTCTGCTACCATCAGCAAGCTGTGTGTATACCCCCTCATGTGAGACTTTTCCAATTTGGGCAACCTTTATTTTGGATATTAAAGCGGCTCGCCGGGTCGCGGAAAAGTCCCGCTGCTGCTTCTGGTGGATCCACGCTGCTCAGGGAATGAGAGCGGCGATCGGAATGAGGGGGGCCTGAGCTGGTGGCACATATTGGCAGCGTGATGGCGATGTTCCAGCTGCATTTTACCCACTTGGGATAGATATTTGAACAATGCAAGGACTTTGGCACCGACCAAGGATTGTGGCACCCTGAAGTCCCGTAGCTTTCACTACAGAGACCATAATGCTTTGCTACTACCTATTTAGGTGGGACGTGATTTCAAAATAAAAACAGGTGTGTTTGAATATGCCGAGTCCTTCGTTGCTTAGCCAGTGATCAAGGGCGGGAAGACGCCCGTAACGCGTATGGCACGAGAAAGAAATGGGGCTTGACAGGCTGTTGCTCTGCTACCATCAGCAAGCTGTGTGTATACCCCCTCATGTGAGACTTTTCCAATTTGGGCAACCTTGTTTTTGTATATTAAAGCGGCTCGCCGGGTCGCGGAAAAGTCCCGCTGCTGCTTCTGGCGGATCCACGCTGCTCAGGGAATGAGAGCGGCGATCGGAATGAGGGGGGCCTGAGCTGGTGGCACATATTGGCAGCGTGATGGCGATGTTCCAGCTGCATTTTACCCACTTGGGATAGATATTTGAACAATGCAAGGACTTTGGCACCGACCAAGGATTGTGGCACCCTGAAGTCCCGTAGCTTTCACTACAGAGCCCATAATGCTTTGCTACTACCTATTTAGGTGGGACGTGATTTCAAAATAAAAACAGGTGTGTTTGAATATGCCGAGTCCTTCGTTGCTTAGCCAGTGATCAAGGGCGGGAAGACGCCCGTAACGCGTATGGCACGAGAAAGAAATGGGGCTTGACAGGCTGTTGCTCTGCTACCATCAGCAAGCTGTGTGTATACCCCCTCATGTGAGACTTTTCCAATTTGGGCAACCTTGTTTTTGTATATTAAAGCGGCTCGCCGGGTCGCGGAAAAGTCCCGCTGCTGCTTCTGGCGGATCCACGCTGCTCAGGGAATGAGAGCGGCGATCGGAATGAGGGGGGCCTGAGCTAGTGGCACATATTGGCAGCGTGATGGCGATGTTCCAGCTGCATTTTACCCACTTGGGATAGATATTTGAACAATGCAAGGACTTTGGCACCGACCAAGGATTGTGGCACCCTGAAGTCCCGTAGCTTTCACTACAGAGACCATAATGCTTTGCTACTACCTATTTAGGTGGGACGTGATTTCAAAATAAAAACAGGTGTGTTTGAATATGCCGAGTCCTTCGTTGCTTAGCCAGTGATCAAGGGCGGGAAGACGCCCGAAACGCGTATGGCACGAGAAAGAAATGGGGCTTGACAGGCTGTTGCTCTGCTACCATCAGCAAGCTGTGTGTATACCCCCTCATGTGAGACTTTTCCAATTTGGGCAACCTTGTTTTTGTATATTAAAGCGGCTCGCCGGGTCGCGGAAAAGTCCCGCTGCTGCTTCTGGCGGATCCACGCTGCTCAGGGAATGAGAGCGGCGATCGGAATGAGGGGGGCCTGAGCTGGTGGCACATATTGGCAGCGTGATGGCGATGTTCCAGCTGCATTTTACCCACTTGGGATAGATATTTGAACAATGCAAGGACTTTGGCACCGACCAAGGATTGTGGCACCCTGAAGTCCCGTAGCTTTCACTACAGAGACCATAATGCTTTGCTACTACCTATTTAGGTAGGACGTGATTTCAAAATAAAAACAGGTGTGTTTGAATATGCCGAGTCCTTCGTTGCTTAGCCAGTGATCAAGGGCGGGAAGAGGCCCGAAACGCGTATGGCACGAGAAAGAAATGGGGCTTGACAGGCTGTTGCTCTGCTACCATCAGCAAGCTGTGTGTATACCCCCTCATGTGAGACTTTTCCAATTTGGGCAACCTTGTTTTTGGATATATATATATATATATATATACATATATATATATATGTATATGTATATATATATTCACTGAAAAAACCATAGGTTATAGACCATATATAGTTAGGAATTAGCATTTAAAAAACCTTTTTTTACTCACACAAAACCATTGAAATTCCATATATAGTTAGTTGTACTAACTATATATCGCGCACCCGCAATCCACTGCTGATCATGTCACATATTACATCATTCATGACATGGTCAGTGACATCACTGATGACATCACTGATGACATCTCAAATGACATCACTGATGACATCACTGATGACATCTCAAATGACATCACTGATGACATCACTGATGACAACATCCAGTGACTGTATTTTTCTGTAAAGTTAAAATATGTCTTACATATTGAAGAATGAGTGGATGTATAAGTGTCTGGATGAAGGATTTAGTAGGTGCATGACTGACTGTATGAGTGAGTGAATAAATGTGTGTCACTGAGTGCATGGGTTAGTGACTAAACTGTCTTAATTTGTGCATCATTATGTCTGTTGTTCTGTAAACTGCTGCATGTGTTGATCAGTAGCTATATGAGTAAGTATATGGGTTATTGATTGGTTGCCCAAGTATTTGTATGGGAGACTGAGTGTGTGTGTGTGGGTGGCTGGGAGGTGTATGACTCTGTGCATAGATGTGTGAGCAGTTGATTCACTAGATGTATGGGTTCAAAAGTGCATGTAGAAACACCTGTATGGGCGGTTGACTGAGTGCATTGGTGAGTGAATGGATATCTCAGTGCTACATGTCAAAGTAAGTACATATGTAAAACACAGTATATGTGACAGTTGACATATATAAATAACTGTGCATAAGAGCCAGTGAATGTGTGAGTGGCTGTATTGATCATTGTGAACTTGTATCAGGCATTGTAAAAGAGAGTAAATATGTGTTAGTATATGTTTGAATAAGTAAGGTGTGTATAACTGTATAGTTGAGGAAATGGAGGTGTGATTGATTCTTTGCATGACTGACTAGGTGTGTGAGTAACTCCATGGATGAGTGACAGTCTGTGAGTGTCTGTTTACACTGAGTGTATCTAAGGTTATATTAGAGTCTGAAGAGGTTCATCGTATTATCACATGAATGATGTCATCAGTGATGTGATCAGTAATGTCAAATGAGATGTCATCAGTGATGTCTTCAGTGATGTCATTTGAGGTGTCATCAGTGATGTCATCAGTGATGTCATTTGAGATGTCATCAGTGATGTCATCAGTGATGTCATTTGAGATGTCATCAGTGATGTCACTGACCATGTCATGAATGATGTAATATGTGACATGATCAGCAGTGGATTGCGGGGGCGCAATATATAGTTAGTACAACTAACTATATATATGGAATTTCAATGGTTTTGTGTGAGTAAAAAAAGGTTTTTTAAATGCTAATTCCTAACTATATATGGTCTATAACCTATGGTTTTTTCAGTGAATTTTCAAGGTTTTGTAAATGCTAATTCCTAACTATATATGGTTTATAACCTATGGTTTTTTCAGTGAATTTCATTGGTTTTTTAAAAGCTAATATCTATAGCTGTAAAATGTATTCTTCTTTAAATCAAAAAATATATTTTATATGTTTATTAATAAAAAAAATTATTATTATGTTTTGGTTCGCTCCCGGTTCGCGAACCGGGTAGCTTCCCGTTAGCTCAATTTGGTGCCGCGACTCGGTACGCGAACCGGTAAACGTTCCGTTTGCGCAACTGCCACGTTAGAAATCAACATCGTGACGCGACGCGGAAGCACGACGTATCGCGTTGTCGCGTAATGCGTCTTATGACGCGCCGCGTTAGCGCACCCGGAAGTGCTCCGGTACGCGAACCGAGGCGCGAAGCGCAGCTCCCCGGAAGCGATCCGGGGCACGTCGCGAAAGCGCGACGTATCGCGTTGCCGCGTAATGCGTCTTATGACGCGCCGCGTTAGCGCACCCGGAAGTGCTCCGGAGCGCGAACCGAGGCGCGAAGCGCAGCTCCCCGGAAGCGATCCGGGGCGCGTCCCGCAGCGCGTAACATAAGCGTAACAGGTCATGTGACTTGTTAATAAAACTTTTCATCGGTTCATTTCACTTTTGGTTTCCTAATGATGTAAGGCTAGGTCATGTGACCTAAAAATAACACTTTTCATTGGTTTAGAACTATTTTTTTTCCAAAATGATGAAAGCCCCCACCTTTTTTCTCACTCTGACTTTCAACTTTGTGAAAGGAAGACCTATTTTGCTGAGTAGAAAATGGCTTCAGTTGTAGCTGCAGCTGGTGCACCCCCACCACCACCACCACCACCATCAAGGAAGAGAGGACCACCTCCACAGTTCCTTCCCAACACAGAGGATGAAGAGGATGAAGAAGAGGAAGAGGAAATACAGCCAACACAGTTTTTACGTGAGGAGCCCCGGATATCTCACCACAAAAATAGTTTTATTTGGCAGTTTTTTTCTTTTCCTCAAGGACAAAAAAAAGTGAATGCTCGCTATGTGACATGCCTCATATGCAAAGAAGATTTATCTAGAGGCACAGATAAAAAGTATAGTTTCGGCAACTATACTATGCACCGTCACATGCAGAGGTGGCATCCACTGAATTACAGCAGGGCAGAGATGCGTGACCTGCAAGACAACCCACCAACTCCTGTTGCCAGGACATCGGCACAGGTAACTCTGTCGGGGCCAGAGGCACGGGAAACAGTGCCAAACATTCAAGAAAATTTTGTGCACATGAAGATAGTGTGTATATATTGCGGTAACCTACTCTCATGTGGCAATAGGAGTATTAATTTGATAAACAGAGCATATGAAAACCACAAGTGCTCTAAACGGCCCAAAAACTAAAAAAAAATTTTGCTCCTGTTGAGCCCTTTCTAATGCCTGTTTTTCGTTGTTTCCCCCCCAAAAAACCAAAAAAAACATAACATTGTTCAGAAAAATATAAAAAAATATAAAACAACAAAAACATTAAAAAAAGTTCTTTTCAGAACTACCTCCCCTTTATAAAAAAATTGCTAGAATGTTTAGCACTCTGGCAACCTCTATTTCTTTTGGTTCGCTTCCCGGTTCGCTCCCCGGTACGCGAACCGGGAGCGAACCAAAACATTTAAAAAAAAAAAAAAGAAGAGTAAGTATAAGGGAAGTAAACAGAGAGTAATGTTAAAAGAAAGACAGCTATAGGGACTAAACCAGAGATACTGTTTAATAGATTTATTTACCGAAGAAAAGATGGAAGAGGATATAATTGTGAAAAACAAAATAGATAAGGAAGTGAAAGAAAAAAAGGAGAGTAGAAGAATAACAAAGAAGAGTTTCTTAGAGAATATGAGTGAATGTTCAAAATAAGATTAAAACATGTGGAATAACAGAGAGAAAAACAGAAAGCAGAAAAGAAGAAGTAACAGAAAAAGAATAATTGAAACAGCAAAGAAATCTAAATAACATAGGGGCATATTATCAACATAGGCAATAAAAGTTTTGCAGCTTTTATCGGCAGAAATGTGTCGCTAAAGCCGCTTTTGCGGCAGAAAACTGCCGCTAAAACCGCTTTTGCAGCAGTTTTCTGCCGATAAAAACAGCAATAATTTTATTGGCTGTGTTCATAATATGCCCCTTATTGTTCTTCAACTACACAGAGAAAGCATAATGAACAAGTAGTGAAAGAGTGATCAGTCAGAGACACTAAGAGTAATAGAGACGGAGTGAGTGAACAAGAGTGAGGAACTATGAGAAGAGAGGGACTGAGAAAAGGAGTGGAAGTAGTAGAGTAAGTAAGTAATAGAGAAAGGAATGAGGGAAGTAGCAAAGGCAGGAAAGTGAGGGTTAAAGAAATGAAGCAGTGGAACTAATAGTAGTTAAATGTGATAGAAATGTAATGAAAAGAGTACAAAACATTTACCTTATAATTGTCGTTAACTTAGTCAC
This sequence comes from Lissotriton helveticus, assembly GCF_964261635.1. Lineage (NCBI taxonomy): Eukaryota > Metazoa > Chordata > Amphibia > Caudata > Salamandridae > Lissotriton > Lissotriton helveticus. The sequence continues at coordinate 1,001,416,481 of NC_136068.1, forward strand.
TTGTTATTTTTATACTTTCAATCTGTAAAAGAGAGAACAAACATTTGAAAAATATTAAAACATGTATTTAAAAATGAGAAAAGACAAGGGAAAAGATTGAAGGACAAACAGTTTTTCAAAAACTTTGACACTTACAGAAGCTTCTGCTTCTCCAGGCCCCCTACACAGTCCTAAAGATATACATTTTAAACTAACAGTATCTTGATGCAGATGAAGTGAGGCCTATCTTGGAACATGGTGCATCTTTTGCACTGCTGTTGTCTCACAAAAGTGACGCAATGGCAGCGCAAAAGAGGTGCACAATCATCATAAAACTGTTCCTAACATTTTAAATGATTGTTTCAGGATGGCAATAAAGTGTGTCCTATCCAGACGTTTGTTTCAGGTGAGGCCTACTCAGGGTTGCAGATGAAATTTAGGCTTGTTGAAGAGTACAGAGGAGATAATACATGTGCAGGCCAACCAATAAAGTTCAGACCTCTTCTGTTTCCCTGGACAGGCCTAAACTTCATCTGCACAATGTGATTCGTAATGTTAGGAAACACAGGTAATGTATTTGAAAAACGTGCAATTTCATTTGCTCATTTCACAATCACATCACTTGTGTTTCCTTTGATTAGGTATCTCATTGTGTAGATGTAGTCCAGCATATGAAAGAGTACGCACTGCATGCAACAACTTTGACACTTGCTGAAGCCTCAGCTTCTCCATGCCCCCTACACAGTCCTAATTATATACATTTTAAACTGACGGTATCTTGCTGGAAATGAACTGAGGCCTATCTTGCAACATGGTGCATCTTTTACACAAAAGTTACGGAACAGCGGCGTAAAAGAGGCACACAGCCTTCATAAAACTGCCCTTAACATTTTAAATGATTGTTTCTAGATGCTGATAAGGTGTAACCTATCCACAGATTTGTTTCAGGTAAGTCCTACTCAGGGTTGCAGATGAAATTTAGGCTTGTTGAAGAGTATAGAGGAGATAATACATGTGCAGGCCTAATAACGAAGTGAGTCATGTCCACTGCACTCTTGAACAAATGTCAGACCTCCTCTGTCTCCTGGAACAGGCCTAAACCTCATCTACACAATGTGATGTGTAATGTTAGGAAACACAGGTAATATAATTGAAAAACGTGCAATTTTTTTTGCTCATTCCACAATCACATCACCTGTGTTTCCTTTGCTTAGGTATCTCATTGTGGAAATGTAGTCTATCATATGAAAGTCTATGTAGAATGTGAGCACTGTATGCAACAACTTTGACACTTACAGAAGCCTCAGCTTCTCCATGTCTACTACACATTTCTAAATGTAGATCATAAGTACAAAAAGTACAGAATTAATTATACATGTTAAATGGTTTATTTTTGCTGTTCTCAGAATTTATCAAATTTCACTAAAAACAGTGACTTGAAGGTATTTATCTTTAACAGCGGGGAAAAAAAAACACAATCAAAATGATTGTGTTTAAAAAACCCATATAACATAACCAATCAGAAATCAGAACTCCTCAAAAGTAACTTACTTTCCATGACGTCGAAGGATGTCCTATGAACAGCTTACACTCGGTTGTGCTGTTTTTATTTTCAGCCCGCCACTTTCTGAAAGAAAACCTCCATCGTTTTGAAAAATATGTTACATACAATAAATGACTTCTCGCTCTCTACCACACGTTTCCACAAGGCCAAATCATGTAAGAGCCATTTATAACTCTTGGAATTCTTGTAAGCAAATCCCGTCATTTTGTATTTCCGCAACTTTCAGAAAGAAAACGTTCAAGATCACTTTCACAATCCTGGACTAGTAATATCTTACCCTTCTTGCTCACTCATGTTCTACATTTCCTATGACACTGATACTGCTTACTATGAAGCAGACTTACACTACCTCTATGGCTACTATAATTATTTAATTCTTTACATCACTTTTAATCACAAAGCAATATAAAACAGTAGATAAAATGATATCAACCCCTAGAATCATTATACGCCAGTTACCTACCCTAAATTCTCTTTTCTGAAAACAGAAAGTAAGAATATTTTTAAATAAAAAGGCAACATTGTATCGTAGTCAAATGGGAATAATTTCCGAAACAGCAAATGTTTTTACATTTTCAATAAGCTGTGTAATAAGCGGATCTTGTCAAATGACCATCATGCCATATAATAGCTGCAGTTACAAATGTTCTTCCTAAAATCAACGACTGTGTAGCCACAACATTTGTAATTAAAGTTGAAGACTTACTTTCATCAGGTTTATATAGTTGGATTTTTAAAATGACATTATAATCAAAAGTTTGGACCAATAATCTAGACAGCATTGCAGACTTACATTCCCTCTACTCCATGTTTTGATTGGCTGCTTGAATTAGCTTATAAAAAGAAACAGTTTTTCTGAACTCATACAAAGTGCAGTTATTTTTCCATGACGTCAAGTGTTATGGTAAGAACACCGTTTGCTTTGGGAAATACTCTGTTGTCCTTCAACTAATCTCTGCCCACCACTTTCTGTAAGAAAATCTTCTTTTTTTCCAGGAACTATTTAAAACTCAAAAATAACATTTGACTCTGTACTACACTTATCCTCAAGGCCAAATCGTGTAGGAGCCATTAGAACCTCTTGAAATTCCTCAGAGCAAATCCTGAGATTCCTTCCCTAAAATTTTGGTTTTAAAAACACGAGGTAAGAATTTTTAAGGTCAAAAGGCAATTTTTTTTTTAAAGTTAAAACAGAATCATTGCAGAATGACCAGCCATTTCTAGACTTTAAATAAGCTGTGTAATGTCCTGATGTTATTGAAGGACCGTCATGATATATAATTGCTGCAGTTACAAAAGTCCTTCCTGATATTGACAACTGTGAAGCCACAACATTTTTAATTAAAGTTGTCAATTTTGTTCCATCAGGCCTACATCGTTGGAACATTAAAATGACATACTGGCCATATGTTCGTATAAATAATGTTGACAACATTTCAGACTTACATTGGCTACACTCCATGTTGTGATCAGCTGCTTTTACTAGCTTATTAAAGGACACTGATTTACTGTCTGGCAAAGTTAAATATATAAATCTTTCTGAGTCTACACTAGTAGTACTTGATACCCTACAGGTCTCGCAGTCATGCTGCCATTGATAAGAAAGCCCAAACAGGTGATCTACATCTACACCTTCAGCATGCAATACATCAAGCATATACATTAAAAACTCCTGACAATCTTGCTGAATATTTTGAGAGAATTGTGTTTGACCTGAACATCTGTCTAACAGATTTCGAATTTCAGACACACTTTCTATTTTTGTTCTATCAGTGCTACATTTCTCTAACACAGAATTTAACAAACTGCAAAATCTTTGATCAGAATTGACCACAATCTCTTCTTTTACATTTTCTAGAGAAAACAAAACATTAACCACTACATTAGCATAGCAGTTGACACCAGAACTGTTTTCAAATTGAAAACCAACAACATCTTCAACAGAATCCTTTTTCTTTCTGCTTATAATTTCAGGTTCATCGACTTTTCGTCTTTTTGCTACAACCTCCCTACTATTGGTCACATTTCTTCGTTTCCGGCCTACCACACGTTTCTCAAACAAAGGATATTGAGGCAAATGTGGCGCATACTCTCTTCTTAACCTATTGTATTCCTTAACACAATCTAGATCCGCACAAATGTTTGTGACATCACACTCAATCAAGTACAATCCCGATAAAGTTCTAACTCGTGACAATGCCACATATGCCATACCCTCCTTGAACACAGAACTGCCAATATTCACCAATGCACTGTCTACTCTTAAACCTTGCGATTTATGGATTGTCACCGCATATGCCAAGCAAACAGGAAACTGCTTACGGCGAACATATAAGTCTTTTACAAGCAAAAATCTAGCAGAACAACGACCAATTAGCTGTACTTCCTCAATGCCATCAAATTTAATTTTTAAAAATTCAATTCCATCTCTATTTCTGTATTTCACAAAATCAACAACATTACCCATTGATCCATTTACCAGACCTCTTTCAACATGTAAATTCCTTCTTAAAATTATACGGCAGTTTAAGCACACATTCAGAGTCTTTTCAAAACCTGCAGTTTTAGATATAGTCTTCTCTAATGAATCCAATTTTGTTTTCAAATTCTCAGACAACATAATTGTTGATCCCATATGCTCTACTCTGTCAATAGCTTCCAGTTTCACAATCTCTTGGTTTTCTAAATGCAACATTTTGTTGTTGAAGATGGCACATTCTGCAAGAGTTGGCATCAAACATATTCCAGATTTCTTCTCAGTAATTTTCTGAAAAATATTCTCAGGCACAACGTCTTGTTCTGGATATAAATTTGACAGTAATCGTGCATGTAAAGCTTCTTTCCCATGCTCGGTCACTTTTCCAATTCTAACATCTTGTAGAATATTCTTGTAATCTTCATCCTTCGCCTGACGCATATTTTCATGCAGTTCAGCATAATTGAAGTTTAACCATATATTGACGTTGCCAATGCTCCCTAGGCACTTCCTGGTATCTTCATGCGTGAGCATTTTGAACACAGGTTGTCCTTTCACTGGTGTCAGCTGCAGAAGATCTCCGAAAACAATGATGTGTTTGCCACCAAATAACACATCATACTCTGTTTTAAGAACTTCTTGCATTCTCAAATGCACAAAGGCAAGCATAACATTAGAAACCATGCTTACTTCGTCAATGATAAGAAGTTTCATTTTCCTCAAGACTCTTGAAACTTCACAACAAGCATCTCCAGATAACTTGTGGTATTGTAATTTGTTATCATGCTCCACTGGCAGCATCAGTAGTCGATGCAAAGTAATACCTTTAATGTTATGTGCTGCCAGTCCAGTTGGAGCGGTGACAACACAAGACAGCGATGACTCAGTCCTTTCCTGCAAATAACATGAAATTGCTTTAATGAGGAAACTTTTTCCAGTTCCCGCTTCTCCACTCACGTACAGTCGGACAGGCTTCAACGACGTACATGAGCACTCTTTCTTCTCATGACTTAATCCATGATCAATTTGCTTGGTAACTTCGTCATATATTTTCCTCTGCTCAACGTTGAGTTGTCTTTCCAAGTCTTCTAAGTTAACCACATCCTCCTGAGCATGTGCCATGGCTCTTTCCACTTCATTCATGGCAGTGGCAGCTTCATTTTCGATAACAGGTCCTCCTAGTGGATCCTGACTCAATGAAACAGAACTCTGACTGTCCTGAGAACTGTCTCTGGCAATCTCGGCTGCAATCGTTGCTTCCTGCTCGATTTCCGCATTCAACATTTCTAGATATTTGGGAAAAGCAGGACATTCTATGGTCTCCTTGGCGGCAGTGAAAGAGTCTTCGTAACAGAGGAAATCTCCAAGCAGTTCCTCTTCTGCACGCCAAGGCTTGAAAAGTTGCAAAAGTGCTAAATAGAAAAACTCCTTTTTTTCAGGAGATTCGCCACTCAATTTTCGATGGTTTACCAAGTGGCATTTTCTTTGCTTGACCAGACATCCCTCACTTCCAATTACAGCATACACTCCTTTATCAATATCTTCTTTGATGTTCCTCTTGAATATGTAATTTTGTAGAACCTCATACAGACAAACATTCTCGAGGTGACTGCTTCGATTTGGATAATATGTATCCAACATGTTGGTCTTCAAAATATCGGTACTGTTTGGCTCCTTTTCCGCCAAATACTCAATTTCCCGCACAGGTTTCAGAACTCGATTACGCGTTGCAGCAAGACCAAGACTCGCCCAAACGATACTCCTAGATTTGGCATAGAGACTTGCTGAAGACAACCGGTCAGAACATTCGTAAGCTCTGATTTCTCGATGCGACAACATCTTCAGACTGAAACTGTACAACTTCTTACTGAGGCTCTTTTCATGGGAAATGTCCTCCCACATATCCTTCAATTCTGTCTTTTCTTTTTTGGTGATGTAAGATGTCACATACCGAGCCACAGCCATACAGTTATCAGCCACAAACTGTATATCCATGTTAGCATTCCACATGGACAAAATTACTGGGTTGTAGTCGTTGATGTACTTGGACTCTTCGTTCCTTTTCAAATTGTATGTGTTTTTAGGTGATTTCTTCATCACATTATGTCGCAGCGAAGACATCAAACTGTTTACTCTTCCTTTAGAAATCGCCGATCGTGGAAAGCCGAAACGACATTTGGTGTAGAACTTGTCCTTGTTTCTGAATTTACGACGACAGTACTTTCCACAACAATGGCTTTGGAAAAGTAGAACTTGTTCTCTTAGGCTTTTCTTCTCCTTTGCGTTTGGAACAGCACACGTAGAATACTGTTGTATGAAACTCATCACTAAGTCTTCTGGATCTGTTCCAAATTTAGGTGCATCCTTGATCCACAGCAGCATATGTATATGAGGAGCACCTCTTGCTTGGTACTCCTTTCTCCAGAAGAAATCCAACACCTCTCCAAGAGGTGGATTCTTCTTATTCATGATGAAAGACATCATAGCTTCAAATCTATAATTGAAGTACCTGCATACATTCACTGGATCCAAAGAGCACAGTTCTCCGGGTGTCTTGAATTCGATATTTTCAATGTTTCCATTTGCCTCTCGTAGAAATTCAAGTAAGTCTTCCCAGCCATACTCGGCACAGCTCAGAGTGAGGAACGATGTGGGAGTTCCTAAGTTCCTCAGCATACATTTTAAATCACCATGACGACGGTACCAGTACTCATTAGTACCACGCTGACACGCCATGAGATTAATCAGGTGACAATCCAAAATACTGTCTTGGACATTGACTTTATCCATAAAGTCACTTGCCGAGATGTTTTGCATCTGTATACCACTTTTCAAGATGTGGTTCACTGCATATGACAGTCCAGACAGATCGCTTTCAAACAGGAGATGAAATAAATAGGGAATGCATTGTCGAAACCTAGCATCTTCTGCATACAATCGTAAAGTCCGGTATTCAGAAGCAGGAATTTGATGAGGTCGCTCATCATATCTTCCTCCTTGACCTGTTGGAAATAGCTGTGGGAAACACCGAGCTTCCAAACTTTCCTCCCAAACACTAATGGGACTCCCTTTGGCTTGTTTCATTTGAAACAACTCAATAGCATTCCCCATGACTTCCTTGGAATGCAAAGGATGAACACTATAATGTTCATATATTTCTTCACTTTTAGAGGGTTCTACTTTCTCAATTTGACCAGCACACAAATCGCTATCCTCTTCCTCACTTACTTCCTCTTCTGCAACATATACATTCTTATAGTACTTATTATTTTTTTTCAAATACAATGTTGCCTTTTTGACTTTCCTAACATCCACTAAATCTTGCCATATTTTCTTATTCTTTGTCGGAACCCCATTAACTAAGATAACCAGAGGTTCCTCTTCCACTTTTTCTACTCCAATTGTGTTAATGTTTTTCTTCAAATCTAGAGGCAAATAAACAACTCTTCCCTTTAATCCTCTCTGTAAATCTGATGGAGGCAATTTCCTTGTCTTTGGCTCCATTCTTACAATAGCCTGAAAGGGATGGATACTTTGAATCAAAATAGATTCATAAGTATTTAAATCCTTCAATTCAGAAGGAATCTCAACCAATTCCAGATTATTATGAACCGCTCTAGCAGGCTTCTGGTTTTGATTTAATTTGTTACAACAATAAGTACACACACGTTGATCCGATCCCAAATCAAAACAATTTTCTACCATCAAGTATGTTGCGAAATCCTTCCATTCACTATTATTTTCCCTTTCACTTTTTGCATATAAATCCACTAACTTAGTCTGATTCTTATAATAAGTGCGTCGACAACACACACAAGTGAAATTAGGCCTCTCACTTGATTTCACCTGAAACGAGGCAATTTCCTTCTGAAAATTATCTGTACTGGAAACCTGTACACTATCTTCCACATTACCCTCTTCTTCTGGGTCAATTTCAACATTCTCCTCTTTACTTCCAAAGTAACAAAACTCAATTTCTTCACAAATATTTTTCACATCTATTTCAGAACCATGCAAAAGAGCAGCGCATAATTGTTTAAGCATAATTGCTGGACTCTTAGCATAATACAACATTCTAACTAATTTCCTCACTTTATTATGATGCACTGCTAGCATCCTGAAATGATGAAAAACACTCTGACATACTCTCCTGGAAAGACAAGCCAGTGAATGACCATGCAAACCTGTCACTTCTCTCACTCTGCAAGGATCTAATTCTTGCAACAACATCATTTTCTGCTTCAAACTTTTCTTATTAAATGTCCGTACAAAATCACAAAGCAAATTGATGGAATCCTGTCCTACACTGCAAATACTACTACACTTCCAGGTGTACACAGGACCCTTAGGACGTCTTCCTAAAACCTCATTACCTAACACCTCTTCTGTCTCTGTTGTCACAAGTTTTTCTTTTTCAACTGGACAACCATCTTTCACCTCATAAGCTCGACCACTGGTGTCAACTGCATGCACCAAATCATTATCCTGGAAATAACTCTCCTCATTAAAAAATGCCTCACAACTTGAACTATGCATCCATTCTCCGGAAAAAACTTCACAAAAATTACTACGATTAACTATTCTCTTCCATCTACTATTTCTTTTGAAATCATAAATTGCCTTGTTTAGCTTCCTAATTCTATTGATTATCAAAATAAATAACTTTCGTTTAATTTCAAATGCCTGATCAATAACTTTCTCAACTTTTTTTTTTCTCTTATAAAAAACCACTTTCTGTTGACCTTTCTTAATATTTTTTAACAAATTGCCAATTATCCTGTTGCGGAACATTCGTTTACGAATGTCCCTAAACTGTTGTTTCCTTCTACTATCATGCACAGAGTTATCTCTTGCTCTAGCAGTAACATTTTTGATTGGCCTTTCCTTTCCGTTTAAATTGCTTCTCTTTTTCTGGACTAAAACATTTTCTGTAGTACTACTTTTTTTTTACAAATGTTTCTTATGAATGATTTCGTGGTCTTACCCGGTGCTTTCTTGGTGACTTGACGATTTTTTATTGTAGAGGACTGCTGCAATAATTGATGAACCTGCTGTCTTTGACGTTTTGTAGCCTTTCTGATTCTATCCTTAGACGGCATTCTCAAAATTTGAAATGATCTGCAGTTGAATCTGTGGTAAAATATAATAAAAAATGTTATTAACCACTATTACCAAACAGTAAATCAATAACAGTCATCAAAAACTTAACACACTACTTGTCATTTTTACATAGAATAATTTTTAGTGCTTTGGCAAATTTAGAATACACAAATAGCAGAAAAGAAATGGAATGCTTCTACATTTTACCTGTGCTATTTTATATGTGAATCTGATCTAATTTTATGAGCATATTTTAATATTTTATTGAAGACACTACACATAACCTGTTTTTGAAGGTGTGTTTAATTTTAAATGAAACGGTTTACATTTTTACTTTTCATTTATTGTAAATTTTAAAAATAAATGTTTATAGTTCCATAGGCTCAAGCAGGTCAGCTTCCCACCCTATGTCATACAATTCTGACAAATCGGCATCCTCATCATGTTCTTCATCATCCTCAGGATTTAAATCATCCAAGGGATCTACTTCCACTGACGTTTCAATGACAAGTTCAATGATAAGATCGAGATCAACTGATTGCTCATTATCACTCATGCTTGATGTTGTCGTTATCTTTAAAAAAAGAGAACAACAATGAGATGTTGGGGAGAGGAGCTTGGCGGGCATCCGTGATGGCCGCGTGAGCACAGCGCTCTCCGGACCCCCGCCACTCCCGCCATGATATCCTGAACATATCCTGATTTCTCACAAGGATTAATGGAGAGGAACCTGGGCTGATCTTAATGTTGTTTTCGGATTTTGAATCGGTCAAGGGGCACCGAAGCTACAGAGACTCAAACTTTCGGGGCCCGCCTTGGTGGCGCGCCCGGGCCTTGGTGAGGCTCTGTTGCCGTGTCTGAGTTGAACAACAGCGGCAGGGGGACTCGACTTGTGGGTCCCCCTCTTAACTTTCGGTTTCGATTCTGACTCAGGCTGCGTCTTCCAACGGAGGTGTCTGGCCGGTACTGAGTCCAGCGGCACGAGATTGCAGTTGAGCCTTTTGTGTGCTTCGTGTCCCTCCGGGCCGGTTCACACCTCGACTTGCCCTCGCTGCTGACTTCTAGCTCCGGTGCCCTGTCTTCCTGCGGCCATTTTCACCAGGTCGCATGGGTCCCGTGGGGACGCGGTCTCCGATATGACTGGCAGGGGGGACCAAGAGCGGCGGAAGACCAAGACGCCCCTTCGCGGGGGCCCGGTCCAGTCTAATATCATGGACCGGTACACACAGTCGAAGGTGTCCCACGGTGCCGCCTTGCCTGGCCCGAGTGCAGTGGGGCATCCTTCGGAGGCTTCGGCGGAGCCGTCCCTGCTGGACATCATGGGCGCCATCTCGGGCATGAGAGAAACCATCGGCCAACAGTATGAAGCTCTGGCCCACAAAATTGATACTGTGGCTATTGATGTGAACCTGATTCGGGCCGACTTATCTAAAACCAATGAGAAGGTGAAGTCATTGGACCTCAAGTCATCTAGCCTCACGGCCGACGTCTCTGAGATACAGACGGAGATCGGCAACCTCAGAAAGGTGAACGATTTCATGACTCAGCGCTTGGAGGATTTTGAAAACAGGGCACGGCGTTGTAATGTACGTGTTATTGGTGTCCCGGAAAATCCTGATCCGCACTCTGTTGATCTCCTGGTTGAGGACTTGATACAAAACTACCTTTCTCCATCCGGATTGAGCAAATTCTTTGCGGTGGAACGTGCCCATCGTGTTCCCGGTGGCCAGGGCAAGCCGGGCGCCCCGCCGAGGCCCATTGTCGCAAAACTTTTTTATTATAGGGACTGAGACGCTATCCTGCAGGCCTCAAGAGCTAAGGGCCCGGTGGCCTTCGAAAATGCCACGGTGAACTTCTATCTGGACTTCTCACAGCTGGTGCAGAGGCAGCGCATGGGCTTCCGTGGAGTCAAGAAGCGTCTTCGGGACCTGGGTCTGCGATATGCCATGCTTTTTCCCACCAGGCTGCGAGTGGAGTACAATGAACGGACCCTTTTCTTTGATCGACCTGTTTCGGTAAATGACTGGCTGGACTCTTTGCCGGACCGGCCTAATTTCGCTGATCCCACCGAGCACCCGGGTGGTGCCGAGGGGGGCGTGGAGAGTTGAACTTGTTATCTGGGCCCCGGTGTCCGTATCATGTAATTTCTTCCTGGGTTCTGTACATGAGTGATCTGTTTTCTGAGTACTATTTTCTCCCCTTATTTCTGTCGGGGTGGCAGGTGGGACAGGGCCTTTTCCTCCTCCGGGGTCTTTTTGTAGAATGGGGGTTTTCGGGCGACAGGCACACTGCATGTTGGGGTGGCTTTTTTGTCTACTGCAGGGGTGCAGGGTGGGGGGTGTTTCCTTGGGTGTTGGGGGGGGGGTTGTTGGGGCGTTTGTAGTTTGTGTTTTGTTTTTTCAAGGCAATTCTATTTTGCTAATTGTACTTTCAGTGTCATGCTCATTGGGGGGTGGTTTCTGCATTACTTCGTGGGATGGGGGTAGCGGGTTGAGGTTTATTTCATGGAATGTCAATGGTCTAGGGGATCGTATAAAGCGGGGGGTGGTGTTGCGATGCCTGCGACGTTTGTCTCCCGATATTGTCTTTCTGCAGGAGACACACCTAGTGGGCAGTACTTGTCGCGCGATGAATAGGTGGGGCTATCGTCTTGTTGCGCACTCAGGGTTTACCACCGGTTCTAGGGGGGTGGGCATCCTTGTCCGGGCTTCTCTTCCCCTTGCGATAGATGATGTGATCCTCGATGATCGGGGGCGTTACGCCGTCCTCGTGGGACGGTATGAGGGCAAGACCATTTCCCTGTTCACCGTCTATGTGCCCCCTGGCCTGCAGACCTCTACCTTCTCTGATTTGGGCCGAGTTTTGTTGGGACTCCCGATGGTGCTCTTTTCATGGCTGGTGACTTTAATTCTGTTCTCTCTGGTCTGAGTGATCGTTACCCCCCCAGGGACACCCCTTCGACCCATTTATGGCTGGGTGGCTTTTTGGATACCTTTGGCTTGGTGGACTGCTGGAGACTTATGCACCCCACTCAACTTCAGTATACTTTCCACTCTGGGGCCCATGGGAGTTTGTCTAGATTAGATTACTTCCTCATGCCGGCTGAACAGTCGTCGGCTGTCCGTGAGATTAGACACCTCCCCCGGGGCATCTCGGACCATTCTCCGCTCTGGCTCTGTTTTGATGTTGGGGTGGAGGCGGCGGGCCGGGTAGCTCCTATCAACCCTTGGTACCTGACCTCCCCTGAGACCCGTGGTCAATTGATTAAGGCCCTGGACAATTACTTTCTGGAAAACGAGGGGTCTGTCTCTTCTGCGGTGTCCCTATGGGAGGCTTTTAAGACTGTAATTCGTGGGCAGGCCCTGTCCCTTATTGCTGAAAGCAAAAAGGCAAGGAATCGGGAGGTGGTGGATCTTGAGATGGAAATACTTGAGATGGAGGCTGACCTGGAATCGGGTGTCACTCGTGCCAAACTCCATGCCCTGGGTCTGAAGCAATTTGCCTATAAGTCTCTGGTCACAGATGCGGCCAAACTGATGTTTAGGGAGCAACAGGGTCGTCTGTATGATGTTGGGGACAAAGCGGGTAAGTTGCTTGCCTGGTTGGACAAAAAAGAGAGGGCGAATCGAGTGGTGCCTGTGATTCAGACTTTGAATGGTGTGCGGGTAACGGACCCGGTTGGAATCGTGGAATGTTTTGTGGACTATTTTCGTGCGGTTTACTCCCCTGTGTCGGTAAAGGATGAAGACGACTCTCGCCTCTTGCTGCGCGACATAGCTTTGCCCTGCCTCTCCGACTTGGAGCGGTCCTCCATGGAGGCCCCGTTCTCTACGGACGAAATCGCGACTGCTATTCGCTCTCTCCGTTCGGGCAAGGCTTTGGGCCCAAAGGGTTTGCCAATCGAGTTATACAAACTGCGCCCTGATCGGATTGCGCCCTATCTTCGGACGATGTTTTCGGAGTCCCGTGAGCGGGGTGCTCTCCCTTATGACCAGCGTCTGGCCACGATTGTGCTAATTCCTAAAGATGGTAAGCCCCGGGATCTTTGTTCGTCATATAGACCCATCTCCCTGTTGAATGTTGAGCCTAAGGTTCTTGCCAAGGTCCTGGCTACTCGCCTCCTAACGGTCATTAGTGACTTGATTCATCCGGACCAATCCGGATTTATCCCGCACCGTAACACAGCTCTTAATCTGCGTCGCCTTCATGGAGCCATCGCGAGGGCGGGGCTTCTGACGGAGCCGGCCATTTTGGCTTCGTTGGATGCCTCGATGGCCTTCGACACGATAGAGTGGCCCTACCTTTGGGCGGCTCTTGAGAAGTTTGATTTGGCCCGGGGTTCATCGGGTGGGTGAAGATGCTGTATACCGACCCCCTGGCACAGGTCGTGGTGAACGGTCGTGTGTCGGCTCCCTTTCCCCTTGGTAGGGGGACCAGACAGGGGTGCCCCTTGTCTCCACTACTTTTTGCTCTCGCGTTGGAGCCGCTAGCTGCATGGATTCGTGGGAACCTTCTCTCAGGGGTATACGTTGGTCCCCAGACTTTGAGGACCGTGTTTCGCTTTATGCGGACGACATTCTTCTTTATCTTACTTCCCCGCGTAAATCTTTGAATGTCCTGTTTGACGTTCTCGCCTCGTTTGGTATGAATTCTGGTTTGGTTATAAACTGGGCTAAATCCTGCGTCTATGCTATTTCGGGCGATCTGCCCCCGTTGCCGAATAGATTTCCCATCCAGGTTGTTCAGTCCGGTTTCAAATACTTGGGGGTTTTTATTACATTGGATTCGTCGCTCCGATTTGAACGTAATCTCCTTCCCCCGCTTCATAGATTGAGGCTGGACGTGGCTCGCTGGCGTAAATTACCCTTGTCGCCGCTGGGCAGGGCCGCCCTTTTCAAGATGATGTCCTTGCCGCGATTCCTTTACGCGCTCCAGAATTGCTTTGACGATATCCCCGCTACTTATTTCCGAGAGGTCGAGAGTCTACAAAGGCAACTGATTTGGGACGGGCGCCCACGTATTGCGCTTGCGAAGCTCACCATCCCTTGGTATGACGGGGGCATAGCGCTTCCTGATATCAGAAGATATTATTGGGCTACGCAACTGTCTGCCATTAACCATTCGATGTATTCCCCGGGTCCGGCTCCGGCCTTTGAAATGGACAGACTCCAGCTACCGGGTGGTGACTTTAATAGAGCGCTTTACTCTAGGTCGGCTGGGCGCCATCTTACGGGACCGACTAGGATCGCGGTTCGTGTGTGGCGCGCGGCGAATGTGAGCTTAGGGTGGGATGAACGAGTGCCGCTGGCTACTCCGCTTTTCGCGTCTGAGCTTTTGGGATGTCTTTGGACAACGAAGGGGTTTGACCGCTGGGACATGATTGGAATCTGTAGAGTGGGTGACGTGTGTGCGAATGGAACGGTGAAGTCCTTCGAGGCCCTTCGGAATGATTATGACCTGAGTGAAAGGGAATTTTTTCGATATTTACAAGTCCGTCATGCCCTCACTTCTGTTCTGACTTCCGGTACCGCTGTCCCCGAGTCCTCCCCCCTCGAAGATCGTATCCTGGATGGTCATATCCCTGATAGCACTATCTCCTTGATTTATAAGAAGCTCATTCACAACCGCACGGACTTGCTCGTTCGACTTCGGGAGGCATGGGTCAGCGACGGGCTGGAATTGGATGATGAGGATTGGCAATTGGCACTGTCTTCTCCGAAAGAGGTCGCCATTCCGGCCCGTCTCCGTCTGGTTCAGCTCAAGATCCTCCACCGGGTGTATGTTACTGGTCCTCGTTTGGTTGTGATTGGTTTTTCCCAGGATGGCCTCTGCAAGCGTGGGTGTGGGATTAGTGCCACGTTTCTTCACATTCTTTGGGAGTGTCCGAGGGTGGCTGCCTATTGGACGGGAGTGCTTGCGGTGATGGCTGCTGTGACTGGAATTGCCCTGGTGCCGGAGGCAAGGAGATGTTTGTTGAATGTTTGGGAACCTACCGATTGTTCGGTGGCCCAAACCAGGTGGGCGACCCTGGGGTATATGGTTGCAAAGCGGGACATAGCGCAACTTTGGGGCTCGCACAGGCCCCCCACTGCCTCAGTGTGGGAAGAAAACATGGACTGGTCTATGTTCCGCGAAAAGACTGTCTACACAGCCAGGGGCAGACCTAGGGCATGGACGAAGATCTGGTGTCAGTGGAATGCCTATCGCGGGGATATCTGTGCTCCTCCCCTGGTGGAGACCCCTGATGTTCCCTTGTCACCCTAGGTTGGCGTTCTTGAATTTTCGTATACTGTCCTTTGGTCTGATATATTTGTGCTCCACCCCCGGTGGGGCCCCTGATATTCCCTTGTCACCCTAGGTTGGCGTTCCTGAACTTTCGTATACTGTCCTTTGGTTTGATTGACCTCCCCGCTGTCCCCCCCGCCTTGACTTAGCCTACTGACTGTGACTTTGTATTCCTGCTTAGTGAGGTCTCCCCCCCCCTCCAGGGCTGACTCTCTGTGTATTACTCCTTCGCCTTGTTTTTTTTGTTTTTTGTTTTTGGTGTGCCTTAAAATAAGAAAAATGTCTTATCCTGTTCCATATTGTGGGCGACATATTGTATCCGGATTGTGCCTGACCGCCGGAGTGGCGACCACTGTTTTATACCGAGATATGCTCCGATCTTAGCGGCCAGCCCGTGCGGTTGTAGGCCCATCTCTGTAAACATGCTTTTGTTGCTCAATAAAAGTTTTTAACCCAAAAAAATAAAAAAAAACAATGAGATGTTGCAGAGTAAGGCACAAATCTCAGAGACTATAATAGTAAAATTGTTTAACAAGAGTAACATTTTGCAGCTATTATTTAGCCATGTCCAGCGATGCTGAAGAGGTGAGGCCTATGTCCAAGTTTTCAGTAAACAGGACTCATCTCTTCTTAACCTTGGATAAACCTCACCGACTCTGTGTCCCCTGCACATACTTAAATGTAAAGGGGCAGATTTATGTTAACTGGCACATCCCCAGGGATGCACCAGTTAACGTGCACCGCTGCTCTGCCACCCATGGTGTGCCGCATTTACAATGTGGAGCACCATTGAGTAAAAACAGCACAGATGCGTCACGCACCTGTGTCGCAAAAGCAGCACATTGCACGAATCACATCGTAAACACAACATGTCTACTGCAATGCACAGGAGGAAGCCACACATTGCATGGTGCTTCACTCCTTATGCCTGTTTCAAACATACCATAAGGATTTGATTCAGCAATGCTATAAAGCTGACTCAGTGAAATCTTCTAAATTTCACTGTGTTAGTTTTACAGGGCTTTCATGCAAATGAATGCCCACCCTGCAACAAAACACCTATATGAAACCTGACGCAGGTTTCATGTGGCACAGGACTTTACAGCATGACACATCTGCCTAGATGCATCAAGTTGTAAATATGTCGCCACATAGCAAATCTTTTGCACCGCCGCTGCATCACAAAAGTGACGCACAGTGACGCAAAAGAGTCATACACCTATCATAAATCTGTCCCTAACATTTTAAATGATTGATTCAGGATGACGAGAAGGTGTGGCCTATCCAGAGGTTTGTTTAAGGTGAGGCCTACTCAGGGTTGCAGATGAAATTTACGCTTGTTGAAGAGTACAGAGGAGATAATACATGTGAAAGCCTACCAATGAAGTAAGTCATATCCACTTCACTCTTGAACAAAGGCCAGACCTTTTCTGTGTCCGTGCACAGACCTAAACCTCATCTGCACAATGTCATTCCTAAACTTAGGAAACACAGGTGATGTAATTGAAAAATGTGGAGTTTCTTTTCCTCATTTCACAATCACATCACCTGTGTTTCCTTTGCTTAGGTATCTCATAGTGCAGATGGACTCTAGCATATCAAAGAGTACACATAAGTTGAGCAGTGTATACAACAATTTTGACATTTACAGAAGATTCAGCTTCTTATCTTGTTGGAGATGAAATGAGGCCTGTCTTGCAACATGGTGCATCTTTTGCATCACTGCTGCATCGGTTTCATGTGGCACGGGACTTTACAGCATGACACATCTGCCTAGATGCATCAAGTTGTAAATATGTCGCCACATAGCAAATCTTTTGCACCGCCGCTGCGTCACAAAAGTGACGCACAGTGACGCAAAAGAGGCATACACCTATCATAAATCTGTCCCTAACATTTTAAATGATTGATTCAGGATGACGATAAGGTGTGGCCTATCCAGAGGTTTGTTTGAGGTGAGGCCTACTCAGGGTTGCAGATGAAATTTACGCTTGTTGAAGAGTACAGAGGAGATAATACATGTGAAAGCCTACCAATGAAGTAAGTCATGTCCACTTCACTCTTGAACAAAGGCCAGACCTCTTCTGTGTCCGTGGACAGACCTAAACCTCATCTGCACAATGTCATTCGTAAACTTAGGAAACACAGGTGATGTAATTGAAAAATGTGGAGTTTCTTTTCCTCATTTCACAATCACATCACCTGTGTTTCCTTTGCTTAGGTATCTCATAGTGCAGATGGACTCTAGCATATCAAAGAGTACACAGAAGTTGAGCAGTGTATACAACAATTTTGACATTTACAGAAGATTCAGCTTCTTATCTTGTTGGAGATTAAATGAGGCCTGTCTTGCAACATGGTGCATGTTTTGCATCACTGCTGCATCGGTTTCATGTGGCACGGGACTTTACAGCATGACACATCTGCCTAGATGCATCAAGTTGTAAATATGTCGCCACATAGCAAATCTTTTGCACCGCCGCTGCGTCACAAAAATGACGCACAGTGACGCAAAAGAGGCATACACCTATCATAAATCTGTCCCTAACATTTTAAATGATTGATTCAGGATGACGATAAGGGGTGGCCTATCCAGAGGTTTGTTTAAGGTGAGGCCTACTCAGGGTTGCAGATGAAATTTACGCTTGTTGAAGAGTACAGAGGAGATAATACATGTGAAGGCCTACCAATGAAGTAAGTCATGTCCACTTCACTCGTGAACAAAGGCCAGACCTCTTCTGTGTCCGTGGACAGGCCTAAACCTCATCTGCACAATGTCATTCGTAAACTTAGGAAACACAGGTAATGTAATTGAAAAATGTGGAGTTTCTTTTCCTCATTTCACAATCACATCACCTGTGTTTCCTTTGCTTAGGTATCTCATAGTGCAGATGGACTCTAGCATATCAAAGAGTACACAGAAGTTGAGCAGTGTATACAACAATTTTGACATTTACAGAAGATTCAGCTTCTTATCTTGTTGGAGATGAAATGAGGCCTGTCTTGCAACATGGTGCATGTTTTGCATCACTGCTGCATCGGTTTCATGTGGCACGGGACTTTACAGCATGACACATCTGCCTAGATGCATCAAGTTGTAAATATGTCGCCACATAGCAAATCTTTTGCACCGCCGCTGCGTCACAAAAATGACGCACAGTGACGCAAAAGAGGCATACACCTATCATAAATCTGTCCCTAACATTTTAAATGATTGATTCAGGATGACGATAAGGTGTGGCCTATCCAGAGGTTTGTTTAAGGTGAGGCCTACTCAGGGTTGCAGATGAAATTTACGCTTGTTGAAGAGTACAGAGGAGATAATACATGTGAAGGCCTACCAATGAAGTAAGTCATGTCCACTTCACTCTTGAACAAAGGCCAGACCTCTTCTGTGTCCGTGGACAGGCCTAAACCTCATCTGCACAATGTCATTCGTAAACTTAGGAAACACAGGTGATGTAATTGAAAAATGTGGAGTTTCTTTTCCTCATTTCACAATCACATCACCTGTGTTTCCTTTGCTTAGGTATCTCATAGTGCAGATGGAGTCTAGCATATCAAAGACTACGCAGAAGGTGAGAACTGTATGGAACATGGCTATGTAAGTCAAATAATCAAAATCTAAATTTGCCAAGCACACATGGGGGCGTATTTACAAGGACCTTGCACCAAAGGGAAAGGTCTTAAATTAAAATGGGAAAAATAACATCAGAGAGACTCAAAGGCCTTATAAATATGCCCCAAGCAACCAATGAAGCTCTAGCATTACATATCAAGAAACCTAATTGATTTCAAAAATCGTTTTTAAACACATCATCTAAATCAATTATATACCTACATTCATCGGGAAGTGACTTAAAATGCCCTAAGACACATGAAAGCGTTTTTTTTAAGCCCTTGCTCCATTTTTAGATCACTTTTAACATGGCTATGTAAGTCAAATAATCAAGATCTAAATTTGCCAAGCACAGATGGGGGCGTATTTACAAGGACCTTGCACCACAGGGAAAGGTCTTAAATTAAAATGGGAAAAATAACATCAGAGAGACACAAAGGCCTTATAAATATGCCCCAAGCAACCTACGAAGCTCTAGCAATACATATCAAGAAACCTAATTGTTTTCATAAATCGTTTTTAAACACATCATCTAAATCAATTATATACCTACATTCAAGGGGAAATGACTTAAAATGGCCTAAGACACATGAAAGCGTTTTTTTTAAGGCCCTTGCAACATTTTTGGGTCACTTTTAACATGGCTATGTTAGTCAAAGAATTAAAATCTAAATTTGCCAAGCACAGATGGGGGCATATTTACAAGGACCTTGCACCACAGGGAAAGGTCTTAAATTAAAATGGGAAAAATAACATCAGAGAGACTCAAAGGCCTTATAAATATGCCCCAAGCAACCTATGAATCGCTAGCAGTACATATCCAGAAACCTAATTGTTTTCATAAATCGTTTTTAAACACATCATCTAAATCAATTATATTCATACATTCATGGGGAAGTGAGTTAAAATACCCTAAGACACATGAAAGCATTTTTGTAAGACCCTTGCACTTTTTTTGCGTCACTTTTAACATGGCTATGTAACACAAAGAAACAAAATCTATTTGTAAAACACTTGACACAAAGCAACATTTTAAATACACAACTTTCTTCATAATGTTCTCCCTAAACCATACTATTCTCTATCTAAATTAAATGAATCTTTTCTCACCTTAGCAAATACTTTATGAGTTTCAAAACAGTCTCAGAAACACACCAAATTGTCTTTAGCAGAGCAAAAGGTATGCACTCCGGAGTCTGCAGCTATAAAAAGCACAGAAAAGCTGTAATTCATCACACATATCTCTCATGTCACCCAATCAAAACTCTTCCCTCACTTTTTTCAAATCAACACCCTTCCCCCCTCTGCCCTTTCTGCCTTTTTTGCATAGCAACCACCTCCTGAAAGACCTCTCATGTTTGCAAGTTCACACAACAATGTTTCAATTGAACTCTGAACTCTCAGTACACCTGCGTATCCAGTGCAATCTTTCATAAAATGATTTTTTCTTGACCATTCAAATTACATCTTTCAAAGAACTCATCCATGCACCCTAACTTTCTGTTTTCAGCAATCAAAATCCACCAATCACTGCTACTGCTTCATTAACACAGAAACTCCACAGTTTTTTTTATTTTAAACTCTTATTTTTTCAACTGCCATTTCATTGCCACACTTCATCTGACTGCAGCAGAACCTTCTCTCACCATGTTTTCTGTCTGGATTGTTGGACATAGTTACATCTACTGGGCTCAGAGGTATGCTGATAACAGAAATTTACCTAACCTCAATTTACAAGATGTGGAAATTAAGTGGTTTGGCCACAGAGGATTAAAATGTCACCAATTGATACCATTGGTGAAAACCTTTATGCATTTGCCTAAACCTGACCTGTTAATTGTGCACTGTGGAGGAAATGACTTGGGCACTTTGACTGGGGTAGGTCTGGAAATGCTTTTAAAGGACACCTTTGAGCAATTGATGGCACTTTTTCCTCAAACTGCCTTGGTATATTCAAATATATGCCAAAGACAGAAATGGAGGTGGTCGAACCAATTTTGTCCACAAATTGAGAAATCGAGGAAGCATGTAAACAAATCTGTTTCAGCTTACATGAGAGACCATGGAATGGGCTCCATCTACAACAATAACTTACGTTACTACATGCAAGATATCTACAGAGGAGATGGAGTTCACTTCTCAGATGAAGGGAACAGAGTTTTCATTCTGAATTTAAAACTGTGCATTGGTACCTACTTATAAGTACCTAAATGTACCATAAACCCAAAAGCTCTTCTCAGAGCTACCCTACATCTGATCACTCACAATTATTATTTTACTCTAACTTTTTTCACTAATTTTCAACAAAGTACGCTCCCCGGAGCGCTACCCGGTACGCGAACCGGAAGCTAACCGTGCGAAATTTTTTTAAAAAATGATTTTTTTTCGCACATATGGGCCTCCTCAGCCACCCTCAGAAAACCTAGGGGGTCAAAATACGTCTACCGTGCCCCCTTCTACCCATTCTGAACATTATTTGCCCTCCATCTTGTATCTTAATTCGACCGAAAC
Organism: Lissotriton helveticus; assembly: GCF_964261635.1. Taxonomy (NCBI): domain Eukaryota; kingdom Metazoa; phylum Chordata; class Amphibia; order Caudata; family Salamandridae; genus Lissotriton; species Lissotriton helveticus. The sequence goes on from NC_136068.1 coordinate 1,001,438,015, forward strand.
ACAAAATGGTGGACTCCCGTAACGCTGCCGGTTCGCGTACCGGGGCGCTCACCGGGAAGCGCTCCATTAAAAAAGGTGGGGAAATAATTTACAGAAGAAACCCTGGAGACACTTTCACCAAATATAGATTAGCTCATACTACATACCAATCCCTACCATTTTCACAAATTTGGTTGGAATTCCATTTAGCCATTTAGCCTGTAGACCTCTCTAAATACCCTGAGGTAAATTACTTCACAAAACACATCTGAAGTGTTGGAATTGACAACCAATTAAAATGTTACTTTCATTTTCTACTTTTTTTACCTGACATTTGATTGGTTATGTACCTGAATATATATAAAAAAAAGAGAGAGAAACACAGCCATTTTGACTACTACTTCCTGAACTACATTGCAAGATCATTTTCACTCACAACTTAAACTTGTTTTTAAAAGGTAAGATATTATTTTATAAATTTGAAAACATTTTCAGATAGTTATATACTATCCCTCTGTAAGAGTTAGACATTGAGAAAGGCTTGTTTATTATAATTATGGATTGATTTAGGTTTCTGTGGTATTATTATGAATTTACATAGGCTTTCTCACAGGCACTTTTTAATAGTACTACTTCATGCCTCAAAAGTACCTGTCTGAACTTAAACCCAACAGTGCCCTATCTCTACTGATATATTTATTTTTTATTCAAATTTCAGCACAAAAATGCAAGGAGAACAGAACGTTTCCTTTGAAATTGTCCTAGACATGAATAATGAGGAAATAATTGAACCCATTGACTTGGAATTCATGGATGAATCACGAGACCATGAACTTCTACAATGTGTAGAATCTGTGGATTATTTACTTCATTATGATGACGGTCAAATGTGGGAAGTTATGTTCACTCAACAAGAGGACATATCGGACAGTCAAATGTTAGACGTTCTATTAAATTTTGAAAAAGAATCAGAAAAATAAAATTATATTTAATATTAAAAAATTGTTTGAGTCTTTAATCATTTTTATATGTAATTCATAAACTAGTACCAAATTGATTATAATGTAAAGTCAGACTTATAGTATACTGTGCACAATTCCAAAAATACATTTATATTTAATAATCATTAATACTGCTACTTAAATAAAAAAATAAAAAAAACAACAAAAAGAACTATCAATAAACATACAATATTTCAAAATATCATAGTCTATCATTCTTTTTTCCTTATAGTACGCTCCCCGGACCGCTTCCCGGTGCGCGTACCGGGCGCTACCCACGCAAAAAAAACAAAAAAAAATTTCTTTTTTTTTGCCCCGCGGGGCCCTTTTAAAGCCTCCACATCAAACCTAGGGGGTCAGGGAGGATCTACTATGCCCCCTTATGGTCATTGCCCCCTTTCTTTTGGCCTCCTCTTGTCTCTCGATCCTACCGAGAGACAAGATGGCGGCCGCTCCGGACTGTTTAGAATGTTGACAGACACCGGAGAGCCAATCAGCTTCGCTTCGCGAAGTTCCGTTACGCGCCAAGTACGCGAACCGGGGCGCTGCTCGGAGCGCGCTTACAGATATATATATTTTTTTTAACGTTAATTTCTCAAAATCCACTGGAGCACATATCTTGAGACCTAGCAAAGGCACATCGGGCTAACAGTCCCTACAATTTTGCCAAGTTTCGTGCAAATCCATTCAGCCATTCGGGCTAAAAGTGAGGCCAACCGCCCTATGGAAATTAACATGGGAAAAACGCGTTTTGGGACCCCCCTTTTTTCTCGGCCCCCCCTTGACGAACCCCCCCAAATTTTCAGTGGCTGCTCAGAAACAAAATGTTCTATTTTCCTGAAAATTTCAGCCAATTCCGTCCACAAACGCCAAAGTTATTAGACATAGAATTTTCAAAAATCCCATAGAGAAAAAATCCTAACTATATATACCTACTGGCGACCGCCAGTAGGTAATTTATATATACATATATAAATATGAAAAGTCGAGGCACTCACGGGTGGGTGCGGTGTGCGGTAATGGGTGCCCGCAAAAACAGAGTGCTCAGATTCCAAGAATCCACTTAGAAGAACCGCACTCGTAAACCAAAGATCGATGCTCACACCATCAGTTTTATTTTGTTTATCAGAGCCAACAGACGCGTTTCAGCATCAAGCCTTCGTCAGTGTTAGTCACGCTCCACAGGTAAGCCTGGGCAATCACATCTTTAACTAAACATTGTTAATGGACTATTGACATTGCAGCTTAGCAGCGCGCCATCTTTAAACATGCAAAAACATCCTTAAATCGGCATTACGGGTACATATACCCATCTTTGCACGCCTACGCTCAGTGCAATGTAATTGGAGTTTAAACAGATATCGCCGTGTATCGGCGTTACTCCCCGCATTGTTGCCTTTCCGGGGTGAAGGGTCTACCTGCTGGCTGAAGTGAGAAATGGGCCAATCCATGGCTCTATTGACTGTTGCTATTTGGAAAAGGTGGCACGAGGTTTGTGCTTCCTTATTCTCCCCGGAAGGGCAACAATGCGGGGAGTAACGCAGATACACGGCGATATATGTTTAAGCTCCAATTACATTGCACTGAGCGTAGGCGTGCAAAGATGGGTATATGTACCTGTAATGCCGATTTAAGGATGTTTTTGCATGTTTCAAGATGGTGCGCTGCTTAGCTGCAATGTCAATAGTCCATTAACAATGTTTAGTTAAACATGTGATTGCATTAATACCCAGGCTTACCTGCTGAGCGTGACTAACACTGATGAAGGCTTGATGCTGAAACGCGTCTGTTGGCTCTGATAAACAAAATAAAACTGATGGTGTGAGCATCGATCTTTGGTTTACGAGTGCGGTTCTTCTAAGTGGATTCTTGGAAGCTGAGCGATATATATATATATATATACATATATTACCTACTGGCGGTCGCCAGTAGGTATATATAGTTCGGATTTTTTCTCTATGGGTTTTTTGAAAATTCTATGTCTAATAACTTTGGCGTTTGTGGACGGAATTGGCTGAAATTTTCAGGAAAATGGCACATTTTGTTTCTGAGCAGCCCCTGAAAATTGGGGGGGGGTTCGTCCAGGGGGGGTCGAGAAACAAGGGGGGTCCCAAAACGTGTTTTTAACATTGAGTTTTCCATAGGGCGGTTGGCCTCACTTTTAGCCCGAACGGCTGAATGGATTTGCACGAAACTTGGCAAAATTGTAGAGACTGGTAGCCCGATGTGCCTTTTGTAGGTCTCAATATATGTGCTCCAGTGGATTTTGAGAAATTAACGTTTAAAAAAAGATATATATCTGTAACAGCGGACCGGGCAGCGCTCCAGTTCGCGTACTTTTCGCGCAACGGAGCTTTGTGAAGCGAAGCTGATTGGTTCTCCGGCGTCTGTAAACATTCCAAACAGTCCGTAGCGGCCGCCATCTTGTCTCTCGGTAGGATCGAGAGACAAGCGGAGGCCAAACCGAAGGGGCAAATGACCATAAGGGGGCATAGTAGATCCTCCCTGACCGTTTAGGTTTGATGTGGAGGTTTTAAAAGGGCCCCGCGGGGCAAAAAAAAAAAAAATAATAATAATCGAACAGCTGAATAGATTTGCACGAAACTTGGCAAAATTGTAGGGACTGGTAGCCCGATGTGCCTTTGCTAGATCTCAATATATGTGCTCCAGTGGATTTTGAGAAATTAACGTTCAAAAAAAGATATATATTTGTAACAGCGCACCGCTTCGCGTACTTTTCGCGTTACGGAGCTTTGCGAAGCGAAGCTGATTGGCTCTCCGGTGTCTGTAAACATTCCAAACAGTCCGTAGCGGCCGCCATCTTGTCTCTCGGTAGGATCGAGAGACAAGAGGAGGCCAAAGCGAAGGGGCAAATGACCATAAGGGGGCATAGTAGATCCTCGCTGACCCCCTAGGTTTGATGTGGAGGTTTTAAAAGGGCCCCGCGGGGCAAAAAAAAAAAATAATAATAATAATCGAACGGCTGAATGGATTTGCACGAAACTTGGTAAAATATTAGGGACTGGTAGCCCGATGTGCCTTTGCTAGGTCTCAATATATGTGCTTCAGTGCATTTTGAGAAATTAACGTTCAAAAACAAGATATATATCTGTAACAGCGCTCCGCTTCGCGGAGATAAAATTATATCTGTATTACCTAGCTGTTGCTAACACCAGTTAGCGACGGCTAGTAGGAGATAGCGACCATCTTGGGCCCCACTTTGCATGTGAGTGATATTTATCACTAATGACATGCAAAGTGGGCATGCCAAGATGTTAGCGACTGGAAACAGTCGCTAACATCGCTATCTCCTATTATCAACTTTTGGAAATATTCGAGATAAGCGCGAATATCTCCAAAAGCTAGCACCTGCCCTGAGCAGTTCTTAGCCATGTTATCCAATGGGAGGTGGATAACATGGCTAAGAGCATTAGCTCAGTAATGCATGAATATCGCTGAGTTTTCAGCGATATTAATGCGTTGCGGTCGTTTTTTATCATATTTGCGATAAACCTTGATAATAGCAAGGTTTATCTGCGATAATTTCTGACGGTAAAAAAATCGTTGCTAAGCATCGTTAGGGATAAATATCGCTTAACTTTGGTAATATGCCCCAACGTCTGTTAACGTTCGATTCGAAGGAAATCAGGAAGTGTTGAAAAACATTGTCTGCGCCATCTTGTCTTTTTTCAAATGCCACACTTTTGTCGTGCACGGCAGCCATTTTAGATGCCTTGACCAGACCCACTCTGTGCACGCTGTCGATCCTTAGCATGGCTCCCCACCCTCGCAAGCATCTCCCCCAGGCAGTGGTCACCCCCGCTCTCTGTCTTATGCATGGGTAATAAACCTCCCCCCATCTGCGCTGCTCTTCCCTGAGAATCACACCCTGTGCCCGCCCGACACCTCCCTTTCGCCCTATTCACTACCGCACCCTCTGACACTCCTTTTCCTCTGTGTCCGATTGTCCAGGCTGGTCCTAGGGTATCAGCTAGCCCTGCAGATGTAGTTTATGGCCACAGCTGTAAAGAATCACCCCTCTTCAAAGGAGTTATAGTAGATCAAGGCCCACACTCGATGAGATCCGTCACAGCAGAAGCGTTGCTATTATCTGAAAACCATCCTGTATTGTGATTGGGGAGGGGACCGAGCCTGAAGCGGAAGATTCCAGGGATGACTCTTTGTACATCAAAGTTTTTACAATTATGTGTCACATTAAAAATATATAGCACTCCGACAAAGTAGTAAGATTATAAAACTTTAATAATTTATAAATATATACAAGAAAACAAAAATAGTAATAACATATAAACATTTTTAGGGAAAAACAACGAAGTAGCGGTCGGCTGTGCGAATAGTCCCAACGCAGCACAACGTCCAGATTTCCGGCGTGGGGCGTCGCGGGGGGTGGGTCATCAGTAGCAAACTGTTGTGCGAATAGTTCCAAGGCAGCAGAACGCGCTGAAATCTAGATGACACGAAAGTGATGTCTAGTAAGTTGCCACCCAGCAAATAACGGCGTGGGGCGTCGCGGGGGGTGGGTCATCAGTAGCAAACTGTTGTGCGAATAGTTCCAAGGCAGCAGAACGATGGCACCAAGGTGATGTCCAGTAAGTTGCCGCACTGGTTTTGGTATCCTACAATGCTGCTCCGAATAACGGCGTGGGGCGCCCCGGGGGAGGCGGCGTGAATGGGCCTCTCCAGGTGGAGTGTCATCTATTGTAGTGGGGCGCCCCTTTACCGTTTTAGTTGCCATTCCGTCCGTTTTTGGTCCACTGTGTCAAAAGCCGCAATTCAGCTGAGTTGCGCCCACTCTTGCGGTGCAGCGATAGGCGGCTGTTACAGGACTCTCAAAATGGCGGCAGGCTCTTTCCTTTTTGAGCCTGGTCCACTGAAATGGCCCTGGGACACCTTGGAAATCGGACGCTTGTCTGCTAGGTCTTGGACCCCATTCTCGAAAGCGTCCCCTCCGCCTTGAGAATTCATCAAAAGTTTTGGGGGCCCGACTCCTGCAGGCTTCTGGTGGGGAGCGGCTGCCATGATTGCTCGCGGAATGACCACGACGGAGCTACGAGATGGTGGTGCTCTCATGCTGACGCCAGCTTCAGTCTGAAACATCCAGAAACAAGGTGGGGCTTTCATCGTTTGGGAAAAAAAAAAGTTTTCATCCAATGAAAAGTGTTGTTTTTAGGTCATATGATCAAGCCTTCCATCATTAGGAAACCAAAAGTAAAATGAACCAATGAAAAGTTTTATAAACAAGTCACATGACCTGTTATGCGGCATAGGGTATAAAATGCGGAGAAAGTACGTTAGCACGTGAGGCGGCGTCAGTAGCGGACCGATGTGCGAATAGGCCGAAGGCAATACAACGCGCCAAGATCCGGATGGCACCGAGGTGGTGTCCAGCAAGTTGCAGCACTGGTGTGGCCATCCTACAATGCTGAAAGTCGGCGTGGGGCGCCCCGTTGGCCTGTGAGTTTGCGTCAGTAGCGGACCGATGTGCGAATAGGCCGAAGGCAGCACAACGCGCCAAGATCCGGATGGCACCGAGGTGGTGTCTAGTAAGTTGCCGCACTGGTGTGGCCATCCAACAATGCTGAAAGTCGGCGTGGGGCGCCCCGTTGGCCTGTGAGTTTGCGTCAGTAGCGGACCGATGTGCGAATAGGCCAAAGGCAGCACAACGCGCCAAGATCCGGATGGCACCGAGGTGGTGTCTAGAAAGTTGCCGCACTGGTGTGGCCATCCTACAATGCTGAAAGTCGGCGTGGGGCGCCCCGTTGGCCTGTGAGATGGCGTCAGTAGCGGACCGATGTGTGAATGGGGCCGAAGGCAGCGCAACAATATTTTCGGAATAGAAGACACCACTAGGCGCTGAGATGCCAAGATCCGGATGGCACCGAGGTGGTGTGTAGCAAGTTGCCGCACTGGTGTGGCCATCCTACAATGCTGAAAGTCGGCGTGGGGCGCCCCGTTGGCCTGTGAGTTTGCGTCAGTAGCGGACCGATGTGCGAATAGGCCGAAGGCAGCACAACGCGCCAAGATCCGGATGGCACCGAGGTGGTGTCTAGTAAGTTGTCGCACTTCTGTGGCCATCCTACAATGTTGAAAGTCGGCGTGGGGCGCCCCGTTGGCCTGTGAGATGGCGTCAGTAGCGGACCGATGTGCGAATGGGGCCAAAGGCAGCGCAACAATATTTTCTGATTTGAAGACACCACAAGGCGCTGAGATGCCAAGATCCGGATGGCACCGAGGTGGTGTCTAGCAAGTTGTGGCACTGGTGTGGCCATCGTACAATGGTAAAAGTCGGCGTGGGGCGCCCTGTTGGCCTGTGAGATGGTGTCAGTAGCGGACTGATGTGCGAATGGGGCCAAAGGCAGCGCAACAATATTTTCTGACTGACACCACAAGGCGCTGAGATGCCAAGATCCGGATTGCACCGAGGTGATGTCTAAGTTGCGGACTGATGTGCGAATGGGGCCAAAGGCAGCGTAACAATATTTTCTGTATGGAAGATACCACTAGGCGTTGAGATGCCAAGATTCGGATGGCACCGAGGTGATGTCTAAGTTGCGGACTGATGTGTGAATGGGGCAAAGGTAGCGCAAGAATATTTTCTGAATAGAAGACACCACAAGGCGCTGAGATGCCAAGATCCGGATGGCACCGAGGTGGTGTCTAGTAAGGTGCACTGGTGTGGTCATCCTACAATGCTGAAACTCGGCGTGGGGCGCCCCATTAGTCTGTGAGATGGCGTCAGTAGCGGACCGATGTGCGAATAGGCCGAAGGCAGCACAACGCGCCAAGATCCGGATGTCACCGTGGTGGTTTCATAGTTGAGAGGCACTTCATCTGCAGTGGGGCGCCGAGATCCGGATGGCACCGAGGTGATGTCTAGCAAGTTGCTGTACTGGTGTGGTCATCCTACAATGCTGAAACTCGGCGTGGGGCACCCCATTAGCCTGTGCGATGGCGTCAGTAGCGGACCGATGTGCGAATAGGTCGAAGGCAGCACAACGCGCCAAGATCCGGATGTCACCGTGGTGGTTTCATAGTTGAGAGGCACTTCATCTGCAGTGGGGCGCCGAGATCCGGATGGCACCGAGGGGATGTCTAGCAAGTTGCTGTACTGGTGTGGTCATCCTACAGTGCTGAAACTCGGCGTGGGGCGCCCCATTAGCCTGTGAGATGGCGTCAGTAGCGGACCGATGTGCGAATAGGCCGAAGGCAGCACAACGTGCCAAGATCCGGATGTCACCGTGGTGGTTTCATAGTTGAGAGGCACTTCATCTGCAGTGGGGCGCCGAGATCCGGATGGCACCGAGGTGATGTCTAGCAAGTTGCTGTACTGGTGTGGTCATCCTACAATGCTGAAAGTCGGCGTGGGGCGCCCCATTAGCCTGTGAGATGGCGTCAGTAGCGGACCGATGTGCGAATGGGGCCAAAGGCAGCGCAACAATATTTTCTGAAGAGAAGACACCAAAAGGCGCTGAGATTCCAAGATCCGGATGGCACCGAGGTGGTGTCTAGCAAGCTATGCAGTTGAGTTGTGTGCGCACTTGCGGCGAATAGGTCGAAGGCAGCATAACAATGTTTTCTGAATAGAAGACACCACAAGGCGTTGAGATTCGGTTACCACCGAGGTGATGTCTAGCAAGTTGCCGCACTGGTGTGGCCATCCTACAATACTGCTCCGAATAACGGCGTGGGGTGCCCGAAGGGGGGGGGGAGGCGGCGTGAATGGGCCTTCCTAGGTGGAGGCTCGTCTGCTGTAGTGGGGCGCCCCTTTACCGTTTCAGTTGCCATTCAGCTGAGTTTCGGCTGCTCTTGATGCTACAGCGACAGGCGGCTGCAACAGGACTCTCAAAATGGCGGCCTGTTCTTTGGATTTGGGCCTGGTCCACTAAAATGGCCCTGGGACACCTTAGAACTCGGACGCTCGATTTTTTTTTCCTTTCCTGTACATGCAAAAAAAGGTAAATGCCCGGTACGTTACACGCTTCATCTGCCACGATGAACTCTCCAGAGGAACCGAAAAAAAATATAGTTGTGGTAACTATACCATGCATCGTCATATGGAGAGGTGGCACCAATTAATTATAGTGCTGCATAAAAGAGAGATTTGGAGGAGAACCCCTGACCTGCTAGTACATTCATCAAAGAAGTGGCACTGAGAGCTTCAGAGGCAAGGGAAACGGTCCCAAATATTTAGAAGAACTTTGGAAAGATTAAAATGACATGTTTAGATTGTGGCAAATTAATTTCATGTGGACAGATGAGTGTTACTCTAATAAATACAGCATATGAACATCATCATAGTCGATGGTTGGTAGAGACATTTTGACTATATCCTGGACCTGCCCGTCCTCGCCCAAATTGGCGCCGGAATAAATGGGACTCGTAACTCCTTGTTGTGTACTGGTTGCAGAACCTTGAAATCACGAGATACGTATGCAGTTTTGAAGCACATGGCGGGCGGGGACGAGAATTGATTGAATATTTCGACATCCCTATTGATATTAAGTTCTGATGTGTTATTGATTACTGTACTGTTGAAAGTTCGAATTAACGTCACCCATGGTACTTGCCCGCAAAGGTATATCTAGATAATTTTATTGTAACTGGCCCTGTCGTATTTTAATTATAAAATGTACGTCCACCGATTCCGTAACTGTTAGACACCTTAGTTCTTGCAACCTAATGGCCCGCCCGTTACGTTCCTCTACAGTGTAAATGTCTATTCATCATATACGATTACAGTTTGCTCCGTGGCAGGCCCACGTGGTTATAGGCTCGTATTTGTATAATGAAATTTTCACAATAAAGGTTTTTAAAAGAAAACATGGTAGTAGTATATACATTGGTAAAGTTTTTAATAATAGTCACTGTTTTAGAATCATTAAAAGGCAAGTGAAATAAAGCAGACCAATTACATGAAGGGTAAAAGGTATAATACGAAGGAACGCAGTAAAGATAAATGGTCAAGGGCTGTTGTGTTTTCTATTCCTGCAACATAAAGTGATCGATAAGAATCTCATATTCAGGCGTATCGGCGACTAAGACAGCAGGTCGACCCTCTTTTGCTCAACGGCTCCGTCATGGGACGAAGAAACGCTCTTTTTCTCGAAAAAAGAATATATTTTACTTGCAGGACAGTTGTAAAATTTCCGGGAAAGTACATTAGCCTGGAACATTATAACATATATTTAAGAAAAAATAATGTTCGGAAGTAATGAAAAGCGTAATTTTTAGGTCATATGACCAAGCCTTTCATCATTACAATAAGAAAAGTAAAATGAACCAATGAAAAGTTTTATTAACAAGTCACATGACTTGTTATGCTTACGTTACGCGCTGCGCGCCCCGGATGACTTCCGGATGCGCTAACGCGGCGCATCATATGACGCATTACGCGACAACGCAGGTCCAGAATATAGTCAAAATGTCTCCACCAACCAGCGGTCGGAACACAACCCCTTTCAGCAGGCTAAATAGTTCTGTTAAATGACAACAGAAGGGACAGGCAACAAGAACCATCAGTCAAAGAGGGGAGGGCTAGTTCTTCTCTACCGGGTTACATTGGGGCGCTACCGGAACTGATCGAATTGGTAGTCTACAGTGTTTCTGGATGTTTCAGACTGAAGCTGGGGTTAGCATGAGAGCAGCACCATTTCGTAGCTCCGTCGTGGCCATTCCGCAACCAATAATGGCAGCCGCTCTTTATCGGTATTTTGGGCGGGGTGGGTGGCGGAGCCGAGCTGTTTTGCAGCCATCATTGTGTGGAGTTCAGTTCATCTCACTAGTTTTGTATTTGTCATGAGGGGTTGTTCCTAATGTTTCTATTTTAGCGAGGTCAAAAAGAGATCCCATTAGTGGCCTACTGATTTTGCTCAATTCCTTTTCTTTTTTTTTACACGATTTTTCGTTATCTGCAAAGACTAAACAGAGTATTGCGACTCTGTGTTTGTTTGTAAATAGAGAATGAACCAAAGAGAACTAATTCTAAAACAGTAAATACTTGGATAACAATCAATCAAATGGAGAGAGAAGCAGGCACGACGGATTACAACGGGGGCAAAGGCCTGCGTTAACTACCTTTCACTATCTGCAAAGAGAGAGTACTCCTAATAGAAATGAGGGGGGGGGGCACCATTCAAAGCAGATCAGTTTGCATAAACACGAAAATGTTTTCACTTACCACGTACTTGACATTCGACAGCTTATGATATTTGCTATTAAAAAACCATTGAAATTCACTGAAAAAACCATAGGTTATAGACCATATATAGTTAGGAATTAGCATTTACAAAACCTAGAAAATTCACTGAAAAAACAATAGGTTATAGACCATATATAGTTAGGAATTAGCATTTAAAAAACCTTATTTTACTCACACAAAACCATTGAAATTCCATATATAGTTAGTTGCACTAACTATATATCGCGCACCCGCAATCCACTGCTGATCATGTCACATATTACATCATTCATGACATGGTCAGTGACATCACTGATGACATCACTGATGACATCTCAAATGACATCACTGATGACATCACTGATGACATCTCAAATGACATCACTGATGACATCACTGATGACATCTCAAATGACATCACTGATGACATCACTGATGACATCTCATTTGACATTACTGATCACATCACTGATGACATCATTCATGTGATAATACGATGAACCTCTTCAGACTCTAATATAACCTTAGATACACTCAGTGTAAACAGACACTCATAGACTGTCACTCATCCATGGAGTTACTCAGACACTTAGTCAGTCATGCAAAGAATCAATCACACCTCCATTTCCTCAACTATACAGTTATACACACCTTACTTATTCAAACATATACTAAAACATATTTACTCACTTATACAATCCTGGATACAAGTTCACAATGATCCATACAGCCACTCACACATTCACTGGCTCTTATGCACAGTTATTTATATATGTCAACTCTCACATGTACTGTGTTTTACATATGTACTTACTTTGACATGTAGCACTGAGATATCCATTCACTCACCAATACACTCATGCACACAGTCAACCGCCCATACAGCTGTTTCCACATGCACTTTTGAACCCATACATCTAGTCAATCAACTGCTCACACATCTATGCAGAGAGTCATACACCTCCCAGCCACCCACACACACACTCAGTCTACCATACAAATGCTTGGGCAACCAATCAATAACCCATACAGTTAATCATATAGCTAATGTTCAACACATGCAGCAGTTTACAGAACAACAGACATAATGATGCACAAATTAAGACAGTTTAGTCACTAACCCATGCACTCAGTGAGACACATTTAATCAGTCACTCATACAGTCAGCCATGCCCCTACTAAATCCTTCATCAAGACACTTATACATCCACTCATTCTTCAATATGTAAGACATATTTTAACTTTACAGAATTATACAGTCACTGGATGTAGTCATCAGTGATGTCATTTGAGATGTCATCAGTGATGTCATCAGTGATGTCATTTGAGATGTCATCAGTGATGTCATCAGTGATGTCATTTGAGATGTCATCAGTGATGTCATCAGTGATGTCACTGACCATGTCATGAATGATGTAATATGTGACATGATCAGCAGTGGATTGCGGGTGCGCGATATATAGTTAGTGCAACTAACTATATATGGAATTTCAATGGTTTTGTGTGAGTAAAATAAGGTTTTTTAAATGCTAATTCCTAACTATATATGGTCTATAACCTATGGTTTTTTCAGTGAATATATATATATATATCCAAAACTCAGGTCACCCCACTTTGAAGAGCCTCCACACAGGTAGGTTTGAATCTTCGTTTTATTGCAGGTTTACAGCGCAGAGAGGGAAAGGCAGAAGTCCTGTAAAAATGAAAGCCTGACGCGTTTCATGCTCGTTGGAGCACTTCCTCAGAGGCTTGTAGGACACTGCGCCGAGCATAGAGTTTCTTTAAATCACTTGCACCTGCCATGATAAGCGTTAGCACCCCAGTGCTTGCTGGTGCATGAAGTCCAAATCATTACGCTGCTTGTGCGCTGCTCTCACAATGTCTAAAATGTTCAAAATAACACCACAGTGGGCCAGGAAATTGCAGTCCTCGTTCCTGCGCCATGAATACACACCTGCAACACGACCTTCCTGTGTTACTCACGCTGCTCTCCATTAGCTGCAGCATGAACCACTCGTGTGTGTGGGGGGCTCCTCCCGACCGGGACCGGCCGGTTAAACATCCAAAACTCAGGTCACCCCACTTTGAAGAGCCTCCACACAGGTAGGTTTGAATCTTCGTTTTATTGCAGGTTTACAGCGCAGAGAGGGAAAGGCAGAAGTCCTGTAAAAATGAAAGCCTGACGCGTTTCATGCTCATTGGAGCACTTCCTCAGAGGCTTGTAGGACACTGCGCCGAGCATAGAGTTTCTTTAAATCACTTGCACCTGCCATGATAAGCGTTAGCACCCCAGTGCTTGCTGGTGCATGAAGTCCAAATCATTACGCTGCTTGTGCGCTGCTCTCACAATGTCTAAAATGTTCAAAATAACACCAAACCTACCTCTGTGGAGGCTCTTCAAAGTGGGGTGACCTGAGTTTTGGATGTTTAACCGGCCGGTCCCGGTCGGGAGGAGCCCCCCACACACGAGTGGTTCATGCTGCAGCTAATGGAGAGCAGCGTGAGTAACACAGGAAGGTCGTGTTGCAGGTGTGTATTCACGGCGCAGGAACGAGGATTGCAATTTCCTGGCCCACTGTGGTGTTATTTTGAACATTTTAGACATTGTGAGAGCAGCGCACAAGCAGCGTAATGATTTGGACTTCATGCACCAGCAAGCACTGGGATGCTAACGCTTATCATGGCAGGTGCAAGTGATTTAAAGAAACTCTATGCTCGGCGCAGTGTCCTACAAGCCTCTGAGGAAGTGCTCCAACGAGCATGAAACGCGTCAGGCTTTCATTTTTACAGGACTTCTGCCTTTCCCTCTCTGCGCTGTAAACCTGCAATAAAACGAAGATTCAAACCTACCTGTGTGGAGGCTCTTCAAAGTGGGGTGACCTGAGTTTTGGATATATATATATATATATATATATATATATATATGCATGTGATCAAGGCTACCGTGTTGTAGCCGAAACGCGTCATGCTGGAGACAAGGGAGCAATAAAACTACCTGTGAAAGGATTTTGAAGCGTTGCTGTGGTCTGTACCTGCGTTGTTGCACCGGCGTCCAGAGCCGATCAGTAGGTGTGGTGAACGGATATATATATATATATATATATATATATATATATATATATATATATATATATATATATATATATATATATATATATATATATATTCACTGAAAAAACCATAGGTTATAGACCATATATAGTTAGGAATTAGCATTTACAAAACCTTGAAAATTCACTGAAAAAACCATAGGTTATAGACCATATATAGTTAGGAATTAGCATTTAAAAAACCTTATTTTACTCACACAAAACCATTTAAATTCCATATATAGTTAGTTGCACTAACTATATATCGCGCACCCGCAATCCACTGCTGATCATGTCACATATTACATCATTCATGACATGGTCAGTGACATCACTGATGACATCACTGATGACATCTCAAATGACATCACTGATGACATCACTGATGACATCTCAAATGACATCACTGATGACTACATCCAGTGACTGTATAATTCTGTAAAGTTAAAATATGTCTTACATATTGAAGAATGAGTGGATGTATAAGTGTCTTGATGAAGGATTTAGTAGGGGCATGGCTGACTGTATGAGTGACTGATTAAATGTGTCTCACTGAGTGCATGGGTTAGTGACTAAACTGTCTTAATTTGTGCATCATTATGTCTGTTGTTCTGTAAACTGCTGCATGTGTTGATCATTAGCTATATGATTAACTGTATGGGTTTTTGATTGGTTGCCCAAGCATTTGTATGGGAGACTGAGTGTGTGTCTGGGTGGCTGGGAGGTGTATGACTCTCTGCATAGATGTGTGAGCAGTTGATTGACTAGATGTATGGGTTCAAAAGTGCATGTGGAAACAGCTGTATGGGCGGTTGACTGTGTGCATGAGTGTATTGGTGAGTGAATGGATATCTCAGTGCTACATGTCAAAGTAAGTACATATGTAAAACACAGTACATGTCAGAGTTGACATATATAAATAACTGTGCATAAGAGCCAGTGAATGTGTGAGTGGCTGTATGGATCATTGTGAACTTGTATCCAGGATTGTATAAGTGAGTAAATATGTTTTAGTATATGTTTGAATAAGTAAGGTGTGTATAACTGTATAGTTGAGGAAATGGAGGTGTGATTGATTCTTTGCATGACTGACTAAGTGTCTGAGTAACTCCATGGATGAGTGACAGTCTATGAGTGTCTGTTTACACTGAGTGTATCTAAGGTTATATTAGAGTCTGAAGAGGTTCATCGTATTATCACATGAATGATGTCATCAGTGATGTGATCAGTAATGTCAAATGAGATGTCATCAGTGATGTCATTTGAGATGTCATCAGTGATGTCATCAGTGATGTCATTTGAGATGTCATCAGTGATGTCATCAGTGATGTCATTTGAGATGTCATCAGTGATGTCATCAGTGATGTCACTGACCATGTCATGAATGATGTAATATGTGACATGATCAGCAGTGGATTGCCGGTGCGCGATATATAGTTAGTGCAACTAACTATATATGGAATTTCAATGGTTTTGTGTGAGTAAAATAAGGTTTTTTAAATGCTAATTCCTAACTATATATGGTCTATAACCTATGGTTTTTTCAGTGAATTTTCAAGGTTTTGTAAATGCTAATTCCTAACTATATATGGTCTATAACCTATGGTTTTTTCAGTGAATTTCAATGGTTTTTTAATAGCAAATATCATAAGCTGTCGAATGTCAAGTACGTGGTAAGTGAAAACATTTTTGTGTTTATGCACACTGATCTGCTTTGAATGGTGCCCCCCCCTCATTTCTATTAGGAGTACTCTCTCTTTGCAGATAGTGAAAGGTAGTTAACGCAGGCCTTTGCCCCTGTTGTAATCCGTCGTGCCTGCTTCTCTCTCCATTTGATTGATTGTTATCCAAGTATTTACTGTTTTAGAATTAGTTCTCTTTGGTTCATTCTCTATTTACAAACAAACACAGAGTCGCAATACTCTGTTTAGTCTTTGCAGATAACGAAAAATCGTGTAAAAAAAAAGAAAAGGAATCGAGCAAAATCAGTAGGCCACTAATGGGATCTCTTTTTGACCTCGCTAAAATAGAAACATTAGGAACAACCCCTCATGACAAATACAAAACTAGTGAGATGAACTGAACTCCACACAATGATGGCTGCAAAACAGCTCGGCTCCGCCACCCACCCCACCCAAAATAACCATAAAGAGCGGCTGCCATGATTGGTTGCGGAATGGCCACGACAGAGCTACGAAATGGTGCTGCTCTCATGCTAACCCCAGCTTCAGTCTGAAACATCCAGAAACACTGTAGACTACCAATTCGATCAGTTCCGGTAGCGCCCCAATGTAACCCGGTAGAGAAGAACTAGCCCTCCCCTCTTTGACTGATGGTTCTTGTTGCCTGTCCCTTCTGTTGTCATTTAACAGAACTATTTAGCCTGCTGAAAGGGGTTGTGTTCCGACCGCTGGTTGGTGGAGACATTTTGACTATATTCTGTACCTGCGTTGTCGCGTAATGCGTCATATGACGCGCCGCGTTAGCGCATCCGGAAGTCATCCGGGGCGCGCAGCGCGTAACGTAAGCATAACAAGTCATGTGACTTGTTAATAAAACTTTTCATTGGTTCATTTTACTTTTCTTATTGTAATGATGAAAGGCTTGGTCATATGACCTAAAAATTACGCTTTTCATTACTTCCGAACATTATTTTTTCTTAAATATATGTTAGAATGTTCCAGGCTAATGTACTTTCCCGGAAATTTTACAACTGTCCTGCAAGTAAAATATATTCTTTTTTCGAGAAAAAGAGCGTTTCTTCGTCCCATGACGGAGCCGTTGAGCAAAAGAGGGTCGACCTGCTGTCTTAGTCGCCGATACGCCTGAATATGAGATTCTTATCGATCACTTTATGTTGCAGGAATAGAAAACACAACAGCCCTTGACCATTTATCTTTACTGCGTTCCTTCGTATTATACCTTTTACCCTTCATGTAATTGGTCTGCTTTATTTCACTTGCCTTTTAATGATTCTAAAACAGTCACTATTATTAAAAACTTTACCAATGTATATACTACTACCATATTTTCTTTTAAAAACCTTTATTGTGAAAATTTCATTATACAAATACGAGCCTATAACCACGTGGGCCTGCCACGGAGCAAACTGTAATCGTATATGATGAATAGACATTTACACTGTAGAGGAACGTAACGGGCGGGCCATTAGGTTGCAAGAACTAAGGTGTCTAACAGTTACGGAATCGGTGGACGTACATTTTATAATTAAAATACGACAGGGCCAGTTACAATAAAATTATCTAGATATACATTTGCGGGCAAGTACCATGGGTGACGTTAATTCGAACTTTCAACAGTACAGTAATCAATAACACATCAGAACTTAATATCAATAGGGATGTCGAAATATTCAATCAATTCTCGTCCCCGCCCGCCATGTGCTTCAAAACTGCATACGTATCTCGTGATTTCAAGGTTCTGCAACCAGTACACAACAAGGAGTTACGAGTCCCATTTATTCCGGCGCCATTTTGGGCGAGGACGGGCAGGTCCAGGATATAGTCAAAATGTCTCTACCAACCATCGACTATGATGATGTTCATATGCGGTATTTATTAGAGTAACACTCATCTGTCCACATGAAATTAATTTGCCACAATCTAAACATGTCATTTTAATCTTTCCAAAGTTCTTCTAAATATTTGGGACCGTTTCCCTTGCCTCTGAAGCTCTCAGTGCCACTTCTTTGATGAATGTACTAGCAGGTCAGGGGTTCTCCTCCAAATCTCTCTTTTATGCAGCACTATAATTAATTGGTGCCACCTCTCCATATGACGATGCATGGTATAGTTACCACAACTATATTTTTTTTCGGTTCCTCTGGAGAGTTCATCGTGGCAGATGAAGCGTGTAACGTACCGGGCATTTACCTTTTTTTGCATGTACAGGAAAGGAAAAAAAAATCGAGCGTCCGAGTTCTAAGGTGTCCCAGGGCCATTTTAGTGGACCAGGCCCAAATCCAAAGAACAGGCCGCCATTTTGAGAGTCCTCTTGCAGCCGCCTGTCGCTGTAGCATCAAGAGCAGCCGAAACTCAGCTGAATGGCAACTGAAACGGTAAAGGGGCGCCCCACTACAGCAGACGAGCCTCCACCTAGGAAGGCCCATTCACGCCGGCTCCACCCCCCTTCGGGCACCACACGCCGTTATTCGGAGCAGTATTGTAGGATGGCCACACCAGTGCGGCAACTTGCTAGACATCACCTCGGTGGTAACCGAATCTCAACGCCTTGTGGTGTCTTCTATTCAGAAAACATTGTTATGCTGCCTTCGACCTATTCGCCGCAAGTGCGCACACAACTCAACTGCATAGCTTGCTAGACACCACCTCGGTGCCATCCGGATCTTGGAATGTCAGCACCTTTTGGTGTCTTCTCTTCAGAAAATATTGTTGCGCTGCCTTTGGCCCCATTCGCACATCAGTCCGCTACTGACGCCATCTCACAGGCTAATGGGGCGCCCCACGCCGACTTTCAGCATTGTAGAATGACCACACCAGTACAGCAACTTGCTAGACATCACCTCGGTGCCATCCGGATCTCGGCGCCCCACTGCAGATGAAGTGCCTCTCAACTATGAAACCACCACGGTGACATCCGGATCTTGGCGCGTTGTGCTGCCTTCGGCCTATTCGCACATCGGTCCGCTACTGACGCCATCTCACAGGCTAATGGGGCGACCCACGCCGAGTTTCAGCATTGTAGGATGACCACACCAGTACAGCAACTTGCTAGACATCACCTCGGTGCCATCCGAATCTTGGCATCTCAACGCCTAGTGGTATCTTCCATACAAAAAATATTGTTACGCTGCCTTTGGCCCCATTCGCACATCAGTCCGCAACTTAGACATCACCTCGGTGCCATCCGGATCTTGGCATCTCAGCGCCTTGTGGTGTCAGTCAGAAAATATTGTTGCGCTGCCTTTGGCCCCATTCGCACATCAGTCCGCTACTGACACCATCTCACAGGCCAACAGGGCGCCCCACACCGACTTTTACCATTGTACGATGGCCACACCAGTGCCACAACTTGCTAGACACCACCTCGGTGCCATCCGGATCTTGGCATCTCAGCGCCTTGTGGTGTCTTCAAATCAGAAAATATTGTTGCGCTGCCTTTGGCCCCATTCGCACATTGGTCCGCTATTGACGCCATCTCACAGGCCAACGGGGCGCCACACGCCGACTTTCAACATTGTAGGATGGCCACAGAAGTGCGACAACTTACTAGACACCACCTCGGTGCCATCCGGATCTTGGCGCGTTGTGCTGCCTTCGGCCTATTCGCACATCGGTCCGCTACTGACGCAAACTCACAGGCCAACGGGGCGCCCCACGCCGACTTTCAGCATTGTAGGATGGCCACACCAGTGCACCTTACTAGACACCACCTCGGTGCCATCCGGATCTTGACGCGTAGTGAAGCTGCAGCAGCTGCAAATAAGCTTCAGACAGTGTTACAACCGCTGCTCAGAACTCTCAACTATGACACCACCTCGGTGCCATCCGGATCTTGGCATCTCAGCGCCTTGTGGTGTCAGTCAGAAACTATTGTTGCGCTGCCTTTGGCCCCATTCGCACATCGGTCCGCTACTGACGCAAACTCACAGGCCAACGGGGCACCCCACGCCGACTTTCAGCATTGTAGGATGGCCACACCAGTGCGGCAACTTGCTACACACCACCTCGGTGCCATCCGGATCTTGGCATCTCAGCGCCTAGTGGTGTCTTCTATTCCGAAAATATTGTTGCACTGCCTTCGGCCCCATTCACACATCGGTCCGCTACTGACGCCATCTCACAGGCCAACGGGGCGCCCCACGCCGACTTTCAGCATTGTAGGATGGCCACACCAGTGCGGCAACTTACTAGACACCACCTCGGTGCCATCCGGATCTTGGCGCGTTGTGCTGCCTTCGGCCTATTCGCACATCGGTCCGCTACTGACGCAAACTCACAGGCCAACGGGGCGCCCCACGCCGACTTTCAGCATTGTTGGATGGCCACACCAGTGCGGCAACTTACTAGACACCACCTCGGTGCCATCCGGATCTTGGCGCGTTGTGCTGCCTTCGGCCTATTCGCACATCGGTCCGCTACTGACGCAAACTCACAGGCCAACGGGGCGCCCCACGCCGACTTTCAGCATTGTAGGATGGCCACACCAGTGCTGCAACTTGCTGGACACCACCTCGGTGCCATCCGGATCTTGGCGCGTTGTATTGCCTTCGGCCTATTCGCACATCGGTCCGCTACTGACGCCGCCTCACGTGCCAACGTATTTTCTCCGCATTTTATACCCTATGCCGCATAACAGGTCATGTGACTTGTTTATAAAACTTTTCATTGGTTCATTTTACTTTTGGTTTCCTAATGATGGAAGGCTTGATCATATGACCTAAAAACAACACTTTTCATTGGATGAAAACTTTTTTTTTTTCCCAAACGATGAAAGCCCCACCTTGTTTCTGGATGTTTCAGACTAAACTGGCGTCAGCATGAGAGCACCACCATCTCGTAGCTCCGTCGTGGTCATTCCGCGAGCAATCATGGCAGCCGCTCCCCACCAGAAGCCTGCAGGAGTCGGGGCCCCCAAAACTTTTGATGAATTCTCAAGGCGGAGGGGACGCTTTCGAGAATGGGGTCCAAGACCTAGCAGACAAGCGTCCGATTTCCAAGGTGTCCCAGGGCCATTTCAGTGGACCAGGCCCAAAAAGGAAAGAGCCTGCCGCCATTTTGAGAGTCCTGTGACAGCCGCCTATCGCTGCACCGCAAGAGTGGGCGCAACTCAGCTGAATTGCGGCTTTTGACACAGTGGACCAAAAACGGACGGAATGGCAACTGAAACGGTAAAGGGGCGCCCCACTACAACAGATGACACTCCACCTGGAGAGGCCCGTTCACGCCGCCTCCCCCGGGGCGCCCCACGCCGTTATTCGGAGCAGCATTGTAGGATACCAAAACCAGTGCGGCAACTTACTGGACATCACCTTGGTGCCATCGTTCTGCTGCCTTGGAACTATTCGCACAACAGTTTGCTACTGATGACCCACCCCCCGCGACGCCCCAAGCCGTTATTTGCTGGGTGGTAACTTACTAGACATCACTTTCGTGTCATCTAGATTTTGGCGCGTTCTGCTGCCTTGGAACTATTCGCACAACAGTTTGCTACTGATGACCCACCCCCCGCGACGCCCCACGCCGGAAATCTGGACGTTGTGCTGCGTTGGGACTATTCGCACAGCCGACCGCTACTTCGTTGTTTTTCCCTAAAAATGTTTATATGTTATTACTATTTTTGTTTTCTTGTATATATTTATAAATTATTAAAGTTTTATAATCTTACTACTTTGTCGGAGTGCTATATATTTTTAATGTGACACATAATTGTAAAAACTTTGATGTACAAAGAGTCATCCCTGGAATCTTCCGCTTCACGCTCGGTCCCCTCCCCAATCACAATACAGGATGGTTTTCAGATAATAGCAACGCTTCTGCTGTGACGGATCTCATCGAGTGTGGGCCTTGATCTACTATAACTCCTTTGAAGAGGGGTGATTCTTTACAGCTGTGGCCATAAACTACATCTGCAGGGCTAGCTGATAGCCTAGAACCGGCCTGGACAATCGGACACAGAGGAAAAGGAGTGTCAGAGGGTGCGGTAGTGAATAGGGCGAAAGGGAGGTGTCGGGCGGGCACAGGGTGTGATTCTCAGGGAAGAGCAGCGCAGATGGGGAGAGGTTTATTACCCATGCATAAGACAGAGAGCGGGGGTGACCACTGCCTGGGTGAGATGCTTGCGAGGGTGGGGAGCCATGCTAAGGATCGACAGCGTGCACAGAGTGGGTCTGGTCAAGGCATCTAAAATGGCTGCCGTGCACGACAAAAGTGTGGCATTTGAAAAAAGACAAGATGGCGCAGACAATGTTTTTCAACACTTCCTGATTTCCTTCGAATCGAACGTTAACAGACGTTGGGGCATATTACCAAAGTTAAGTGATATTTATCCCTAACGATGCATTGCAAAGATTTTTTTACCGTCAGAAATTATCGCAGATAAACCTTGCTATTATCAAGGTTTATCGCAAATACGATAAAAAACGACCGCAATGCATTAATATCGCTGGAAACTCAGCGATATTTATGCATTACCGAGCTAATGCTCTTAGCCATGTTATCCACCTCCCATTGGATAACATGGCTAAGAACTGCTCAGGGCAGCTGTTACTTTTTGGAGATATTCGCGGTTATCTCGAATATTTCCAAAAGTTGATAATAGGAGATAGCGATGTTAGCGACTGTTTCCAGTCGCTAACATCTTGGCATGCCCACTTTGCATGTCATTAGTGATAAATATCACTCACATGCAAAGTGGGGCCCAAGATGGTCGCTATCTCCTACTAGCCGTCGCTAACTGGTGTTAGCAACAGCTAGGTAATACAGATATAATTTTATCTCCGCGAAGCGGAGCGCTGTTACAGATATATATCTTGTTTTTGAACGTTAATTTCTCAAAATGCACTGAAGCACATATATTGAGACCTAGCAAAGGCACATCGGGCTACCAGTCCCTAATATTTTACCAAGTTTCGTGCAAATCCATTCAGCCGTTCGATTATTATGATTTTTTTTTTTTTTGCCCCGCGGGGCCCTTTTAAAACCTCCACATCAAACCTAGGGGGTCAGCGAGGATCTACTATGCCCCCTTATGGTCATTTGCCCCTTCGCTTTGGCCTCCTCTTGTCTCTCGATCCTACCGAGAGACAAGATGGCGGCCGCTACGGACTGTTTGGAATGTTTACAGACACCGGAGAGCCAATCAGCTTCGCTTCGCAAAGCTCCGTAACGCGAAAAGTACGCGAAGCGGTGCGCTGTTACAGATATATATCTTGTTTTTGAACGTTAATTTCTCAAAATGCACTGAAGCACATATATTGAGACCTAGCAAAGGCACATCGGGCTACCAGTCCCTAATATTTTACCAAGTTTCGTGCAAATCCATTCAGCCGTTCGATTATTATGATTTTTTTTTTTTTTGCCCCGCGGGGCCCTTTTAAAACCTCCACATCAAACCTAGGGGGTCAGCGAGGATCTACTATTCCCCCTTATGGTCATTTGCCCCTTCGCTTTGGCCTCCTCTTGTCTCTCGATCCTACCGAGAGACAAGATGGCGGCCGCTACGGACTGTTTGGAATGTTGACAGACGCCGGAGAACCAATCAGCTTCGCTTCACAAAGCTCCGTTGCGCGAAAAGTACGCGTCCTGGAGCGCTGCCCGGTCCGTTGTTACAGATATATATCTTTTTTTAAACGTTAATTTCTCAAAATCCACTGTAGCACATATATTGAGACCTACAAAAGGCACATCGGGCTACCAGTCCCTACAATTTTGCCAAGTTTCGTGCAAATCCATTCAGCCGTTCGGGCTAAAAGTGAGGCCAACCGCCCTATGGAAAACTCAATGTTAAAAACACGTTTTGGGACCCCCCTTTTTTCTCGACCCCCCCTGGACGAACCCCCCCCCAATTTTCAGGGGCTGCTCAGAAACAAAATGTGCCATTTTCCTGAAAATTTCAGCCAATTCCGTCCACAAACGCCAAAGTTATTAGACATAGAATTTTCAAAAAACCCATAGAGAAAAAATCCTAACTATATATACCTACTGGCGACCGCCAGTAGGTAATAAATACACTGAAAAAACCATAGGTTTCACACCAGTTATAGTTAGCTGGAAATTTTACTCGCATAAAACCATTGAAATTCCCACGTTATAGTTAGTTGGACTCACTATAACTTGCGCGTGCAATGCACTGCTGATGACGTCACATATTACATCACTCATGACATGGTCAATGACATCACTCATGACATCACTGATGACACCATCCAGTGAATGTGTGTCTTTCTGAAAAATAAATATGAGTTATATATGTATATGTAAAAGTTGATGGAAGAATAAATGTTTAAATAAGTGTTTACATGTTTTAAAAAAAACTAAAATTGATTGGTTAACTGGCTAATTAAGTGTATCTTAGTGAATACATATATTAGTGAGTAATGTTTAAATATTTAAATATATGTATTAGTGTTTCACTTTGTGTATAAGTGGCTGCATGGGTTGGTGAGTAGCTACGTGTGTTTGTATATGGGTTATTACATGTTTTTCTTAGTATCAGTATGAGTGTTTGTATGGTTTGGTGGGGGTATTACCTAGCACATAGATGCATGAATGACTGACTCTCTCTTTGTATGTGTTTTAAAGACAGCATATGTGTAGGACTGTATGGGTGGATGAGTGTGTATATGTGTGTGTTAGTGAGTGAATGAGTGTCTCACTAGTGTATTTATCAGTAACTACATATGTATTAATCTAGTATATGTGAATATTGATGTATATAAGTGAGTATATGTGAGAGTAAGAGATTGTAAGAGTTCCTGTTTAAATTAGTATGTGTTTCTATAAGTGATTGTTTAAGAGAGTAAGTACGTGTAAGTTTCTTTAGAAGTAAAGTGGTAGTGTGTGTATAGCTGTAAATGCAAATAAATGGATGTTTAATAGTTTATTTGCATGTGTGAGTATGTGTCAGAGTTTGTTTTAGATGACTGTCGGTGTGTAACAGGATGTATAGGTGTATCACTACATATGATGAGTGAGTATATGTATGAGTGACTATATAGAACTGTTGGTGAATAAGTGGATGTGTATATAGATGGTGAAATTATTGAATTGGTTGTTGTTACTGGTATGGGTATCTCCATTTTTTTGAAAATTTTAGTTTCTATTATTGAATATGTGTTTCAAGGGTTACATTACAGTGAAAGGAGGTCTGTCACTCTGTCACAAGGATGGTGTCATCAGTGATGTCATGAGTGATGTCACTGACCATGTCATGAGTGATGTAATATGTGACGTCATCAGCAGTGCATTGCACGCACAAGTTATAGTGAGTCCAACTAACTATAACGTGGGAATTTCAATGGTTTTATGCGAGTAAAATTTCCAGCTAACTATAACTGGTGTGAAACCTATGGTTTTTTCAGTGAATTTAATAGGTTTTTTAAATGCTAATTCCTAACTATAACTGGTGTGAAACCTATTGTTTTTTCAGTGAATTTCAAAGGTTTTTTAATAGCAAATCTCTATAGGTATGAAATGTAATATTTTTTATAATGAATTGTATATTGTATAATTATGTAATACTATTTATTTTTTTTATGTTTAGTTTTTTTTTTTTGCCCTGGAGCGCTCCCGGGGTGCGTACCGATGCGCGTACCCCACGAAAAAGTTAAAAAAAAAAAAATAATTGTGGCCTATATGGGCCTCCTAAGCCCCCCTCAGAAAACCTAGGGGGTCAGGGGGTGTCTACCGTGTCCCCTTTTACCCATTCCCAACGTTGTTTGTCCTCCATCTTGTGTCTAAAATCTACCGAAACACAAGATGGAGGACTCCCGTAGCACTGCCGGTGCGCGTACCGGGGCGCGCACCGGTAAGTGCTCCCATAAAATTTTTAAAGTTAATTTACATAAAAACCACTGGAGAGACTTTCACCAAATATAGAATAGGCCCTACTACATACCAGTCCCTACCATTTTCCCAAATTTGGTGGAATACCATTGAGCCATTTGGGCTGTAGCCCTGTCTAAATATCCTGAGGTAAATTACATGACAAAAACACATATGAAGTGTTAGAATTTACAACCAATTAAAATGTTACTTTCATTTTCTATTTTTATTTCCTGACATTTGATTGGTTATGTACATGAATATAAATGAAAAATGAGAGGGAAACACGGCCATTTTGACTACAACTACATGAGGTACATCTTTAAAGGATATTCTCATAAAACTTCAACAGCTTTCTGTAAGGTAAGTTGTTAATTTGTAAGGGGCACTTTAAGTTAATTTGTAAAAACGCTTTCTGATAGTTATTTACTGTCCCTCTGTTATAGTTATAGATTAAGATAGGCTTCTCTGGTATAATTATGAATTTACTTAGGCTTCTTCACATACACTTTTTTATATTTCTACTTCCTGCCTGATACCATACACTGCCCAAAGATAACTTCACTGTTAAAAACTCAGAAGTACCTGTCTGAACTTAAACCCAACAGTGCCCTAACTCTACTGATATAGGTATTTTTTATGCAATTTACAGCAAGAAAATGGAAGATACACCACAGACCATCAATATTTCTTTCGAAATTACTAATGAGGAGATTCTTTTAGAAATTACCGATGAGGAAATTCTTCAAGAAGATTTTCTTGACTTCCTGGATGAGTCTCTTGACCAACAATTCATTGACTGTTTAGATAATATGGAATCATGCAATACAAATTTGGAGGAGATTCCGGATAATGACATGTTGCAAGTGTTATTAAATTATGAAAATTCAGAACAATACATTTATATTTAATAATTAAAAATTGTTTGAGACATTATTCATTTTTATATGTAATTCATGAAGTAGTACCAAAATGATTATAATATAAAGTGAGACTTACAGTATACTGTGCAACTTTTTTGTGTTACATAGTAAGTTTGCTCATAGTTACTTCCTTTCTCCCACTATATTATCTCCAATGTGTTTTTGACATCTCTTTTTCATCTCCTGCCTCCTTTCTCTCACTGTCTGTCTCTAATGCACCATATCACCGCCAATTTTGTGTAGATTCAGAAGAGAGTAAAATGTAATACTTGAAAACATCATAAGGGAGCAGGGTAGACTACCCATGATCCCATAGGCTTTCTCAAGGAGTGCTTAAAGGATCTGTTTCTGCTTTCCTGACAGACTATGGTATGGATTCCATATACCACAATAACTTCTGTAACAACATGCAAGATATCTACAGAGGAGATGGTGTACATTGAATTTAAGACTCTGCATTGGTACCTACATGTTGGTACTTAAATCACCCACACAACACAACAACTCTATTCACAGCTACCCTAACTCTAAGCACTTTAAATTATTATTTAACAGTTTCACTGGGTTTTCCCCATGGTACGCTCCCCGGGTACGCTCCCCGGTGCGCCTGCCGGGCGCTCCCCCCCGCGAAAATCGATTTTTTTTTTTTGCCCTGCGGGGCCCTTTTATGGCCCCCACATCAAACCTAGGGGGTCAGGGGGGTCTACCCTACCCCCTTTTAGTCATTTCCCCCTTTGTTTTTGCCACCTTTTGTGTCTCGATCCTACCGAGACACAAGATGGCGGCCGCTCCGGACTGTTTGGAATGTTGACAGACACCCGAGAGCCAATCAGCTTTCCGAACGCGCGTTACGCGCCGGATGCACTCCCCGGTGCGCGTACCGGGGCGCGCTTATAGATATATATATTTTTTTTAACCTAAAGGCACATCGGGCTACCAGTCCCTACAATTTTGCCAAGTTTGGTGGGAATCCATTCAGCCGTTCGGGCTAAAAGTGAGTCCAACCGCCCTATGGAAATTAACATGGGGAAAACACGTTTTGGGATCCCCCTTTTATCTCGGCCCTGGCTTGACAAATCCCCCCCAAACTTTCATGGAAGACGCGTAGCGGGCCATCTTCTTTGAGAAATTAGCAAAGATTCGTCCACCGGCGCCAAAGTTATTCCCAATAGAATGTTGCGGATTTCCTATGGAAAACAATCCTAACTATAACTACCTACTGGCGACCGCCAGTAGGTTATATATATATATATCACTTAAAAAACCATAGGTTTCAGGCCTTATATAGTTAGGAATCAGCATTTAAAAAACCTTTGAAGTTCACTGAAAAAACCATAGGTTTCAGGCCTTATATAGTTAGGAATTAGCATTTAAAAAAACCTTTGAAATTCACTGAAAAAACCATAGATTTCAGGAGTTATATAGTTAAGAATTAGTTTTTAAAAAACCTTTGAAATTCCCTAAAAAACTATAAGTTTTAGTGGTGTTATAGTTAGCTGGACATTTTACTCATACAAAACCAATGAAATTGCTCTGATATAGTTAGTTGTACTAACTATATTTCGCGCACCCGCAATCCACTGCTGATGATGTCACATATTAGATCATTCATGACATGGTCAGTGACATCACTGATGACATCTCAAATGACATCACTGATGACATCACTGATGACATCATCCAGTGAATGTTGTTTGCTTCGTTATTTAAATATGCATTATATATATAGCAATTTACATTGAAGAATGAGTGGATATATATAAATAAATATTTGGATGGAGGATTTAGTAGCAGTGTAATTGACTGTTTACTTGACCAATTTATAATGTCTCACTAAATATAGTGGATAGTGGATAGTGACTAAACTGTGTGAATATCTTTATCACTTTGTCAGTTGTTGTGTAAACTGATTCTACAGTTGGTTACTAGCTATGTGAAAGTCTATATTAGTTATGGCGGTGTGGCGCCGCGGCCAGGGCGACTGACGCTGGAATCTGGGGATCACAGTTCGATCCCCGGCGCCGGTGGCAGGTTAGCCCAGCACCATGTGACTCTGGGCAATAGCTTGCTTAATCTTCCCGACGGCCCCCAGCGCCTAGAGACCCTTGCGGGTGATTGTGCGCTTTACAAATGTGGATTTATTTATTTATTTATTGATTAGTTAACTGAGTATTTGTATGGGAGTGTGAAAGTGTGTGTGGTTCGGTGGGGGGTGTGTGACTGTCCAAAGATGTGTGAATAGTTGATTCAGTAGATATATGAAGTTAAAACTACATGTTCTAACAGTTTGGGTGAGGGAATCTCTTTATGGGTGTGGTGATGAGCAAATATATTTCTCAAAGGTACAGGTCCAACAAACTAGAAAAATAAAAGGCAGTGTATGTGTCAGTTGTTGTATAATCAAATCAAATCAAATCAAAATAAGCTTTATTCGATATTACCAAAGAATATCATATAAGCATACAGTAACAGAAAAAATAATACCGTACATTTAGACAATTTCATTCAAATAAAAGGATAAAGAAAAAGATGATCATCATTTAAAAAGAAAAATCAAAAGAACCAGTGTCAACTTAAATAAAAGAAAAAAGGTTAAAAAAGTCTAAAAAGAGGAGTAAATTTAGGTAGGACCTTGCAAAGTTCAACAACACTCCGTGATTGCCAAGTCCAATGTAATCCAAAAACAGTAGGACAAGGTCCCGAACATAATTAGTTCCCTTCCACCCCCAGGTTGAGATGGTGAAAATGGGGGTTAGAATTAGTTATTACCACTCCCAGTATTTCCCAAAAAGATCATGATGTAGACCGATCATGTAGAGTATGATTTCGAAAAAAGGGGAACACCAGGGATTGAGGGATAGAAGTCATATAAGTCCCATATAGATATTGGGCCGTCTGTCTCTTGTGGCGGCCAGGTTTTCAAGTAAGGGACAATGTTTGTGTCTCTGAATCTCACGAGTACCAGGTCCCCAGGAAGATCCTTATGAAGGGAGCCCAGCCAGTCCACCCTCCTGACGCTCCTTATTGCTCCATATAGGTGACGAGGCAGTGGCCTATTTTTTGACAGCCAGAATTTGGTTTTGTTAAGTAAGTCATGTTGACTCTCCTTTTTTCCAGGGGGAAGAGCAGGGACGCCAGCAAGTATGCACACGAATGGGGCTGCTTCTGGTGGTAGATGGATTGATTTAATCTTATCATGAACTGCTCTAGGTGCGGTCAACTGGGGAAAGGAGACACTTGGAGAGTGTTTGGTTACTTTTTGCCCCACTGTACTAGGGCCAGTTAATTGTATTTGACAGCTTTTATCCCGTTTAATGCCTTCATGAGTAGGAGGTGACTTTGGACGGTTAAATGTGTCACAGTGTTTGTCAGCCGACAAATTTGACTTGATTGCTGACTCTAATCCAGTAAGCCTATCCCCTAACATGTTAATTTTTTCCAGCAACGGGGCTATCAGAGAGCTAAGCAATTTTTCAATGAGCGGTAATATATGCGGGTGTATAAGAGGGCTTAAGGGATCTTGGGCCTCAGCAGTCAATGGAATCGTTGGAGAATTAACAATGCGTGAGCCTGGAGGCGGTGTTTGAGTCCTTTTCACCGATGAAACCTGGGGGGGTGCAATATGAGGACTACAAGTTTTATTGAGTAATGTGGGCTGCTCCGAAAGAGTGGAATTAACTGATAGTATGATGTCGCTTTTGGGCGAAAGGGGGGTTTCTGATGGTGCATAGGTGGTTTGACATAAGAGGTTTAGCTCGTCTAACCATGAAAATTTTTGCCCAGTTCCTGCAACGCTAGCTGGGTGATCCACTTTAGAAGTCATGATAATAAGGGAATACCAACAGATGCATGGGAAATAGTCTTTACCTTCGTGATGTAGTATCAGGTGTGAAAACCAAAGGGGGTGGCCCGCCCCGTCCTCCTCAGGTCCTCTGAGGGCCACAGAGGGCCCGCCCTTTGCCCGGGCTTAGCCCGGCGCTGCCCCGCGTGCTCCCGCGACGCGGATACAGCCGGTGACTTTTCAACGCGCCTCCGGGCGCTCCTCCTTCACTTCCTGGACCTGGGGCACCTGGGAAACGTAGTCTCCCTCCGCTCGGCAGCCGCGGTGGTAGTTGCGGCGGCGGGAGGGAGACAGGACAGTAGCAGGACCTCTGTGGTCGCCTGGCAAGGTAACGGTGAGCTCTCCCCACACGCAGCTCAGCCCCCGCTCCACCGACACAGCCGGTGACTTTTCAACGCGCCTCCGGGCGCTCCTCCTTCACTTCCTGGACCTGGGGCACCTGGGAAACGTAGTCTCCCTCCGCTCGGCAGCCGCGGTGGTAGTTGCGGCGGCGGGAGGGAGACAGGACAGTAGCAGGACCTCTGTGGTCGCCTGGCAAGGTAACGGTGAGCTCTCCCCACACGCAGCTCAGCCCCCGCTCCACCGACACAGCCGGTGACTTTTCAACGCGCCTCCGGGCGCTCCTCCTTCACTTCCTGGACCTGGGGCACCTGGGAAACGTAGTCTCCCTCCGCTCGGCAGCCGCGGTGGTAGTTGCGGCGGCGGGAGGGAGACAGGACAGTACAGTAGCAGGACCTCTGTGGTCGCCTGGCAAGGTAACGGTGAGCTCTCCCCACACGCAGCTCAGCCCCCGCTCCACCGACACAGCCGGTGACTTTTCAACGCGCCTCCGGGCGCTCCTCCTTCACTTCCTGGACCTGGGGCACCTGGGAAACGTAGTCTCCCTCCGCTCGGCAGCCGCGGTGGTAGTTGCGGCGGCGGGAGGGAGACAGGACAGTACAGTAGCAGGACCTCTGTGGTCGCCTGGCAAGGTAACGGTGAGCTCTCCCCACACGCAGCTCAGCCCCCCAGTTGTTGTATATAAATAAGTATACATAAGACACAATGATTGTGTGAGTGACTGTATGGATAACTGTATACTTGTAATAATGATTTTATAATTCACTAAGTACGACTTACTATCTAAATGAATAGAAGAAGTGGTGTTTGTATAAGTGTTTTGCTAAGTAAATATGTAAGTATGATCCATTGTTTGCATGAATGAGTAGGATGACTTCATATGTGAATAGGATGCGTGCTGTT
The DNA here is from genome assembly GCF_964261635.1 of Lissotriton helveticus. Classification (NCBI taxonomy): domain Eukaryota; kingdom Metazoa; phylum Chordata; class Amphibia; order Caudata; family Salamandridae; genus Lissotriton; species Lissotriton helveticus. The sequence continues at coordinate 1,001,469,813 of NC_136068.1, forward strand.
GTTTAATGTCGATATAGATGTATAAGTATTTTTGATAGTGTTCTATTGTTCATTGACAGCATGTATGAGTGAATCCATAGGTAAGTGATTAGATGTGTGTATACATCTATGAATCACTGAGTAGATGTTTAGATACTTGTATTGCTGTGACAATGGATTTAAATATGATACTCTGTATTTTACAAACAGTGATGAAAAATTGTAATAGTGTATGAAAAGGTGTAAGTGATTGTCACGTGGATGATGTCATCAGTGATGTCATCAGTGATGTCATTTGAGATGTCATCAGTGATGTCACTGACCATGTCATGAATGATCTAATATGTGACATCATCAGCAGTGGATTGCGGGTGCGCGAAATATAGTTAGTACAACAACTAACTATATAGGAGCAATTTCATTGGTTTTGTATGAGTAAAATGTCCAGCTAACTATAACACCACTAAAACTTATAGTTTTTTTAGGGAATTTCAAAGGTTTTTTAAAAACTAATTCCTAACTATATAACTCCTGAAACCTATGTTTTTTTCAGTGAATTTCAAAGGTTTTTTTAAATGCGAATTCCTAACTATATAAGACCTGAAACCTATGTTTTTTTCAGTGAATTTCAAAGGTTTTTTAAATGCTGATTCCTAACTATATAAGGCCTGAAACCTATGGTTTTTTCAGTGAATATATATATATGTATAAATATATAAATATATATATGTATATATATATAATTATATGTACATATCCAACAAAAGGTTGCCCTGAAGCGAGGACGCCTCTAACAACTGAGTGCTTAGCAAGCCTTTTATTGGAAAACCGGCACATTCAGCTCCAAAAAAATTACATCCCAATGCGTTTCAGAGCTCGCAAGCTCCTTCATCAAAGGGTGACAGCTGAACAAACTAAATCTTGCTCGTAGGCACCATTAACTGCACGCAAGAAGTACGGCTCTTTTGACCTCTCAAGTGAGTTTCCAATTTAGGCATGCTTGTACCTGTAGTCTTCCTCAAGCCTCTTATATCCCAGTGGGCTTAGTTCATGTTAGTGTCCTTTATAATGTTCAATAATCCAGCCCCAGTGGGCTTCGGCAAAGAAACTCCGGTTTCCTTTCATGAACTCAACTGTGCCAAAGGTTACAACATTTCACAATCTCTCCGGCCCCATTGTTTGCTAAATAGGGTGTGGCGTCCTCCGCAGCCGGACTGCCGCGTATATGTCCCACAAAAAGTTGCCCTGAAGCGAGGACGCCTCCAACAACTGAGTGCTTAGCAAGCCCTTTAATGGAAAACCAGCACATTCAGCTCCGAAAAAATAACTTCCCAACGCGTTTCAGAGCTCGCAGGCTCCTTCTTCAAAGGGTGACAGCTGAACATACTGAACTTTGCTCTTAGGCACCATTAACTGCACGCAATAAGTACGGCCCTTTTGACCTCTCAGATGAGTCTTTTTTTGCATGTGATTTAGCTATATTTTTTCTCTTTGATAAACCCTCTAAGCTTCAGTGACGACAATTATTATTATTTTATCAGGATAAAGGTTTTGTGGCCTAATTTCTTTGGATTCTGGGTCAAACGTCCCATAATTTCCTCTGATGTCACTGAGATAAAAAAGAGTGTGTGAGCTCACTTCTGCTACCCTTGACATTTTTGTGAATCAACATGCTGATGCTGGTGTATCCATGAAACCGAGTTGAGCAAGAAGTGATGGGTGGCTAGCTGTCCAGCCAGTTAATGTAAAGAGTTTTGCTATCTCAGGAAGAACTCATTCCCATTCTTATGCAAAACTTAGCAGGTCTAGGAGAAGGTTCTAAAGATCCTGGTATATCCATAGCCTTGTGAAAGGCCTGAGGAAATAGATTGAGTGTGATGGCATTAATACTGAGTCGCTAACAAATTTTACACCCCGGTTTGGTGCCATAGAACACGTAGATTGAAGGATATGCTGCTTCTGATGCAGGAGGATTGCCATAACTATGAAGTGGGTAGAGAATTCACTGACAGGGAGTTCATATGGGAGTCAAAAATCCTCATAACTAAAACTATTTGGTGACTGAGATATTCCCATGATGATATCAATGACAAGATACCCAACGAACTTTGGATCTGAGAGCAACCAGGGTTTTATAGATTTTATATCAACTATTTAACATAAGAGCATCAATTGTGGTTTCAGAGTTATCTCTAGTATATAGTGCCTCTAATGAAAGGTGAGTAACCTTGAATAACGGCAGTCACATGACCACCTATGAGGCATTTCAGGCTATTTGGACTTAGGATGAGAAAATGAGAGTGAAACAGGAGCCCATGCTTTATAAAGTATAGCCGGGGAAGGAAGGCGCATGGGCGTAACAATGATCTGATAGGTGAGGCCGCATGGTCGCTTTTTTATTAAAACAATCATTCTTGTTTTTGCAGAACATTTTATTGAAATATACATACAGAGTGGTAAACAAGAAACCAGAAAGGTGGAAGTTATATATAACTAATCGTGCTGGTCAATTATAATTGCACCTAATTGTCAAAAAAGTAGATGCCACCAAATAAGAGTTTGAACATCATAACATGAGAAGATAAAGAAAGCAAATCAATGTACTAAGATTAGCTATAAAACTAAAGTGCACAGGCTGTCCAGTAGTATATTATTGAATTCAAAGCATTGTCATAAGTACCACTCCATGAATTAAATAACAGAGAAAATGAATAGAATAGGATAGATGTAAGACAGAGAACAAGAAAGAAAAGAGAAAAGACAGAGGACTCAGAAGACCATGTGGTTGCAAGAACAGAGTAGAAACGACTTATCCGAGCCTTTTAAATTGTATGTTATGAGGATTACTTTGGTTGGGTGATAAAGGAGTTGAGAGAGCTCCACAGTTTCTGTAAGACTTTGGAGTACCCAAGCACCATAATTTGTGTGGAATGAGTACTCCTAAGAAAAGTGAGCAATACCCATAAGGTATTGTATGACACATGCATGCTTACATTCTTTTCTTTTCAATCAATGATCATAGCTTTCAAAGCTATAAAAGGTCCAGAAGGGCCAGATACAACTCTAAAATCAAAGGAGTGTTAATAAATGTATAAGGGTCTAGTAGTATCCTGGCGGGGTTGATTTACAAAACTAACATAAGACAAAATCCTAAACTTACTACTATTTTGGTATTCACAGAAGGCACTTACTCATTTTGGTATTCACAGGAGGCACTTACTCATTTCGATATTCACAGAAGTTAGGAATCCTAACTTTAGGACTCCTAAATGCCTTCTGTGAATGCCAAAAGTCTTAAAGTTAGGAATTTTCTCAGTTTAGGAGTAGTAAGATTAGGACTCCTAACTTTAGGACTCCTAAATGCCTTCTGTGAATACCGAAAGTCTAAAGTTAGGATTGTTCTCAGTTTAGGAGTCCTAATACTACTCCTAAACTGAGAAAAATCCTAACTTTAAGACTTTAAGACTTTCGGTATTCACAGGAGGCATTTAGGATTTTGTCTTCAGTTAGTTCTGTGAATCGGGTCCAATGTATACATGGAATATTTTACAAAATTGAGTCTTGATATTATTTCAATAGGTTGATAACACTTTAGAATCAAAAATCATATGTTCTAGGTTGCCGCACCCTTTCTTACAGGGCCAGCAAGTATCAGAGTCCAATAGGTGTAATTTAAGAGTTTGAAGGGGTGTCCAGTAAAGTTGATGTACGTCGAAGATTTATTGTTTAAATAAAAGATGGGATTAACTTGTTTTTTAGAAAATGTGCATATTTTCTTTTATGATTGAGGGTTTGGATAGACAGAATTACGATTATGAAAATAGTTCTTCCTTTTGGATTGGATTGGAAGGGGAAAGACATTGATAGATATTCACAGCAATTTATATATTTTAATTTCCTGGTTGGAGACAAGCAGAAAGAACATTTTTAAAGGCTGGTGGCCTTAAAGGGCCCAGTTTAGAAAGATTGGTTTTATAGTTTAAAAACGTACTGAAATCTTAAGTTAGAGAGAGAGTATTTGTGTTGGAGAGACACACATGAGAGAAGTTCTTTGTCTGCAAAAAGGTCACAGATCAAATTCATACATTTAACATCTCAAATATGACTTTTCTTAGCCAGAAATGGTAAAGCAAGTTCTTTATGATTCCATAGTAAAATGTGAGAAAATTTGGAGATGTATCCATCAAACGTTTGTCAACCAGTTTTAAGGCATGATGCATCGAGAATGTGCTTCGGGCAGTTTGGATATTGTTGATAGCACAGTCAGTGAAAAGGGGTCGCAGAGGTATTGCTCAATGCTTAACCAAGGGGGACACTTAGGGGAGTGCACAAACCACTGAGAACCTTAAGCAGCCAAGAAGAATGTTCAATAATCAAACCAGTTAGGGAACTTGCAGCCACCTTCGTTAAAGACTAATATCAGCTTCCTATGGGGCATTCTAGACTTTTTATTACTTCAGAGGAATTTGGGTATGATTTTATCAAGAGAGGAGAAGAACGACTGGGATAGTCAGAAAGGTAGCATGCTAGACAGAATTTTCCCAAGAGGGGTACACGTCATTTTCAAGGATTCCAGTCTAACCCACCATTAAATATATTTAGGTGACCAAGCTGATAATAAGTCTTTGATCGTAAGAAGTGTTTTTGTTCATTGGCAGCTAGGGCATCTCTTAGGTCACGATTGAGCCATATACCCAAATGTTTTAGATGATTTGGTTGTCAAGACAGACTCAATCGCTCCATGCATGAAGGGAGACAGTGGACATTGAGACAGAGTACATCAGTATTATCTCTATTTAAAGAACACCTTGAAAAAAAGTGAATACTGTGATCATATCCAGAATGGCCGGGATGGCTGAATCAGGGTCCTCGTAAAAATCGAAATATTGTCCTCATATGCTATCTTTTTTACACTTTTAGCATAGTTTTAGTTTCCTTAGTACTGGAGCTACAAATAGAAACGTATTAAAAGTTGTTACTTATGTTCATATTGAGAGCAGCACCCTTGATTGGAAGAGGGTACTTCAACTAATTAATGCTTTGAAAGCAGCATGAGTTGGTCTGAAGGGGCTATTGTCTCGTGCCTTTAATGTGCCACCATATTTGAGAGTGTGTTGCATGTCTTTTTACTTTGCCCCGCTTATGCTTGTCCCCGCAAGTATTGGTTAGCCCCTAATTGTAGGTGTCTATGTCAGGACAGTCAATCAGTCGAACGTATTCTGAGGTCAGACTGTAGTTTAGCCCTTGCTATACCTGTTGACAAGTTTCTTGGGGCCATCTGGACGCTGCGCAGAAAGCTTTGACCCCTTTCTTCACCTCTTGGATGCTCCCATTTAATCGTGTTTTGAACCCAGATGTATTAACATTTGGTACTCACTTTTCTATAGCTATAGTTTTTACCATTTATTGGAGATAGTTTGTGACAAATTGCACTGTACTGCAAAGTTGTTCATTCATTTATATTGTCTGATACATTTCTGGACTGTATTTGCACCTTTATGGCCCTCCTGGCCGAAATAAAGAATTTTGAATTGTGAGAGCAGCACTACCAATGAGAAAGTATTTGGAATGATGTAGTGCTGTATTGCCCATCCTTTAACTTATTTATTTTTTTCATGTTACTTAAATATCTTGCAAATTAGGTTAGCACTGTCAAATTTGCAAAATAATTCATATGTTTCTGTGAAGCATGAGCTTGGAAACCACTAGCAAACATGCAATAAGACTAGGTCTGGGCGGTAAATTCCGTTCCGCTCACGGAATTTGGGTAAGTTTGCGTTCTGCAGAGAACGCGAAATTACCCAAAATTCTGCATTCCGCGATTCGCGAAATTTTTTGCTTGTACGCCTTTTTAAATGCATGTTCCGAGATATTTTCCCTTGAGCACGCAAACAGCGATTGTGAACAGTAAAAAAGCATCGCGAACACGCAATTCTGCGTGTTTGCGAAATTTCTGCGTGTTCGCGGAGATTTTTTACCGTTTTGCAGAGATTTGCGTAATGCGATTCCGCAAATTCCGCCCACCCTTAAATAAGACTTACCCATGCAATGTATCCACTAGGACTAGATTAGGCACAACAAATATATGACTGTAGTTTATAAAGGATGGCATCATGAACTATGCGGTACAAAAGGGGGTGGTGATGGACGGAGCATCTGAATCAATCAAACACTCACACCCAGTCAAAAGATCTGGGTTTAATCCATCACCGTTCTTTAGCCCACTCTGCCACCCCAGTTCAGATATGGCTATATGCAAATCAGTCTGACCCTGTGCCTCATGGGAACAGTCCAGCCCGAACTGCCAAGCCATGCCTTCCCTGGACCGGAAACAAGCTTCCGAGGACCGGTTTCTGGCATTCCAGCCGTCTTCAGCCCGGCTTGCTTGAATCCAGTGGCAAAGTGAGCAAGGGACTCACGTCTGAGCATACCCTGCCACACTTATGGTGGCCAAAAGCGGTACAAAAGGGGGTGGTGATGGACGGAGCATCTGAATCAATCAAACACTCACACCCAGTCAAAAGATCTGGGTTTAATCCATCACCGTTCTTTAGCCCACTCTGCCACCCCAGTTCAGATATGGCTATATGCAAATCAGTCTGACCCTGTGCCTCATGGGAACAGTCCAGCCCGAACTGCCAAGCCATGCCTTCCCTGGACCGGAAACAAGCTTCCGAGGACCGGTTTCTGGCATTCCAGCCGTCTTCAGCCCGGCTTGCTTGAATCCAGTGGCAAAGTGAGCAAGGGACTCACGTCTGAGCATACCCTGCCACACTTGGATTAAACCCAGATCAGTTGACTGGGGGTGAGTGTTTGTATTGTCAACGCTCCGTCCATCATCACCTTTGGTTTTTCTTTGTTCGCCCTAAGTTGGCAGGGTATGCTCAGACGTGAGTCCCTTGCTCACTTTGCCACTGGAGTCAAGCAAGCCCAGCTGAAGATGGCTGTAATGCCAGAAACCGGTCCTGGGAAGCTTGATTCCGGTCCAGGGAAGACATGGCTTGGCAGTTCGGGCTGAACTGTTCCCATGAGGCACAGGGTCAGACTGATTTGCATATGGCCATGTCTGAACTGGGGTGGCAGAGTGAGCTAAAGAACGGTGATGGATTAAACCCAGATCAGTTGACTGGGGGTGAGTGTTTGTATTGTCAACGCTCCGTCCATCATCACCTTTGGTTTTTCTTTGTTCGCCCTAAGTTGGCAGGGTATGCTCAGACGTGAGTCCCTTGCTCACTTTGCCACTGGAGTCAAGCAAGCCCAGCTGAAGACGGCTGTAATGCCAGAAACCGGTCCTGGGAAGCTTGATTCCGGTCCAGGGAAGACATGGCTTGGCAGTTCGGGCTGAACTGTTCCCATGAGGCACAGGGTCAGACTGATTTGCATATGGCCATGTCTGAACTGGGGTGGCAGAGTGAGCTAAAGAACGGTGATGGATTAAACCCAGATCAGTTGACTGGGGGTGAGTGTTTGTATTGTCAACGCTCCATCCATCATCACCTTTGGTTTTTCATCATGAACTATGCACCTTGGATAATATTATAATTTCTACTAGTGCTAGATTACGTTCAATTGTGGTTTTGAAATTAGTATTATATATGATTATGATAAGATAGAGCATATTTGGGGAAAAAAACAATAATAACAGAGATGAAGCATCCTTCCTAAACAACCATATAGTTGTATTGTGTTAAATATGTTTGTTTATGACACGTGAAACGTTTGTTGATTGGCTTCATTAGTATTTCAAACTCAACAGGTTGACCCAAGATAGGACTCTTGTATGAGCCTTGGTTTTAAATGTCTATAGTACATCAACTTGTAAACATCTGAGACAGCACGTGACAAATAATTCTCCAGTAGACTGACTGTTAGTACAGTTCGTATTATTTGCTGCATGGCAGTAATGAGAGAAAAAAGGTTTAGAGGAGAATTTGAAGGGCACTTAAGAAGTGTTTTTTTGCTAACAAATTTGGCATTGTTTGGTGACTCTGTAAGACATTTGTCAGATGTTCATCAGGTTTAGCTTTCTGTTAGTTATGTCAGGTTTTGAGAAGACCCGTTAAGGTTGGATGCAAAGATACATAATGGGCAAAAAAATGTCTTCTTCAGCAATAACGTTAGTGATGTTCTATGAATATCAATGAAATTTGGCAGCTAACAAATTAAACTCAGAGCAAAACCAGGCAGGCCCTGTGACCAAACCTTGGTGCTCACAGTGCTAAGGGGGATGGATACTGGAAATAACCTAAGACTGATAACTCCGGGCGCTATATAAAACCTTTAAAATAAATAAATAAATTCATTGTCTTCAATGTAGCTCGCAACATGCCAATGTTCTAATAAAAGAATTAGATGTTCCAGTGATGTCCATTAAAATTGAAAATAGTTTCTAGAGATGGTTCCCTGGATATGATCAACTGTACCCCGCCCAGGGACGAATCTGTGTTGATCTGGTGAAACCAGCTTGTGAATTACTCTAGCCAGTCGACCAGCTAGAATTTTAGCATAAATCTCAATATTTCTATTAACCAGCGTAATTGGACAATAAGATCCCAGTTTGTTAATTGGTTTGCCCTTTTTCTGGACCTCTACTATGTTGGCCGACTTCCAAGATTCGGGGCAGCCCCACCTGATTGTGCACTTGAGAACATTTTCCTCATTAATTCATGTAGGCAGGGTGCAAATCTTTTATAATTTTCACCCGGAACTGAGTCTGTCCCAGCCGCTTTTCCAGTGGAAAGTGAGTCAATAGCCCTCCTTAACGCATCCTCCATTATAGGTGCCTCTAAATACTCATTTTCCTCTGGAGATAGATGGTCCCCTGTCAGGCCCATTAAATATTCATCTTCGGCTTTGTCCTCACGATAAGTGTCTTCAGTGTATAGCTCCTGATAGAACCTCTAAAACACGGAGCACACCGCAGCAGGGTCAGAGATCAGGCCGTCAATCAGGTCTCTGATTTCAGCGATGCCTCCCTGAGCTATCTTTTCCCTGGTATGTACGGCCAGTAAATGATCCAACCTTTTGTTATTTTCATAAACTTTGCTACGCCAGCAATATATCTCTGCACAGCTTTATTTGCTGAAATATCAATAATAGCTGATTTCCCAACTAAAACTCTAGATTGCACTTTGTCAGTATCTCCCCTTCCTGCAATCGCCTCTATCAATTGTGTTTCTGCCACTGCCAGTTCCATGTATAGATCTTGAATCAGCTTCTTCTCCTTCTTCTGGGTCTCCCAGCCATACCTAGATGTTTCCCCTCTTATCCCAGCTTTGAGGGCATCCCAGACTATGTTGATGCTAGCACTCCCTTTGTTCTCCTCTATGAACCTTGACTCTTCGAAGATTGCCAGAGACCCTATGGTGTTAATTTTGTTAGATGCAGAAAAGGCATTCAATAGGGTCTCTTGGCCTTTTTTATGGGCAATTTTAGAGAAGAAAGGGCTGCGTAGTGTATTTATAAGAGCAATACAAACCAGTTGCCTCAGTAGTGGCTATGGTTTGTTTGTCTGATTTAATCAAGATCACTCGAGGTACATGTCAAGGATGCCCCTGTTCACCCTTGCATTTCGCCCTCTATATCAATCCCTTAATCTGGAAGATTGAGGAAAACATTGGTATTCTGGCAATGCAAAACATTGGCGGGAACACAAAGATCTTAGCTTACTCAGATGATTTGGCGATTACTACCCCCAACCCGAGGGATGCCCGCTTGGAAATCAAAAGGGAAGCTACCAACTTTGGTTATATTTCAGTGTTACCAGGTTAATCAGAGCAAGACCCAAATTGTTATGAATGACATCATACAATCAAATGATGCCGAATAGTCCGAAATGTCAAGTATCTTGGAAATGAAATTATGGCAAATGTGGAGAGAATAATGGAGTTAAATTTAGACCAAGTGCTTCAGAAATTTAAAACCACCTTTGTCAGAATGAACAATTTGGGACTTACCTTGATGGGAAGAAGCAATGCTATTAAGATGATCTTCTTACCAAAAATCTTATTTTTTTTCAGAGCCATTCTCTTAGAGATTGACAACTCGTGGTTTAAAGCTATGAACCAGCTGATCTCTGGGTTTCTATGGGCCGGTCAACGCCCCTGAAGAGCCTTAAAATGTTTGACCCTCCCAAGAGATTGGGGAGGTTGGGCAGTTCCTAATTTTCAAATATATATTATTGGGTGTCAATGTTACAGCAGTTAGCAGGCCTAATAAATAACAGGGGAAAGGGCGGGACTAGAGGAAGAGCCTACCTTCTCCATATATGAATTAATACTAGGGACAGAGGCTAGAGGGTGTCTCACATGCCACATTGATTTTGCTTATTTTAAAAGGGTCAAGTTCAAGACTCTGATAGGCGCATTTAAGGTATGAAAAGCAGTCTGGAAGAAGTTTGGATTGGGCCGGATACACAGATACACTCCCATGTATAACAATGAATTAATCCCATCTATTTTTCATGATGGCTATATGATACATTGGGACAGGAGAGGGTTGAAGAAAATCAGGGACCTTATTGCAGAATGGGGGATAATTCCTTTTGACGTAATCAAGGATAAATACGGTATAGGGAATAATAATTTTTTTAAATACTTACAAATAAGAGACTTTTTGGCTAAAAAGGAAGGGGGATCGGCCGGTTTCTCCAGGGTCATTCTGATCGATTTATTACTGAGGTCTCCACCTACATTGACTACTATATATAAACTGTTAAATAAGGAAATGGTGCACGATCTTACAAACCACATGGACCCCTGGCTGGACATCCTACACACTGGGACTGTAGAGTGTGAAGACCCGCTCTATTTGGCTCAGACAGCTTTCTTTGCTGCCAATTTGCAGGTCCAGTGTTTGAAAACTTGGTTTAACCGTACATTACTCCTGCATGGATATTCAAATGGGGGGGACCTCTGGGCTTCACTGTTCATGATGTGGACACTTTGCTGCTGAGAACATACATATGTTTGCAACATGCCCCAAGCTCCATATTCTTAAGCCAGAGATCACTAAGCTGCTGGGTAATCAGTTGGGATTAGAAATTGCACTAACCCCCCAGTTGATAGTCTTAAGTGTGTCTGACCTGTAAGCGCCCTGGCCGGCCAAATATTTTTGTTCACAGCTATGACTATACTAAGGCTCTGTCTGGCTTCTGCCTGGCTAGACCCCGAACCACCGTCCGAGCACCAATGGATGGGTAGACTCCTTGCAGTATACCGATGGGAGATGGCAGTATATGAGCAAAGGGGACACAGAGCCCTAAGTAGGGGTACTAAAATCTGGGTCCCTATCAGGCTTTGGTTTAATGAGATTTGAGGGGACTAAGCATGGGCGGATCTAGTGGATCTCGCGTACGCGAATTTGCATATTTACGGATTCGCAATCCGCAGAATACGCGAACTCTCACGGATTTGCGGATTTTCCCGTTTTTTGTGTTGGCGAGCGTTCGCGCGGATTTTGGGACAATTTCGCAATTGCGAACTTACTTTTCGGCTCGCAGCGGCCGCGACTATGTTGTTTCTACGTCTGGTTTATCATCACAGGTTCACAGCACCCTCTGTTTCACCACTGCCACCCTCTGGGACACCCATGCCACCCTCTGGTACATCCTCACTGCCACCCATTAGGTTTGTTTATCACTGTAGTTTATGGGGGTTGAAAAAAGCAAGCACACCTCCCCTACTTCAACTGCCATGAATTAATTTGGGGTTGATTAATGTGTCAGTTATTTTGAAAGTTCCAGTCTGGCTGGCACCTGCTTCCTTCCTTATCTGTAATTTGCTTTCTGTTGCAGTGCAATTTTTTTTCACAGGACCTTTATGGTCTACTTGTAGCTATTCTATGAGCCTGCTGTTTGGGTCATAGCAGGGTCATAGAATAGTTGCAAACTCTGGAGGGGCCCCTCAAGAAGCACTAGAGTGAATGTTACTAATGTTAAGTTTGAACTTTTGCACCTGCTCATTGCTTTCAGTTTAGCAAAAATCGTTTTTTCTGCAATTTCGCGCGTTTTTTGGGGCGCGAATCCGTGCGAGATCGATTTCGGAAGCCGCGAATGCTTGCGAATACACTAAGTTTTTCTTTGCGACGTGTATGTTCGCGTGATTTTGTGCGTGTTCGCGAGGCGCTTGTAGCTATACGTTTGCCAAGTTACCCTAGCGGTCGTACACGGGCGCGGCCATCTTGTTTGCGTGACGTAATTCCGTTTCCGGCCGCTATGTGTAATCTCGCAAACTGTGCTGCTCGCTAGTACAATTTCGCGCGTGCTCGCGAGGAAAATCTCGCGCGAACTTACCCACGCGGTCGTGAACGGGCGCGGCCATCTTGTTTCTCATTGCTATGGTTCTGGGCATGCTTTCTGTATCCTCTCTGAATCTCTGCCATCCTTTGCTTGTTTGAAGTTTATTTGATCTATTTTACTTATTAATCTATCCCTCTATTTTTCTAGCTCTATATTTTTGTGTTTTCTGCTGCTTTTAGTTACTTTTAAACTACTTTTTTAAACTCTTTTCTTTTCTTCTTCACTATTCTATTTCTTCTTTATCATTTAACTTTATTTCTGCCCAGACCATGGTAAAGGGAGCCGGGAAGCACCCTGAGAAGGGGAAGGGACCCGCACCCCGTGCCCGGCTCCCGTGCGGGCGTTTGAGGGGGGAGCAAGTGGTGCCACGGGAGATCTTTAGCGCGGAGGAGGTGGCCGCACTCATCTTCCACGTCCAGCGCCGCCTCCCCAAGACGATCCTGGGAGGCGGCAAGATCGCAACCGGCTATGGCATCCGGGAGCGCCGGAAGCGGTGGGAGAAGGTGTGCCGGGCCATGTTTAAGCTCTCTGGGGTCCGGCGCACATATAACCAGGCCACCCACCGCTGGACAGATGTCATGGACCGGGAGCGGGACTTGCTGGACGCGCTCGGCGTAGAGGTCCCCGGGCTTGGTGAGTAGTAGTAGCTATTCATCACTACTCTGTTTTATCCGGCTCTGTCATTTGCAAATCTTTGTTCTTTACCAAGAGCAATAATGCTGTCGATTACATTGTAGGTAAATTATATTTCAAAATCTTCTATGCATTTCAGGTGCACTGCTCTCCTTCTCAGTAGCCTTGCTTGCTACTATGCTTATTTGTTTTGTATTTTGTGTTCATTTCATTGGCCTGAGAAATTATGTATGAGTGTAGTGTAAAGATAAGAACTGCGTAATGCTAGACACTAAGGGTCATATTTTCAATTACCGGCGCATCCCTGCAAAGTAGCAGGGGTGCGGCAGTAATTGTGTGCCATGCCACCACCACCCATTGGCCCAAAATGTCACAGAAGCCTTACGCATCTGTGCCGTAAAGGCGGCGCATTGCTGGAGTTGCGTGCCAACGATGGCGCAGCTCCAGCAATGCTCTGGGGTACCCTATCTCCCCAATGCTGCATCAAGCCGTACGTCGGCTTCAAGCACGCAGGGTTTGAGTCATGCATCATTGTCCTAAAAGTGACTGATTGACATCTTGTAGATTTCCCTCAGCCACTTTTAGGATTCGTTCCTGCGCAGGTACGCCCTCCCTTGCGCCGGAACGCCCCCTGATGGCGCAGGGCTTTACAACGTGATGCATATATACGCCGCACCAACACCATGGCGAGTCTTTTGTTCTGCCGCTGCGTCACAAAAGTCATGCAACAATGGAGGAAAATGAGCCGCAAGGGACTTCTAAATCAGCCCCAACAGACTGAAGTCCAGTCCTTCCTTTAGACACATGGCTATAAGAAGAAATAGTGGCGGTGGTCGGTGGATTGATAGTTTGAGTATTCACTGATCTGCAAGCAGGATGGACTTTGTCTGTCACTTCGCGTGCTGCGGACTGCTGCCTGCCAGGCCTAGGCAAACCTCTTTAGTAGTCTGTTTATTGAGTTACATAGGAACTTTCTAAGTCAACGGTCCGCAAATCAGGCAATACGAATAACGTAGTATACCACATGAGATAGATCCCGTGGAATAGTTGTCTATCTATTTGCTATTTCTCCAAAATATTTTGTTATTGTTCTTTTGAAATGTTTGATTTGGTTGACAAATCTCATCCATGTTTTCTGGTCTTTCTTTCTTTCATGTTGTACATCAGCTCCCCCCAAGGGCAAGAGGACACAGGAGGAGGGTGCTGTTCAGGAGGATGCAGGCCAGGATCGGGCAGGCGAGGGCTCCTTTGCTGGCCCCAGTAAGTTTAAATTTTAATAAAGAGTACCTATTTTTTCCTAGCGTTCCTCATTCGATTTTTTCTAAATCGTCTTTGATCTTCTTGTAGACTGGATATAAATTCTTATCCTGCCTCGAATATGACTCCATGTGGTATTACTAGATTATTCTTATTAGTCTGTCTGTGTAGCTAACTAAGATTGGACATTTGGCAATTCCATTGTACTCCCATTCTATTCAGCAATAGCTCTATGCACTGTCTCCTTACTGACTAGATAGTGTGGCAGAGTCATTTAGCTCCCGAAGTCACCGATGATTGATCCCCAATGATCTTTAGATTATCCTACGCAGGACAAGAGTACGGAGTCACAGTCAAGAAGTGTCAGAGGCACTCATGCTTGCAAAAATTCCAAAACCTTTAGCTCATCCACTCTAGTCTGGAGGACCAAAAACCACAGAGTCTATTTAAGTTTAATAGCTTTATTAAAGGTAAACACATTTATTAAAATCAACTTTGTCATAAAACTATTTAACTGAAAACGGAAAAGTGCTTAGTGCTGACGATTAATTAGACACATTTCTTGTGGTCGAGCCGAGCTCTCACCTGGTTTGAACTTGATCCTGGACTCGTGTTCTTAGAAGTCAAGCTTCTGTCTGTTAGGAGAAAAAGTGGTGCGTGTTAAAAATAAAAAGCAAGCATTCATCAGTTGTGCATAAAAGTGCAGCAAGACAACAGCCTTCCCTGGAAAAAGGGACATTTTTACTTTAGAGTAGACAGTCACAAATTATTACATTGTATTCTGTTTTTTTAACATTTCTTTATTACTCCTAGACCAAATATTATATAGTAGTGAGTGGTGTATTCTAACATTCTTAAATGTACTTTGTAGGTGGAACATCTGGTGGCGGGGCCAGCGCGGAGGTGGCGGTGTTGGGCGAGGACTCGGAGGACTCTGGGGAGGAAGCGGTGCAAGAGCCGGCGGACGGTCCTGTGGGGGTTCCCACGGTGGTGGCGGGAACAGGTAAGCTATATATTCCTTACTTATTGAGATTGAAGACTGCATAGTGTGCTTTCTGCACAGGTGTATTACAAATCAACCAGGTAGTAGCCTCCTCGAAATGTACTCCGACTTAGCTGTGAAGTTTTTGGTGAGAAGAATCCCAATAAGATCTTAGATGAACGTGATGGATGGGATGAACGAAAAGCGAAAGAAGGGTGTAAGTAAGTGGGACGCGAAATTTTATGATGGCTGGCAAAGAAGAACGATATGTGTTTGCTTGGCCCCCGAGGTGGCTGGGAAGGAAAGAATATGGTATGGTGCATGGCTGGGTCAATGATGAAGCAAGGATGGGTGGAAGGACAGCAGCCTGGGTGGGTGAAACAGAAACTGTATGTGTGCGTATACTTTGAATGAATGGATGCCTGGAGCATGGTATTCTCTGACTCTTAGATAGCACATGTGTATCTAGAGAGAGTAGATGGTCGCTGGATGAACTAAGTGTTACCTTGAAGAGCATGTACCACCGCACCCGCACGTCCGTTCCAGTGTAGGGAAGGCAAGGAAAAGAAATTGTAAATGTGTCCAATACTACCATGAATAGTAGCAGTACTTTGTATTGCAACTGCAAGCACAGCATATATCCGGTTATTACGGTGGACACTCCGTACCTCTCTTAATAACTTTAGTTTAGTTGTAGTACGTCATTCATGTGTGGGTGTATAACTGTTCACTCAATATTAAGCAAAGCACCTAAAGTCATCCCATATGTCATCAAATACGTCCCATGTGAAGTGATAGATAATCAAATTATTTAGCTTCTTCATTTTCCTTTTCTAGTACTCATTTGCACTGTAGGGTGAAAGGTAAATTAATTAAGCAGTAGCCCTTGTAACAGAGTATTCTCAGTGCCACCCGTAATAGAAAAGTAATAGCTTCACCACCTGCATGTACTGGACCGGTACAGTAACGCCAGTGTGTCTCACTCATCATGGTGTGCAACTGTTTTTCTCGGGTGCAAGTTCACTGTGCTGCCATTCTGCCGGCTTGCATAAGATAACGTACCAATTTTCCTAAACAAGAGAGAAGAAGAAGAATAAGACTGGGGTACTGTCATAGTCGACTGTAATGGAAGTCCATAGTGGTCTTAGAATTTGTTCATTAAACTACCACTAATGTTAGAGCAAGGATGCAGAAGTGGGAGGTTACATAGATACTGTCCTCAATAGTTATGTACTGTGCTTTCAATTTGCTACTTGTACTGTGACCCAACTTTCGGCTCATTCACTTTGTGTTATTAACCGCATGCGTGCGGCATGATTCCCCCCCGTACGCTGGATTTTGCGAAAGCGCACTTTACATGACGAGCTGGGCTCGTCATGAGCGTGCGAGGAGGCTACCTCATGACGGGCCCAGCTCGTCATGAGCGTCGAAGGGGTTAATGCTAAGGAGCATTGGTTACAGACTATGTCTTTCTTTCTTCATATAGTTGCTCCTTCCAAATCAACATCACAGAGGGAGCAGGCTCGAATGGCCCGGCAACGGAGGCTGGATGCCACTGTCGCCGAATATCGGCGGCTGGTGGCCCTGGAGGAGGAGGAGGACACGCAGTCGACCGGTGCAACCACCACAACATCCTCGACTGGGACAGCTGCATCCTCCTCCGTGACCCCACGGGCCGCCAGCATGCGCAGTGCTCCAGCGGTACGGAGCCGGGCTAAGAAAGCCAACCGCCACCGCCAAGCAGCAGAAAGACCAGCTGCCCCCCACAGGAGCTGCAAGGCACGCCAGCACCGCCTAGGAGTCCGAATGTCCTACCTGGAGCAGGAGGTCCTTACGTACAAGAACTTGGTGGAGGGCCTCCGCTTCGACCTTGCCACCCTCCGCAAGGAGTATGATGCCCTGGCCGCAAAATTCACCAGCACCCTCCAGTAGTGGAGTGTCCCTTGCCCTTTTTTTAGAGACTTTTGGGGGTGGGATTTGGGAGTTGGGTTCTTTTTGGGACTTTTCAAAGACAATCGTTGGGGTTAGGGAGGGTCTTGAGGGAGATTATTTTGTTAGGGCTACATAAATATACTTTTTTGAACTTTATCTGACCATACCTGTTTTTTACTGCTTTTCAGTCTGGTGGGTGGGGGACGGGGGTGTAACAGTAAGTTTGTTTTCCTGAACAGTCATAGGACTTTAGTAGTACTACCGTCAATCTCTCGTCTAGTCCTAATACTCCATTATACTACCTCCCACCAAACGCTTATCTTACCTGTAATTTGTGTTAGAAATTAGGGCTAGGCCCAGGGCTGGCTCCACGTGAAATGGGGATTAACGTTGGCAATCCTGGGCGGGTGAAATTTCCTCATTGTGGTGGTACTAGTGGTGTGACACAGTGGCAGTTGCATGCCTATGGAAAAAAAGAAAACGTTTCCTGGTTTGTCCCTACAGTAGCATTACAACAGTTACGGTACGATCGAGAATATAGCAGGTGACAGTACACTAGAACAGTGCCATAATGTAGCCTAACAAATGGTAAAGTATTTGCTTGCAAGTATAACTAGTACTTGCGTTGAATTTATTTGACATTGGCTCCTACTACTAGAAGAAATAGTACTGAAGCTGAGTAAGTCTAGAAGATATCCTCGTATTCCTTCGCCAGCCTGTTGCTATGACCTTATCCTCCCCAGCAAGTGTGTGAAATTATTGATGTCATTTTAGTCAGACATCAAGCAAAACAACACAGCCCGGGGGAAGAGGGTTAGGGTTTGGAAAATGGATGGGAATGGGGGTTTCTTTTTGGGTAGGTTTTGTGGAGAGAAGAAAGAAAATGCACAGCCTGGACAAACAATAATTGAAGATAAAGAAATCTTTTGGTACAAACTAAAGCTAAGCACATGCAGTCACACTCATAGAAGAAAACAATGGATACTGTATCTGTATTCTGTATGTTGTTGGAGTTGTCCTGTTGAATTTGGTAAGTAAGTTGCATGCAGCAAACAATTCCTCTTATTAGCGGCACTCCTCCATTCCAGCTGACGCTTCGTCCATCAATGTTGGTGACCACTGACAGAAGACACCCTGTCCACTGCCTGCCTGGCGGATGTTGACTGAAACCCGGCCTGTAATTATTGAACGGAAAACAGGAAGTGCTATTACAATACCACTGATAAATAAATAAAAGGTATGTACGCTGTGTGGTGCAAAAAGTCACACTTTGATTTTCCTAATAGACAGTACAATATTTTTGAAATTGCGTGCTCTGTCTGAGTCACCTTTTTAAGGATAAATAAGTATGGCCAAAATATTATAGCGGATCTTTCCCCTCAAGGTAGGTGTACTGTAAACTGTGTTTTAGAACACAATTTGACCTTCCCAGCAATGCTCCCACCAAGACCCTTACTAAAGCCAGTCGCAAAAATGTAGAAGACCCCCAATCAGATCTCCAAAAACTATGCCTAGCAGAAAAATGGTGACAAAACGTACTTTGAAAGTAACAGTAGGCCCAAATACACCCTTACCGACCGTGGATTGTATTCAAACCACTTGCAAGCAAGCAAAAGTATCCATAGCCAGCATCGCTCCAACAGTGCTCTAAAACCCCAGAACTGCGTTGCAATAGAACACCCCGAAACACATGCAATCCTGCTGCTAGGGCTAACCCTAACGAACCCTAACTTACAAAAAGTGCCAAAAGGTGTTTCCTTATGGATTTTGTCCAAAACACTTCTATCCGTTATTAGACCTTCCCAGGAATGCCCCAGCCAAGACCCGCCAACCCACCCGCAAAAAAGCACGCGACAACCCCCCCAAACAGCGAAAAAGATAAATCTCATACTTACTATATCTCTCGGCCTTCGGTCCAAACGCGCTGTGCAGCTAGGTCATCATCATAACTCCTGTTTTCCACCACGGATTTCCTGAAAAGCAAATGCAATCAAGATTAGACTGTCGCAGCAGTGCTTCGACAGAGACCCCGGCCGCAACCCACCCACGAACAGCAGGAAGCCCCCCAAAACGCTACATTGAGCAAGATGTCAGAAGAAATAGCAAAAAAAACGCTTTTCCTTAAGGTTTTTGTCCAAAACACTTCTATCCGGTATTAGACCTTCCCAGGAATGCCCCAGCCAAGACCCGCCAACCCACCCGCAAAAAAGCACGCGACAACACCCCCAAACAGCAAAAAAGCTAAATCTCATACTTACAATATCTCTCGGCCTTCCGTCCAAACGCGCTGTGCAGCTAGGTCACCAATCATCATAACTCCTGTTTCCCACCACGGATTTCCTGAAAAGCAAATGCAATCAAGATGAGACTGTCGCAGCAGTGCTCCCAGACCCCAAAACTCACCCACAAACACCCGGAACCCCGCCAAAGAGCACCTCAAAGGCAAGCAAGTCAGCAAAAACAGCAAGAAATTTCCACCTCATATTTGGTCCAAAACACTTTTATCCATTATTAGAGCTCGACAGCAATGGGCCCAAAGCCGTCAACTCACCCGCAAAGAAGTAGAACACCCCCACAAGTGCTGAGTCTTTCTTCATTTGGCGTAATCCAGCACTCTGCTTTGAGGGAAATCGCAGTCTGGAGGAGGAGGATAGAGGAGCATGTTCTTCTGAACTTGTGAACCTGAGGAATGTAGACTGCGGCACCTTCAAATCAATAAGCAAACAAGTGAAGACAGTTCTGCTGATGGGCTTGTTTTTGTGGTTAGGTGATTAAAGTTTGAATTAAATTAACTGTGCAAAACAAAGAAAGACAGACACACAGGAATAAAAGTGAATAAGGACGAAAAAGAAAGTTATTGATTCATTGTCTCATTTTCAGGGCTCGCTGTCAGGGAATAAGAATAAGAGTTCGTCATCATACTCTGCGAATTCAGGCAGGATGAGGTCAGCGTCACCGAACAGAGAACAAATTCCCTCATCTACGTTGCTGTCCTCCTCGACTTCATGCGGCGTGCTTTCTCGTACTTTGTAATCTGGTGGTATGAGGTGCTGATTCATCTTGATCATTGTTAGCCTCTCCACATTTTTGGGCGAGAGGCGGCTCCGTTTGGGAGTTACAATGCCACCAGCAGCACTGAAAACACGTTCAGAAGACACACTTGCGAGTGGGCAAGACAAGTAGTTTATAGCCAGGTTGGAGAGCTGTGGCCACAATTGTTTTTTGCCATGCCAATACTGCAATGGCTCATCATTAAGAAAGACCTCTGTTGAGTCATTCAGATAGTCCTGCACCATCGACTCAAGGTCATCAGCGGTTCCTCCACTTTGCTTACTTTTTGCTGTGCCTGTGACTTTTTTTCGAGAACCATACCCAAGCAAACTTAGCCAATCCTCTACAGCAGCCACTGTTACTGTTGTGTGTGGTGCAGATGATCCAGTTGCCGGTGTCTTTAACGGCTGAGAGGTCTCTTGTGCCCCAGACACAGGTGCAGAAGTGGATTCTTGTGACTGGGGATGGCCTGCTGATGCTGATGCTGATGCTGATGTACTGCCTTCTCCTTCAATAACCTGCCGTTCTTTTTCAAACCTCTTGGCTGACCAGGCTAGCCAATGTTTGTACTTTTGAACATCTTCATCAGTAAAAGGAAAGAATGCTTCGCCTGCCAGCGCCTTTTTGTAGCGTGGATCCAGAATAGTAGCACAAATGTAATGCTGTTCTGACTTGATCTTTTGAAGACGTTCATCACCACGTAGGCGCTCTAATAATTTCTCAGACAAAATAAAAGGGTCTTTCTTTTTTACATCTTTTTCAAACTCAGAAGACACCGCCATCAGTTGGTGCTCCAGCATGCACAACAATGGGATAGCTTTTCCCAAATTACAGTCCTCCTGGCTGACTGCACGCGTGAAGAACTCAAAAGGACGAAGCATGTCTGTCAGGCTTTTAACTATGTCCCATTGCGCCGCAGCCATCCGCAGGTCCTCCTTCTGAGATGTACCCTCTGTTAAGAAATAGTGATCGAGTACCGTATACTGCTCATACAGACGCTCAAGCATGTAGAAGGTTGAGTTCCAATGTGTTGCCACCTCCTGGATGAGTGCTTTCACTGGCATTCGACGTTCAAGTAGCAGCCTCCTCAGATGCTCCCGGGCCTTAAAAGAATGGCTGAAATGGTTGCACATTTTGCGGCAGGTGGCCATTACCGCGAACGCCGCACTGTCTCTATCACTCAAGAATTTTTGAACTACCAGGTTGATACAGTGCGCCAAACACGGCACTCTGAAATAGCCACCCAGCGACATGGCCTTAACTACATTGGCGCCATTATCCGTGGAAACATAACCAATCTGGCGTTTTTTGGGGGATAGCATTTTCGAGACCTTTTTGTTAAACTCGTCCAAAATGTTTTCGGATGTGTGACTTTTCTCCAAGCCAAACATGGCTAGTGTTGCATGTTTCCGAGCAGCTTTGAAAACTTGGTCCGGGTCAACACCTGCGTTTAGCTTTGCTTTAACACCTGAAAAAGAGACCCAGTGTGCAGTGATGCACATGTAATCAGCGCCTGCGCCACTGGTCCACATGTCTGTTGTCAGATGTATTGTGTGAACAGCACTCTTCTGCAAAGCTGCCCCAATCGCCTCCAGCACATCTTCATGTAGTGCTGGAACCGCAACTCTGGCAAAATAGAACCGGCTAGGAACCTTCCATTTAGGGCAGAGCGTTGCCACTAATTCTAGAAAACCTACCGCTTCTACAAAAGAAAAAGGGAGAAGGTCCACAGCTAGCATTTTAGCCAGCTTAGTGTTATACAGACGCGTCAGTGGGTGGTTGCGTTCATATGGCACGTCTGAAGAAAACATGGTTCTAATGTTGCCCTGGACCAAGCATTTACGGGCTGATAATGACTTCGTTGACCCAATTTTGCTCGCTGGTGAACTTTTGTGCGTTGGTGTCTCACTCGCTCCAACACTCTTAGTGTGCCTCACATTGGGTGTGCTGCTGACAGGGGTACTGGGTGTAAGGGAAGTGTTTGACACGTCTTCTTCCTCCTCGTCATCATCAGATGCAACATCAACGTTTTCTTGAATTCGGGCTTCCTTGATCGCATCTAGGTGCGCAAACCATTGGACAGTGTGCTGTCTCCTAAGATGACCTCTCTGGCCTCCGGTACCATAGTTGGTACCTGACTTACCACGACTAACTGCAAGCTTACAAAGGGTACAAATGGCAAACTTTGGATTTTTTTGACAAACAGTAAAGAAGTCCCAAACTGGGGACTTGAAGTGTCTGTGGGGCCTGGAGGAGGCGGCGATACTGGTGGTGGTGGTCATGAAGCTAATGCCAGTTGAAGTGGAGGATCTGGATTGCCCAACTTTTGTACGTTGTGCACTTTCACCGCCACTAATTAAGGTCGAGGTGGATGGAGGTCCCTTCTTGCCAGAAAGAAATATGGAAGCGGGACGAGTTGGTGTACTACTTAACTCCAATGATTGTGGTGTTTCCACTGCCTCCTCATCGACAACATCATCATCATCACGCTCAGCAGCTCTTCGGGCTAGGGTCAAAATGTCTGTTTGCTGCATGCCCGCTGGGGCTGCAGTGACCTTTATGATGACTGGGTCGTCGTTGTCAGAGTCTTCATCAGCAGCAGTATCCGCCACTTCTTGTTGAGCCTCATCACACTCCATAACTCTGAGACTTTGGACGAGCTTCCTTTTACGCTTAACTACCTTTGTCAGATCATGGTGTGCCTCACTGTCAGACGGCAGTGGTGCTGGTTCCCAAGTTTGATCCATATCATCAGAAGGAGGTGTGCTTGAAGAAGATGTAGACACCACCCTTGATCTCTTCCTTGCTAGGGGTGTGGAAGACAATGAATGATCATCAGGAGGAGTGGCTTCCTCAAATGATACCTCGCCTTGATTGTCGATTTCCTGATGTGCCCCTACTTCGGGAGGAACAACTATTGTGGGCACTTGTGACCCTCCATGCACCTCTGCTTGCGCATCTCCTTGCGCTGCCTCTCCTTCCACATGTACTTGGGCTTGTACTTGCACATGTGATTGTTGTTGCGGCTGTGGTTGTTCAACACTCGTCAGATGAGCTACAACAACCTGTGTTGATTGAGGGACATTGCTGCTGCTTTCTTGCGATGAGCCAACATCACTGGTCGATGGTGATTGAACAAGTAGATTGGCTGCCTCTGCAGCACTCAAGGGCTTGGACTTAAGTTGGCGTGGTGGTGGTGGTGGCACTGAGCCCAATGGAGCGGGGGTGCTGCTGCCAGCTTGGTCCCCAGCAGATCCCGCTGCTGCTGCAGGCATACTTTTTTTTTTACTCCCAAAAAAAGGGGCGGGCGGCACACCAGTCTCCTTGGTAACTTGCTTCTTCTGCTCCTTACTGGCATCTTTCTTGCTAGAGGAGCTACGGGTAACTTTTTTTGGGGCCATCTTCTTCAGAGCAGGTCAGAACAGCAGGCAGCAGTTGCACGAGTTGCAGAGTTGTCTGTGTCCAGACGTGACGTCGCGTGACGTTATGCTGCACACACACACCGCTGCAGGACTTCTTCCTGGCACTGGTGGTTCTCTTGAGTCTTGTGCACCTAAAAGCAATGGAAGACAGAGGAACATCAGTTCAGTTATACACTCCAAAAAATCGACAAAACACAGAAAAATCAGCACAATCCCATGCCATCCATGATGTTTACATTGAAGACACCCCACAGAAAGACTAGGGGCATGCAAGTATGCAACACTCACTACCCCTGGGCATAATGGATGAAAAGTAGGCAAAATAAGTGCAGGCCTCAGACACTGCCTCTCTTCAAAATGGCCCCTTACACCCCAAGCCAGTCCACATCAACAGTACACCCCAAAAAAACTGAAAAACAGCCAAAAATCACCACAATCCAATGCCATCCAGGATGTTTACATTAAAGAGAGTGAGACCACACTACATGCACACTCAGTCCATGCACCACTACCCCTGGGCAAAAGGCCCCACCAGCAGCCCCAAAAAAACGACAAAAAACAATAAAATCAGCACAATCCCAGCCCATCCATGGCCTCAATGGTGTTTAAATTCAAGAAGACACCCCTCAGAAACACTGGGCCCATGCAACACTCACTACCCCTGGGCATAATGGATGAAAAGTAGGCAAAATAAGTGCAGGCCTCAGACACTGCCTCTCTTCAAAATGGCCCCTTACACCCCAAGCACATGTTGCCTGTACCAGCCAGCACTCAAGATGGCCACCACCACCACCCACATGGCCAGTCCACATCAACAGTACACCCCCAAAAAACAGAAAACCAGCCAGAAATCACCACAATCCAATGCCATTCATGATGTTTACATTAAAGAGAGTGAGACCACACCACAGGCACACTCAGTCCATGCACCACTACCCCTTGGCAAAAGGCCCCACCAGCAGCCCCAAAAAAACGACAAAAACACAACATTCAGCACAATCCCAGCCCATCCATGGCCTCAATGGTGTTTAAATTCAAGAAGACACCCCTCAGAAAGACTAGGCCCATGCAACACTCACTACCCCTGGGCATAATGGATGGAAAGTAGGCAAAATAAGTGCAGGCCTCAGACACTGCCTCTCTTCAAAATGGCCCCTTACACCCCAAGCCAGTCCACATCAACAGTACACCCCAAAAAAACAGAAAAACAGCCAAAAATCACCACAATCCAATGCCATCCAGGATGTTTACATTAAAGAGAGTGAGACCACACTACATGCACACTCAGTCCATGCACCACTACCCCTGGGCAAAAGGCCCCACCAGCAGCCCCCAAAAAACGACAAAAAACAATAAAATCAGCACAATCCCAGCCCATCCATGGCCTCAATGGTGTTTAAATTCAAGAAGACACCCCTCAGAAACACTAGGCCCATGCAACACTCACTACCCCTGGGCATAATGGATGAAAAGTAGGCAAAATAAGTGCAGGCCTCAGACACTGCCTCTCTTCAAAATGGCCCCTTACACCCCAAGCCAGTCCACATCAACAGTACACCCCAAAAAACAGAAAAACAGCCAAAAATCACCACAATCCAATGCCATCCAGAGAGTGAGACCACACTACAGGCACACTCAGTCCATGCACCACTACCCCTGGGCAAAAGGCCACACCAGCAGCCCCAAAAAAACGACAAAAACAACAAAAAACAGCACAATCCCAGCCCATCCATGGCCTCAATGGTGTTTAAATTCAAGAGGACACCCCACAGAAAGACTAGGCCCATGCAAGTCACCACCCCTGGGCAAAGGGCCCCACCAGCAGCCCCAAAAAAACGACAAAAAACAATAAAATCAGCACAATCCCAGCCCATCCATGGCCTCAATGGTGTTTAAATTCAAGAAGACACCCCTCAGAAACACTAGGCCCATGCAACACTCACTACCCCTGGGCATAATGGATGAAAAGTAGGCAAAATAAGTGCAGGCCTCAGACACTGCCTCTCTTCAAAATGGCCCCTTACACCCCAAGCACATGTTGCCTGTACCAGCCAGCACTCAAGATGGCCACCACCACCACCCACATGGCCAGTCCACATCAACAGTACACCCCCAAAAAACAGAAAACCAGCCAGAAATCACCACAATCCAATGCCATCCATGATGTTTACATTAAAGGGAGTGAGACCACACCACAGGCACACTCAGTCAATGCACCACCACCCCTGGGCAAAAGGCCACACCAGCAGCCCCAAAAAAACGACAAAAAACAATAAAATCAGCACAATCCCAGCCCATCCATGGCCTCAATGATGTTTAAATTCAAGAAGACACCCCACAGAAAGACTAGGCCCATGCAACACTCACACCCCTGGGCAAAGGGCCACACCAGCAGGCCCAAAAAAACGACAAAAATCAGCACAATCCCAGCCCATCCATGGCCTCAATGGTGTTTAAATTCAACAAAACAGTTGTATCATGCACCCCTAACCAACCCTGGTCCTACTGGATACTGTGGCTACCCTCAATATAATTTATTTAATGCTCTGAAAAAGTTCCAAAATTGTACTTGCAGCAACTGTAATGCCCCAAACAAACTTACTTGTGAAAATTGATTTCTAATCCAAAAGTGATCCAAAGACAGTCAAAAAGGCCTCAAATCCAAATATCCAGCAGCACCCACAAAAAGTAATCCTTCCAGCTCCAGATCCAAATGAAAGTGACCAGGAGATGGACAAAGCACTGGGAGGAGCCTGCTGGACAGGAACAGGAAGTTGGAGACTGTGGGGCACTTCCTTCCCCCCCCCCCCAAAAATGGACTCCTTGCAAAAAAAAAGGCCATGCAAATGTCAACCTGAGGAGTGATTCTGATAAAAACCATAATTTTCTGAAGGTTTATCCTGTTTGCTGGTGATTTTCTTGTGCAGAATTGCAAAATCTCTATTTCGCGAGTGCGAGATTGTTCCTTTCCGCCGCAACTACGTGTTCGCAATTGCGAACTCTCGCGAGGTGTGCTGTGCAAGGTGGCAAGCCGCGATTACGTATTCGCGGGCGCTAAACTCCCGCGGGATCACGCAGCAAGATCTAAAATGGCGCGGCACTAGAAAAATATGATCGAGAAAAACAACTCTGCAAACGCTTAATGACGGAAAGTGAACGCCGTGCACCACGCCGCGCGCCGCAACCAAGCAAAAAATCCGCCGCGAGCGGATTCACGGATTTTCGACAAATTCGCGAGAGTTCGCGGATTGCGAATTTGCCGAAAATCCGAAAAATCCGCGAGCAGAGCGGATTTTACGCCCATGCTTACAACTGAACCCAGTTTGGGTTAAGCAGATAGGTGCCCGTTCACTTATGTTTTTTCTATATTTTTTTCTTCTGTATTTCTTGCATGATTATTAACAAATGATGTGCTAAACACTGACATACTTTCCTTTTTATCCCCAAATATGTAAGACCATTCTGTGGTGGATAAAGGGTAGTGAGGGGGTGGGACATGCTGCTGGTGTAAGAAGTCTTTATTGTGTTTGGTTTTTTGAAATATATATGAAAAGGAAAGAAAATATACCTAATAAAGAACTTTAAAAAAAAGAAAATCGTTTCTAAACCTGTAGTAATTACACATGCCTGCTGGAACACATCCATACTCTTGTCTTAAAATTACACGTGGTGGTTAATTTTTTTTTAATGAAATTTTCTATTTGAACCATTTGGCTGTCACTAATTATGCACCATGTTTTTTTTTCGTTTTTCTATTTATTTAGTAGCAAACATGCACAATAAAAATTAAAATGTAACCACCTTACCAGTTTGCTAGGTAAGATATTTACTTTGTTATTGAGTCTGGGTGGGGTTTCTTGGTCTAGCAAAACAAGTGTCAACATCAATTGATCCTTTTAGTCAGACACGACTTCTGTATGTTGGTTTCCACCTCTTGACTAATAGCCCACATTTCAATCGCCCAATGGGTATACTTTGATAGTTAAGCACCCAGTATACCAAACAAATATTATTCAGTCTGTGTTATGTAACGCACATGGGAGGTTAGTATGGTTACAATTATGCCCTATTGGCGGAGAAAGGGTAAAGAACACACATGGTCAGCGACTAGCTGCCGCCTCCCCCCCCATCCGGCACCCAACACCCAGGAACGTGGACACGAGACATGTTTTACTTTTTGGAAGGCGGGCGCTAGTCGCCCGGCCGTATTTATTAAAGTATGAAATTAAAAAAGGTTTTAATTGCATAATCAACAATGAATACAAAAATCAGCAGGACATTCAGTTATACAATTGTTATCAACAAGTTTGAGAGCCTGACCTTAACAAAACTCTAATACAAGTTGTTCCTAGCTTAAACTAAACATCCTACCTTGATTTTTGTACATTTCTGGCCATATGGCAGGGTCACTACCGGTGTCAGGTCCTACAAGCTGCGCCTTCCCCCTAGAAGTGCGCATGCGCAGTGTTACCCCGGGAATTGCCCGGTCTACGCCCCAAACTCCATTTACCCACTAAAGGAGGGCCCTTACTCTGCGCCGGTGGCGTCATGAGTCCACGCGCGCGGGGTGGCTACCAGCCTAAGGAAAGCGTGAACTACTCCTACCCGCGCTCCTTTGCATATTACCTTGCCCCTGGAGTACTGGGAGTGGCCCGCAGGCCCCTCCCCCCGGGCGGGAACCTCCATAGGATGATGCCCGCCCCCTCAGACCTCAAATATGTGCTCACCGATAATGACCTTACCGCCACAGGCCAGTATTGTTAACCGACGATCTGGCCTCCCCCTCTATCCCCTGCCTAAGGACACACTCCTCCTAACCCAGCCCTCTAGCCAAGCCCAGATATTGTCAGACCATAGGACATTACCCTCTTCTGTCAAATGAACTCCGTCCTTCAAGTAATACTTGTGACCCCAGATGCACCCATGAGGTATTGACTGTAACACGGGGGTTCGGAACAACCTATCCAACCGTGTGTTGATCCTCTTTACCGAGTGATTCAACGCCCTGACCGAATGACCCCCCCGCCACTGAAGTCAAGGTATGAGTTGTGACCATACTAGCGTGCACCCGGGGCAGGTCCTAGCTATCCAACCCGCTGTTGAGATAATCTCTTCAATCAAGATGCGCCTGCCCAGTGTTGCCAGGTCGTTCTCCCCAAGGTGAAGTATCACCACTGACGGTGGAGACCGCTGGCGTGCTAACAGCCCTTGGAAGAAACCCCTAAACTCGTGAAGACACAACCCACCTCTGCCAAAGAACGTGATATTCAACCCCAGTTGTGCCGCCCTTTCTTTCTTATCACCTGACAGGAATACACATTGCGCCCGCTTCACATATGAATGACCGACAATCCAGACATTGCTCTTTGTTGTTTCCTGTTCGCCGCTCCGTGCCGATGAATCTTGGCGGTGCCCGACGACAAATTCCTCCCCTGCGTAACAGGTCTGAGAAACTGCAAGAGAGCGGAAAGAGACCAAGCGTGAGTGACAAGTAATCATAGCATGTCAATCCGAACATAACGTTTATAGCAGTCTGATGACCACCTTCCAATTGTCTTCACTCTTTCCACCGGGAGGCCCCCCGCCACCGCCTCAGTTGCTGCCCCAATCCTGAAGGAATGAGATCCAAAATCTCTAGGATCAAGACCTGCTTTCGTAACCCCTATTTCGAACACTCTCCTGAATTGATACCTGGTTAAGGGGCTCCCGTCGGCGTGACAGAGCAACGCCCTGCCTGCTGAACCGACCATCCGTCCCATGAGTGCTTCTACGTGCCTCACCGGGCAGCACGGGTTGGCGGGTGCCCGTTGCAGAACTATGGTGTGACCCCTAGCTTCTTGATCGGTCTTTGATTTCTGGATAATCACCCACATGGTGTCACCCCTTATCGTCACCCCAGCCTTCTGCAAGCCACCTAATATGTCAGACTTGGATCCTGCCACAAGTTCACTAATTCTCAGCGCCCCATAAAATGCCAGGGAGAATGCCGCCTTAAAAAGAAGCACCTCCCACTCCGAGTTACAAACAATCTCCAGCGTGGCCAGTAAGGCTGTTAGCCGGGCCAACCCCATGGGCTTCCTCTTATCCTTCTGGTGTCCCTGAATACGGCGCCATCCCCTTAAAGCCTTGCGTATCATAAAGGTATTAGTGGGATCCCTGAAGCCCCTAGCTTGAGCGAAGAATGACACTGCTGCCCTATGTCTGGTCGCCGCTGCCACTGAGCGCCCCTCTTTGTGCATCCATTCTAAATAGGCTGCAAACCCATCCTCCTTCGCCCAAAGCACTTCCCACTGTGGCCCCAAGAAAGAACAATAAGACAGAAACGCCCCTTCGTAAGCCGTCTTGGTCCTGGGGGCTAGGCTAGCGACCACGAGGTCCTGTAATCTGGGGCACCAATCTGCCAAAGTACTGCTGGGAAGTGTGCTGGCGAGGGGTCTGCTGTGGGGAGATGTTCCCTGAAAACCTGCATTTTGAAGCGAGAAAGGGAGTCAGCAGCATTGTTTAAAACACCAGGGACATGTTTGGCTCTAAAATTAGCATTCAGTTTAAGGCACCGCAGAACAATTTCTTTGATCAGACGAAGTATGAAAGGACACCGCGCCCCCTGCTGATTGATACATTCCACCACTGTCATGTTATCTGACCAAAACACCACTGATTGGTTACATAGGTGTTCGGGCCAAACCATCAGTGCCACCCATATTGGAAAAAGTTCCAGGAAGCCAATGTTGCTGAGCAAGCCCCATGTGTTCCATTCTTCTGGCCATTGTTGAGCGACCCACCTATTCCCTAGGATGGCACCAAAGCCCACACTACCGGCCGCATCTGTCCATAATCCCAACTCCGCCGATGTCGTGAGCGGGCCGGGCCAGACCACCCTACCGTTAAAATCTTCCAGGAATGCCATCCAAATGAGCATATCCTGGCGAATTTCAGACGATAGGCGCGTGCGGTGGTGCTTTTCCTTCAGCCCCCTCATCGCATGCGCGATGGAGCGAGAGAAGGGGCGCGCCATTGGGATGATTCTTAGCGCGAAATTCAATTGCCCTACCACCTCCTGTAATTGCTGCAAAGTGACCTTCTCCTTCCGGAGGCATAACTGTAGCGATGTCTTGAATTTGCACACCTTGTCGTTAGGTAGTCTAAAACATCTCTCCATTGAGTCAATCTCGATGCCCAGAAATTCCAAGCAGGTGGTCGGGCCCACCGTCTTCCCAGGCGCAAGCGGGACCCCAAAAGCCCGCATGAGCACGCAAAATTCCTGCAATGCCAGTGCGCACTCCTGAGAACCCGCTGTACCGAGGAAGAGGAAATCATCTAAGTAATGCATGACCCTTTGATGGCCCGTCACTTGTCTCATGGCCCATTCAAGAAATGAACTAAACATCTCAAAGTAGGCGCAAGAAATAGAACAACCCATAGGCATGCATTTATCCATGTAGAACCTATCCCTAAAGGTGAAACCTAAAAGATGCTGGTCCGCCGGGTGGACTGGGAGGAGGCGGAAGGCGGATTCTATGTCCGATTTCGCCATTAACGCCCCGGGTCCAGTGGCCTGCAATAAGGTAACAGCCTGATCAAAAGAGGCGTACTTAACACTACAGATACTTTCGTCAATGGCATCATTCAGTGACGCCCCCTTTGGCGCTGACAGGTTATGAATCAATCTGAATTGCCCCTTCTCTTTCTTGGGGACAACTCCCAGTGGGGAACACACAAAATTGGGTACTGGCACTGCAGGAAAAGGGCCAGATATCCTGCCTAAGGAAAGCTCCTTGTCAATTTTGGCGGCCACAACAGCCGGATTGTGTGTGACTGATAATTGATTTCTACAGTGCGCACTGCCTGTGTATCCCCCGGCCGGGATCCTAAAACCTTTAGAAAAACCTTCCTGGAGTAGGGTGGCCGCTTTGTGGTCAGGGTATCTGTTCAACAATGGAATCATTGCCACCACATCCACTGGAGTGGGGGGGCGTAACCTGTCTGACTTATAGTGGCTTTCCCCTACCCCTCTGTCCTGTGTTACCTTGCTTGGACCTACAGGCAGTTTCTGGATGAGAGGGGTGCCCACAGGAGGAACATGCATGCCTAAACTTACACGCGGCCCTTGTGCAGGTACGCCTATTAACATCCCAGCACACCCCTTTCTTCTCTGGCCCACCTGCCCTAAATTTCCCAGGTACATCACTCGTTTGGGGGGGCCGAAAGGGCTGCTGCGGTCTAGTGAACACCTTGACCGCACCGAACTGGGGGGGAGGTGCAGTGTCAGAGAACTGTTTGTGCCAAGCCAAGGAATCCACCGAGTCCCATGGCAACGATCTATTGAATTCCAACGCCTTCCTAAAATTGACATCATAACCCTTCCATGCATCCCCAGAATACTGTTGACTCCACCCCACAATCCTGCTCGAGTAGCAAGCCAATGCAGCCTGCAGATCTGGAGGACGCTCAGCCTTAATTGCAGTGAAAACAGCCCATGCTTGCATCCAATTATTGAGATTTTCCTCAACCCTGAATCTAGTACACTGCGCCCTCCATTCACTTGGGAGCATCCACTCTTTCAGTGCTTTTGCCTGCTCCATTTCCCTATTATCCAACAATAAAGAATAAATGTACACGTATTTATCAGCCCAAATCATTTCTTTCACAGCTACTGACACATGCTGAGCTAGATTTTCGCTCCTGGAAGGTATCACACCGTCCCCTAAGAGCGGCAATGCCACTTCCTTACCAAGTGCGGGCACCGGGGGCGGCTGCCCTTTAACTCCGTCCAGCTGGGGAACACTTGGACCTGCAAGGGGAGAAGAAATTGGCAATGCAAGACTGTCGGCGACCGGTGCCGATCTGATTTTTTCTACAAACCTTGCCGCCTCTGCGGCATGGTCTGCAGAATTCGGGAAGGCTCCCCCTTTTTGGAGCCATGGCATCATGGCCGTTAACTGAGATAACAATTCGGGTGGCATTGAATCTACATTACCCCCCGGAACAACAGGTACCACTGGGGTTATGCCCAGTGGTCCTGGCACAGCTGGCAGGGCGGGCGCCGGGTGTGGCCAGCCTGTACCCGGGATTGTGGGCACCGGTGCGGGAGCAGACCCAGCGTCTACTGGTTGACCTGCCGGCACCGGCACCACGGGGGCAATGGGTGTAGGCACATGCGGGGGTGGGACCACCGCGGGCGGTGCGGCGGGTAATGGATCCACTGGGTCTGGGGTGGGGACCGCCTCCTTGGGTCTTTTGGACCTAGGTTTCCCTTGCGGGGTGACAAATTCCCCTCTTGGCACTGGTGCCACCCTCTTGCGGATCGGTCTCCCGGACGGGCCCGGTGCCTCGCCCTCTCTGTCCTCAAACCGAGCTTCCCGCTCCTTAATTTGTCCTAGCTGTTGCCTAATGTCGCTCATCTCCCGCATCATAGCCCGCATCATAGCCTCCATGTTGGACCCCCTCTTTCCACCCCTTGGACCTGGCATGATGCTTACCCGCTGCCTACGTAGTTCCCAACAGTTCAACTGTGTGTACCTTTCAGATGGAGGGTCACCAGGGGGCTTTCAGCACCATGCAACGGCGACCGCAACACTAGCGGCTTGTCCGCTTATGTAAGGGGTGAGTAAACCTAATGTAGACCCACCCGGCGGTCACCAGGAGCGATGAGTGCTAGCCCCCCGTACCCCTCTTACCGACCAGTCCCGTGCACTCGCCGGCGGTGATGATCCGTGGTCACAGCCCTCAACACGTCGTGTGCCTTGTCTGCGAGTAAAAGGTGCCAATAATGTAGTTAAGATTGCCTGGAATTGAAAACAGGTATTACTACCATGTAATAAAGCAGGAAAAAAGGACACTACCTCTTATAACTGTTACCGTTGGTAGCGGTCACTAACATAGAAAGGCAAGGACAGCCGTGAAGAACAGTTATAAAATAGCAATTCACTATTATTTCCAATGAGAAAAAGGGGATAGTAATGAAGCCTCAAGGTACTTTTCCTTCAGTTGCACACGTTTAATTAAAACAGTGAAAAGAAAACAGTTGTCCAATATCACTTGCTTAAAAACCCCTGCTTCTTGTACTCCCCCCTTCAGCAATGGAAAGATAATTCAGAACATAGAAGGTAATTATCGGTTTAGGCAATCACAAGGTTATATTAGGCAATGCAATACACTTTTAACACAGTTACTGAATGTTACTTCACCCTTTCCTCCACAACATTCCTGGAAAAACCGATATCCCCTGAATCCTAGTTTTTCCCCTTGCACTTGCGCTGTATTCTAGGGGTCTCCCCTCCAGGTGCTGCCCTGGTCGACCCTGCTTCGCTTCCCTCAGTGCCACGTGCTCGAGTAGCCTACCGCTCTCGTTTTATCTCAAAATTACCCCACACCGGCCTTATTAGCCGTTTGCTCGCATGCGCGCTAATTTGCCCGCTCCAAATGTAAAACGGGCTGTTTTCCTTTGTTTAGAAAAATTCAGGGGCAAGAGTATCTAAATCGCTGAGCGATTTCACGGCGCGTCCCCGTGGTTCGAGTCCCGGATCCCCGGTCCCAAGGCAGAAAACCGCTCTACGGAGAGCCCTACCCCAGTCCTTCCCGTACTCCTCGGTGAAGACCCGCCCGCTCCACCGCCCACACACGATACCTGACGGAGCCTCAAAGCGGCCGCACCACGCTCTCCTTACACCGCACCCGGCGAAGCGATGGCGACGCGGCTGGTCCCCACACGGCTGATCTCAGGAACACCGACCCGCACAACCTAAAAGGAAGGCAAGAAATAACGACGCTCTCCACCCTCACGACGCGGCTAGTCCAAAAGCGAAAGCCTGAAAAAGGAAGCAGAACGTTAGAAAAACAAAGAAGCCCCGAACGCGGGGCACAGCGTTCAGCGAGGGAGCGTCCAGGGACAAGGGGGTCTCCTGGGCGCTCCCCACCTCTTATTCCCGAGGGGCCGGGTGGCCCCTCCTATCGCCCGCCCCCCCCGACCCGGAACCAGTCCATTGAATCCGGGTCAGGAGGGGCGCCGGCCAATCGGCGGTGGGCCGCGCCCCAGGGCACGCCCCCACCGTCGAAGGACCCGGGGGAGAGGAGGTGAGGCGGTCGCCGCGCCGCCATGCGTGCGGGGGGGCCGAGGGCCCCCCCTTTTCATAAGCATACGTTTACGTGGAATGTAGGCACAGGTCTGACAATCTGCAAGCGAGACAGCGTGGAAGAAGCGTCACAGTTCTAAAGTCAAGCCTCAAAATGTGCATCTCTTCTGCATTGTATCTATGATTCCGAGATTGTGTCAGTTCTAACAAACAATTAAATCCAAACGCAGTGCGACAATTGGAAAATGTTTATAGACCACGTATGCTTCTGCTTTCACAATTCCAGGACCACCTTGTACTAAAGATGTCATTTTAAAAATTGTACATTATATTCAGTAGATATGAAGTAACGTGTTTTGTTGCATCGATTTGGACTGTAAAGTTGATGAAGTCGTTCTCTGTTACATAACATTCTATCCCATATGACGTTTTGAGCTGCACGTCAAGCTGTTCATTCCGTTTCTGTTTGATAGGTGAGATCCGGTTTCCGCGTGCTCCAGCATGCGAATGTTCTGACTAACCATTCGTGACACCCTGTGCTCACCAGCCATGCTTCCCAGAACGGCTCATTCATATTCCCCATCCAAATCCATCAGGGGTATTTTTGAAAAGCCATCTGCTTGCATTCTCGCAAGAACTGCTCCTCGCCTGCGCGTGAGCGCGTCTGTGCCCGAGGCCTGTGCAGCCCAGACCTACGGAGCGCTCCATGTGCCGATGATTGGCACTGCCCCCAGGATAGCATTCGTGCCATGGTCCATCCGTGCTGTACCTGTTGTGTGTGTGTGAGTGAAGGATGGACTGCTGCTTTCTGCTTTGTCTTTGGTGTGCCTGAAGGTGAGATAGTCTCTGCTGCGGGCTGTGGGAAACTGCTCTGCGGGCAGAAGGGGTGCTTCCACATTACTGTGCATGCTGCAGTCATTCA
Organism: Lissotriton helveticus; assembly: GCF_964261635.1. Classification (NCBI taxonomy): domain Eukaryota; kingdom Metazoa; phylum Chordata; class Amphibia; order Caudata; family Salamandridae; genus Lissotriton; species Lissotriton helveticus. The sequence continues at coordinate 1,001,505,361 of NC_136068.1, forward strand.
CTGAATGTAGCAGACGCTGGCCAGCACAGGGGGCTGCTTGTTGGGATGTGGGTACGTTCGTGTGTGTGTACTTATGTCCAGGGCTTTAAGTGGGCAGGGACCTGCTGGCGCTCAGCACCGGCAGTTCTAAAAAGCAGCTGCCGAGACTGGTTCTCCATTTGTGCCCTCCCTCTCGGGGTGAAAACAATAATCTTAACTCTGCAGCACCACCCTTCATTGCCTTTGAGGTAACTTCAAAGAGGCTCGTTATAGTTGTTTCACTGTCTCATCATTTCAGAATGGAAGCATTTTCAATACTATATGCAAAGAAGCCGTAGTTGTTGGTAATGTATCTTATGCATCTAACAACCATTGGCAAAGCCAATAGTTTTGGCTTGTTGTATGTGTGAAGTTACTTGTATTATATATCTGGATCTGAATGCAATGATAGAAACACCAAAATACTATTTGCGCGGCACACAAGGCTAAGCACAGATTGTTAGCTTATGTGTTTTTAAACCACACCCTTAATTACATCGGCCACACCCCCTTGAGAGACCCCCCAGTTGGTTCATCCCACTTAAAGCTCTGCTTATGTGAATGCATGCTGTCGTGTATGACTAGTCCTCATATTTGGCAAACACTGACAAAGTCAGCCAGACAACATTCTTGTGAGATCCATAACGCTTTGAGGACTGGTCCCAGTAGTAGGTATCATTCACTTTGCCCACTGTATAACTTAGGCAACTATCAAGAAGTGCATATTCACTGAGGGGAGGAGGGGGGAGGGTAAGTTCAGGGGTACAACATTGAGGAAGCTGGAGGAATATTGCCTGGTGATAGCGGGGGATGGGGAGAATAAGCTGAAAAGCAGACAGCAGATTACCTCATACAAGGACTATGTATAGTAGAATTTGTAACATGCACTGAGAATGCAAAAGACGCCGCCCGGCCTTCGGGATGTGGGCTGAATGGCTGTGTATGCTAACCAGGTGCGGGGATGAGAGGAGGAGAAATCTGCACTGAAACAATTCCGTAATGTTAAATGTACTGTGCATTTCGTTCTGCAATAAAAAACGTTTACAAAAAAAAAAAATCAAGAAGTGCATATAGTTAGAACAGTAAATATGCACCTTCCATATGTCTGTTTATTGAGGGGGGAGATTTTACTGCTGACGTGATGAACCTGCTATGTTGAGAGGGGAGATTTTGCTGCTGATGGGATGTGCCTGTTGGTGTGGAAGAGGGAATCTTCCAATGCTTCTGCATGCTCACAGAGGCGTTTTAAGGCCTGGGCAAAGTGGGCTCTGGCCCAGGGCCCCAGTTTTTTAGAAAGCCCCTACCAGAATGTTCTCAGCTGTTCCCCTGAACTATTTGTCTTATTCTGACAGTCCCATTGGTTTTGACACACATCATTCTCTACTTACGATGTTAGACAGTGATTTGCACCAACATCATACGCTTCCTCAGGTCAGGAGTAATATAGGAGAAATGTTTTATTTCACCATACTTTGCATTTATGCTGCATTTTACAGCACACATGCTAAGTGGGAAAAGCATTAAAGCATAGTTTTTGTACTGGGAGGGTTCCCTTCCAGTAAAAAAACCTATGCTTGACAGAACACCAACATTCTTGGTCTGTGGTGCAAGGGTGCGGCGAATGGCAGCCTAAAGAGTCAGCGCTGAGCAAGAGAACAACACCACATTATAGTAGATATAGTGCTATTTTTCACTTTTCGTTTGAGGTAATGCAGCACTGCAACTTTAGTTGGTTGTGAGTGAGCAGAAAATGCATTATAAATTAGAAATTCTTCTGAAAAGGGGCCACCAAAATACAATTGGCCCATGGTCCTCAACATTCTTAATATGTCCCTGTATCACGCCTGCTTTATGTGTAAGAGAAAAAGGTTCACTCCTGGTGCCTACGGTGTGGCTGTTATGTGTTGGAGTCAAAATGTCCCTATTGCTCATGTGTTCCTGTTCTGCATGTGGGGGAGATGTAATTATGTCTCACTTCAACATCTAGTTCTGTTATGCCCTATTGTTTTTTGGGTGAGTGAAGCTTGTACTGCGACTGGCTGTGCTCTGTCTAATCTATGGATGGAAAGTTAAAAGCTTGTACTGCGACTGTCCATGCTGTACCCATCTTGTGCATGTTGTAAAACTTACACTGCTGTTTTTCATGCTGATACCTGGTTTGGAAGCTTCCTAAGGCCAGGAGTGATTAGCACATCAAGCCAGGTATCTTTTGTTACATTTCTTGACTTGTTGTCCTGTTTATTCAATTGTAAAATCAGGACTACAAGTCCCGGAATGCAAAGCAAAAGCCTGGCATGGAGAAACGTAGTATATGCTGACACCAGCCAAGAGTTTGAAGACCTCAGGATCCACAGTTAGGGGTCAGGCCTCCCTCCAAAGAAGCAACGAGCAGGGGTCATTGGCATTTCCAGTTGAACTGGTCAGCTGACATCTTCCAGGTAAGTGGATTTCTTGCAACTTTTGTGTTTTTGCATCTTAACAGGAGATCAGCTAAGTTACCCTTAGAGACCACTTCTTAGTTCTGGGTACAAGTGAGAGCAGCTCCAGCCTTTAGGTTTCTTCTCATGGGTCACAACATTAGATACAGTCCTTCACCTGTCTGCCACAGGTCTTGCAGGTTTCTTAGGAGGGTGCCCAGTGGTGAATATTTATGTCTGGCACTAAGCTGTTGGTGGGGGTGACTCCTGGTCCCTCTCTGACCAATAGGGAAAAATTACTCAGGGGTAGCCCTTTCCACATTTGCAGCAGTTGCTGTGTTCTCTACTGAAAGCAATCCAACAGTGTTCCTCTCTACCTAAATGCAAAGTGGCAGAACATTTCCTATCTTGTACAGAGCTCCTATAGCTAAATTAGTGGTGAGGTCAGGGAAATGTGCAGGAATTCCACTTTGGCCATCTAAAACTGGTTCTGGGGGCAGCTTCTTTCCCCTTGATATTGGCATCTGGCTGGCTAGAAGGACATTAGAGAGGGTAGACTCAGGTGTGAGCTACTTCTGTCTGTGACAGGACAGGCCCCTTTGAAGATAATTAAGTTCCTGGGCACTGCTCAGATGGTCATCCTGTCACAGGAATAGGACACCTCCCCTCACCGAAGCCATTTGTCTCAGTTCTGGGAGCCAATTCACATCTCCCCCGGGTGCTATCCAGCTCCAGGAGACAGATTAAAGCACATACAAATGGGTTTCTAGAAGCTTTAGGCATGCAAAAGGTGACTTTTTAAATGTGCCTTTTGTGAAATATGTGTTGCAAGTCAAGTCAAGTCAAGAAACTTTATTTCGATTCAAAGATAGAATCATAAAAGTATAAACAGTTTAAAAAGGACAATTACACATAGAATTAAAATAAAAAAGCCATACAGTTATATTAACATCCAAAACACATATTATATATCCAATTTAAATTTGTAATGCATTCAAAGTAAAGAGCCACATATATAAACAGAAAATATTGTAAGTGCATGTGCATTTCATTTGGATGCCAATATATACAATAATCTGTTAAATGTATGTCAGATAATAGTCATTGGTATACAATAATGCTGTTCAGTATCGATTTCTGATAGTGAGCGCTACTCTAATAAAGCTAAAGCTAAGCACAGCACTACATAGGGTTGGATTTGATAAGGATAATAAGTGTTCATAACCCTCTTTGTAATAGCGGGATCCAAGAGTTAACAGAACAGGCTTAATAAACCGATTTCGTGGATCTTTATACAGATTACAAAAAAGAATGAGCTGCATAGTATTTTGTGAAACTATATTGTTACAGGGGCAAGCGGGAAGTCTCTCACACCACCCTGCTTGCTTTGGAAAAGCAAAAAGGAAGTGCAACGTGCCAAGGCGAAACCTTGTCAAGTAAAAACGCCATTGGGCATGCTTAATGTATGACAAGTAGGGCTGCCTTTGAAGCTTACCCCTATCATATACTGCATGCTCACTACTTCTTAACATACCCAAACTTGTACGGTAGGCGTCCTTAATTGTTAATTTGGTCTCCCTGCCAACAATTTCGGGATTTAGGAATATATGTCCCAATCCAATCTTATGAAAGGTTTACTTTACATATAGTAACCATGGTATCTCCATGGAATGGTCAAGCTTAAGGCAGTCTTGCAAGATTTCCTTTGTGAGTTTCAAATCATCAGATCTCCAAACCTTGCTCAACAACAGCAAAGGAGAGAATATTATCACTCACAAACTCAAGACCAACCTCCGTATGCCAAAAACTATTTGAAGTACCAGGTGGGACAGATAAAAGGCGCTTTATAAACTTATTTTCCATGATTTGTATTTTATTACAGTTTTATATCCCCCACACACCCGCGCCATAAGTTGCAACAGGGATGCATTTTACTTTATATAGGATTTTCAGTTCTACAGCCGGCTTTTGACCCAATTTACTTGCAAAACGGAAAAGGGCCTCTATAGATTGCGTGGCCTTTTGAACACGGGCTGATATTAGAGGATCCCAGCTCAAGGTTTTATTAAATAGATTCCTCAGATAATTAAAATTATCGACTTTCACAATAACTGAGTCATTCACCATATACCTGCGAGATTTTACCCCTTTAGGGCCGCAGGCCATGGCAAAGGACTTTGTGAAGTTGACCCTTATATCTAATCCTTGCTTAAAAGCATCAAAAGCATTCAAACATGTTTGCATGCTATTGACGGTTAGGGTCATTAACACCGTGTCATCTGCATAAGATAACATCGGTATCCGTTTACCATTAACCTGGGGAAAGTCTGCAGAGATTTCGAACAAGTAACCCTCCAGACCGTTGGTGTACACCAGAAAGAAAAATGGAGCTAGGATACATCCCTGGCGTACACCTTCAGTCGATGGACTGGGCTTTGTCTTCTCCCCACCTAGGCCAAATCGGATCCTCACTGTTGTAGCGGCATGCAGTCTGCGGAGAAGGGTGACCAACGGTTCTTCGAACCCATGGTCTCCATCATCTGCCACAGTTTAACTCTACAAACAGTGTCGAAGGCACTGGATAAGTCCATGAAGGCCAAGTGGATATAACCACGCTTGGCCCTCATGTACTTACCCATAATCAGTGCCAAGTTAAGGCACTGCTCAGTGGTTCCTTTACCCCTCCTAAACCCGTACTGGGAATCCACAATAATACCTGATGACTCCGCCCAGTGTTGCAAGTCCAACTTTACAAGTGAACTGGATTAGTAATAAATAGTAGTATGAAAAGTCCAAGAATTGACATTTTATATGGCACCAAGGTGGAGATAATGTTACTTACATTTTATATTAACTCCCAATGCCTTGCCAGGAGAGAGCTAATTATTTTGGAATCAAAGTAGCTTTTGGGGACTGGTCTCTGTAAGGACATGTTTTACATGAACATTTAAATGTCCAATTTTTGAATACTTTGACTCTGCCTTATTGGACATTAAGGCCTACTTTGGGATGACTTATTAATATTTAAAAGGGAGTGTAGGTCTGTTACAAGGGGTTATTTCGCCTGGTTGAATGCACAGTTTTATACAAGCACAGCCAGCTTACTGGTGGCAGGCCTGAAGTCACATTTTGCATTGTCACTTTAGTGGTCTCACAATATTGTTAGTGGCAATTAACTTACAGGCTCTGGGTGCCTTTTGTATCATCTACTTGGAACTTATTGGTAGGTTTAATGTGTTAATTAATAGTATAGCCAATTTGGACATGGTTTAGAGGCCAGAGCATTTGCAGTGGGGCCTGGTTAGAAGACCCCCAGTACACAAAGTCAAAGTAGTAATAGTAAAAAATGGGGTATATCTTGCAAATTAGGCAGTTTCTGACATGCTCCCTAATCTGCATGCGAGGCATGTTTTTTTGGACTGAATCTTACACAAATTTTGCATGTTTTATGCTTATTCTTTTTGTTTAAGGAAAGCTTGTACAGTGCATGAATGTGCTGTGCCTTTTCTATGAGATTCAAGATTCAAAGATAGCTTTATTCGGTATTTGACAAACACCATAAAAGCGAGCATAAATGCAAAATACAGTCAAAACGCACATTAAAAACTTAGTGGTTTAAAATTCATTATAAAAATATACACTTCATTACACTGACAATTAAAAGTCTTAAAAACCATTAAAATCTTTTCATAAAATTCATTTAGTAGGAAGGTAAGTTCATTAAGTTAATAAATCAGTTGAGGTAAATATTACATATTTATGTATTATTTGGTGTTATTAGGCACAGAATAATACTCATACAAAACCTCAGACTCCTAATCATTTCGCATGGTTCCTCTACATTTTATGATGAACGACAAAAATGTTATCACCACTACAATAGTAAGCTCATCTTGGAGCAAGTACAATCTATGCAGGGCAGATTTACAGCTTCTCAAACCCCATAGCTTTAACAGTGGTAGCAGGTATTTTTTCCTCCCCCACTGATAATACTGGCAGAAAAAGATGCAATGTATATTAGACTGGGTGGCTAAGCCATCACACGGGCATTTTATCAGCTTCCCAGACCAATCATTTGGAACAGGGAACGTTATTAGCCTAAAAAAAGATTCCGTCCTCATTCGTGCCAAAAGCATTCTGTGATAACATGAAAATTTTGGCGCCAGATAAGGATGGAGGCCTTGATCATGGAGGATCTGACGATGGGCTACGATGGTGGGCTTATTCCCATCTAGGTAATATCTCCTCTCCTCCAGTAGACCAAGGCATGCCTCTTTTAATGCTTTTTTTGACATTTGGGCGCATGATGTTGGGTTTGAAAAGAAGTCTGGTTGGCCAATGGAGTTCAGAAATTTCTTAACATAGGCCAGCCATGGCTGCTTAAAGCCCGCGGCTTGGTCCAGGCAATCATGAATTACTTCCCTGTTGAAGGTCGTGTCCTCGCATGTCCAAATCTTGTACCACAGCATAACTGGCGCTATCTTTATCAGATCACTGATATGGGATCTGTCAAGTTCGTTGTGGCATATGGTAGTAGATGTGGAACGCGGGACTGCTAAAAGATACCTCAAGAAGGCATTTTCCACCCTTTGTATTTGAGAGCTATCTGCAAGTCCCCAGATCCCAGCCCCATAGACAGCTGTAGACACACATTTTGCTGCATAGATCTTAAGTAGTGTGTCTACCGGTTTCCCGCCGAGTCTTTTAGCGAATTGTTTAACCGCCCCAATCGAGCGGGCAAAGGCCAAGTTCCGGGAGGTGATCGCTGAGGACCATGTACCCCTATTATTAAAAATAATACCCAGATAAGAAAACGTTTTGGACATAGCTATCTTTGTATCGTTAACAAAGGTTTTGCAGTCTGGAACTTTTTTACTGGTGGTGCATGACATCGTGAAAGTTTTCCCCACATTTATTTTTAGGCCTCTAGAACTCATGAAGGTTGCAAAACCCGTTAGCGCCTTCTGGAGTCCCCGCTGTGTGCGGGCCATAATCACCGCATCATCGGCGTATAACAATAGTGGTACTGAGAGACCATTTATTTTAGGGTAATCCACTTCCAGATCATTTAAAAAAGCTGCTACCTCGTTGATATATAAATTAAATAGGAATGGCGCAAGTATGCAGCCTTGGCGAACACCCTTTGCTATGGGAAATTTTCTGGTTTGCTCGCCATTTTTGCCAAATCTCACCGTGGCACCTGCATCTCTGTACAATTCCTGGATAAAACTTAAAATGTTTTTGTCTATCCCCATTTTGGCCAGGGTTTTCCACAGCATTCTATGATCTAGGCAATCAAACGCCGAGGTTAGATCAACGAATGTTAGGAAGAGGTTCCCTTTTTTTGCTCCAATATATTTGTTCATTATAAGGGCCAGGTTTAGACCCTGCTCTACGGTTCCCAGACCGGACTTAAATCCATATTGGAATTTCGAGAGTATCCCATTACTCTTGGACCAGGTTTGTAATTTGGTTAACAATACCCTACCTGCTACTTTCATTAAGTTGTCTAGCAGGGAGATGGGACGATAGCATTTTGGGTCTTGTCTGTCCCCTTTTTTAAATATTGGGATGACTATTGCTTCATGCCATGTATTGGGAAAACCTAATTTAGTATAAGCATTCATTACATTTGCTAGTAGGGGGGCCCAAAGATCTACGTTCCCCTTGAACAAATCAATGGGAACTCCATCAGGTCCAGGGGCCTTTAAACAAGCACTCTGGCAAATCGCTTGTTCCACATCTGCAGGGGTAAACATTACTTTTAGTGGGAAATTTCCATGAAACGGTGGAAGAACCACTCGCCCCGCATCCATCTCGTCTTGTGGGATCGATGCAAGTAAGTCTTTCTTATAGAGGGAGGTGAAATAGTTTACCCAAACATCTTCTGATATGCCTATTTCCAAGGAGTCTACCTTCCGATCCGAAAAGAAGGGGGCGTTGATTTCTTTCCAGAACGATGTGTTGTCCCTTAAGGCGCTTGCCTTTATCAGGGCTTCCCAGGCTGCGTTTTTAAGATCTATCTGTCTACTTCGTAGGGTCTGCTTGTATGCTTGTCTAGCCTCCTTGACTCGGCCACTATCCCTTGGGACAGTCTTTAAGGCCTGTAAAAGAACTTTGTGTGCTTTAGTACAGGCTCGATTGAACCAGCCATGTAATCTTGTGTCTTCCCCTAACTTTTGTTTTTTAATTAGCTTGGCGTTTATTGTGGCGGTGATCCCGTCATACGCCTGTATTATTAACTCGGGGTTAGTGCTTGGTTCTAAGCAGATGGCAAACTGTTTCGTTTCTTTCTGTACCAGGTCCTTCAGGAAATTTGTGGGATCAATTTTTGCCCATTTAATGGCGTAGCCATTTTTTCTGGCCAGCGCCACTGAGCGACCATGAAGTGTACTCATAGTACTTGTTTTTTGGATCCCCGGCTTCCCTAGACTAAAGGAAGTACTGATAGGAAAATGGTCGCTTATTGCTAGATCTTCCGTATCAAAACCCCCCACCCAGCCTTGATTCCTGTTGGAGACTAAAATAAAGTCGATTACAGTGCCTGCCCCACGGCCAAAGAAAGTTGTCTGAAACGCTACAGGTGGCTCACAGAGTTCGTTGGCGAAGGCCAGGTCCCAGTCATGAATAAGTTGATTTAGCAAGTTGCCCCATATGGAGTGTTCGAAGTGCGTGGTGGGATCCCCTCTTAAGTCAAAAATGCCACAATTTTTTGTTTGACTATAGGGGCATAAGTGACAATTAAAGTCTCCTGCTATGAGGAAGCAGTCTGCCCCCTGCCCACCTCTCTTTAGCAGTGAGTCCAGCTCCGCTATTAAGGCTTTAACCTCCACTTCTGGGGCATTATTATAAATGTTAATCAGGAAAAAAGAGCGCCCGTTTAATTTAATAAACAGACCTTGTAATAAGCTCCCTACACCTGCCTTCGGTCCGCTTGCCTCATATGTACTCTTTTCTATATTACAGAGGTTAGAGGTAAAAATACACAGTCCCCCAGAGCCTCTGCCTCGGTTGCCCTGGATGGAGGGGATATAAAAAGTACTAAAACCCTCAATGTGGGTCTCATCTAGGTCCCAGCACTCCTGAAGGCAGATTATATCCTGCCTTCCCATAAAAGTAAGGAATAACTGGTCCCGCGCTTTTTTGGCCAGCCCTGCAATATTCCAGGATGTTATTTTTAGCGAACTTTTTCCCTCGTTTCGTGGGCGGGATTCTTCCTGACTAGTTGATGGATCAATACCCACGGGCAAGATTCCGATCTCATTTTGAATTTGAATCTTATCTGCTGTACTTTGGTGTGCATACATGCAGATAGTTTCAGCTGGGGTCCCAAGTCCTCTCTCCTTTGATAGCATACTGAGTTGTTCTGCTAAATGCTGGCCTGACGATTCTACACCACCCGTAACATGATCTAGTGTACTCTCTATACCCTCGGGATTAGTGCTTTCTACCTGGGGAAGGACGTCATGGATCTTATTTGGGGGGGCTAAGGTTACTGGTACCCCTGTAGTGACCTTTATTGGTCAATCGACCATATCTAAGCAGTCGTATCTGTTCCTTGTAGGAGCCCCCCTCCATTAGTCAGGGTTTGGGTTTTCTCTACTATGGTACCAGGGGCGAGAGTCCCAACCTCTGGTCCAATAGTTATTGCTGTTCCTATTTCTACTTCTATTGGAGTGCCCCACCTGCGTCCAAGGCCAGTCTTGAACTTCATCCCAGCTAGTTACATCACCATAATTGGGGATGTTTAGTGGTGGATAGAAGAAGGAGAGACGCTGTACGTCAATCCCCCCCCTTTTTTCGAGCGCTGGCCAAGAAGAAATATAGTCAACCATGGCAGGATCGTCGCAGTTGACTATAACGCAGTCACCCTGTAGGCTTTTTTTCGTATCCCCAATCCAGAACACTCTTCTCACAGAATTTATTCTACTGTGGTGTGATGACTGTAGAGGTCTGTTTTGACTCAACCATTGCAAAACTTTGTTCCTCAGTGACCACGGGGGCTCGTCCGAACCATCTGTCAATTCTGGCACCCCTGTTAGGATGACAGTGTAAGGGGTAGCCTCAGGTGGCAGATGAATCGGGCGCCTAAACCTAGTGCCCTTCCTCTCTTTTCCCTGCAATTGGGAAGACTGGGTTTTAAGTGATGTATGTAAAGTCTCCTTCAGATTAGCTAGCTGGGTATTTAGGGCCACAAGGGCCGGGGTGGGTTGCACATTACCACTAGTGATATCAGATTGGCCCTTCCCCTCTACAGTGGGGGGTTTCGGAGTATTTTGTGAGTTTGATCTAGCACTCTTATTAGTCTGGGGGTTTGCTGCTTTATCTTGTGCGAGGGGCTTTGGGCACGCAGCTGGTAAGGAGAGCGATTGAGCCGGTTTACTTGGCTCTTTGGATTTCCCCTCCCCCGTATCTAGGGTGCCCAGTGACTTCTGTGTAAATACAGGAGTATTTAATTTCGCAAGTTGTTTTTCAATAATCCTTAGGCTTTTTTCCATGGGTTGCAGGTGGTATTTTAACAATTCCCCCATGCTGTTAGTAAGAAAATCATGTAATGTCACACAGGTGGTACATGGTTTGTGTATACCACCCACAGCACCTAATGCATCTAGATTCTCCGGTGGCTCAGTATTCTGTGGGAGCATGTTAAGAACCACTCTATTGGTGGTGGGGGGGGTTTGCTCTACTACAATAATGTTACTATTCGTATTCGGGTTGCAAGGATTCACGGTGTTAGGTGGAGCAGGTGTAATCTCCTGTATGATCAACCCATTACTTGGCCTCTTAGGTATGGCACCCTCCCTTTCACCCGCGGAGTTAGGTTCTAGTGCAGTGTCTTGGTTGTGTAGGAGTTGTAAGTCCGGTGTTTTTTCCAAGTCCTCCATAGAATCGGACCCTAATCACAATTGTGTTGCTGACAAGTCCACAGTATTTGGAACTGTGTGAACTAATACGCTTGCTTGATTCAACAAGGGAATGATTGGGCCCTTGTGAGTTGGAGTTTGTGCCAAGGCAAGGGGGCCCATTGAGGATCTTCTTCTAGCAACCTCCAATTCATGTGACACCCTTCGTTCTATCAAGTGTATGGTATTCTCGATAACTTCATTGGTCTTATTAAGAAATAAGTCAATGGGTCCAGTTATATCAGTAGCTTTAACTGTCTTTTTCTTTCTAGTGGCTCTGTTCATGATCGAACGCTGTGCGTCTCAGACTAAACAGTAATGATGGTGCAAAAGATTAGTCACACTATAGACGAGAATATAGGTGTAAATCCCCGCAGTTCTTAACAAGGAAGGACTAAAGACAAAATAGTAAAAAACAAATACCGTGGCCCAGTCCAGTCTCGCACAGGCTTCGCCCGGCGTCCCGCGAGACGGGGGTGACGCGCTATTTCTGCGCCTCCTGGCGTGCAGATGACGCGGCGTGCGCCGCTTGGACTGCTGGGGATTGTAGTTCAAAGTCCCCCCTCACACCGCGCTCCACTCCGCTGCGTGCTGCGTGACTCAAGGACTCAGAAGAGTCGGGCAGCGGGAGGCGGGAGGCCAGACAGTCAAGGCGAGGCTTGAAGGGCTCTGGAAAAGATGGTCGGCAAAACGCAGGTACTCCGCAGGGTCTTCCACTCGATCTGGAATGATTTCTATGTAGCTAAGTATGTTTACTTGCAATGTTACTGCCTCTGCAGTGCTGATCGACGTGTCATAAGAAATGGCATAATGCTCCTACAGCATGAAAGAAGCCTGCCCTACTCCCATCTGTGCTCCACCCCTTCTGTGATGGCTCTGGGAATCATGTAGTGCTACTGCACTTACTATGCTTATTCTATGTGTGGGGGACTACTGAACTGGTGTCTTGGAAGTCAGGTAAACAAAATTATTGGTGGGCCAGGGTAACATGACCCAGTTTTAAAAATTAATTGTTAAGAATTCCAGGTTGTAGGAAAGTGGTTTGTCAGTAGGTGCGGGTATTCATCCTCGGCTAGTAATAATATCACAATCACTAATAGGTCCAGTCAAGTCTCAGTAAATTATTCCTTGTTTAACACTTGGTAGCATAGTAAACAAGCAGTCAGTTTTAACTTAGGGGACAGGTAAAGCATTTCATACCACCAAAACAATAAAACATTAAAGACACAACTCAATACCAATCCAACACCAATTTATAAAAAATAAAGATTATGTTATCTTTAAAATGACACCAACATGGCACAAATCCAAGGTAGGGAATGGGAGGTATGACGTTTTCAAGATGAAATACAAATTATGCATTATAGAGCCTGTTGGACTTTGCCCTTTTTGCAGGGTCATCCTAGAACTGTTTGCCTTCCTCCTGTATTTTTTCTGACCTGTTGTTTTTTTTTGTCCTCATTTGCCTTACCCTCTTTTCAAGAAACGCCAGCCACCTTACGTGTCCTACTTTTGAGAGATAAACAGATTTTAATCATCTCCCATTCCCAGACACGATTAACATAATGGCGGAAGACGAATCCAGAAGACAATAGGAGGGAGGGGGAGTGTGGGCTAACAGTTACTCCATCGAGGTATTTTTCAACCTATCGGACCGGTTACACTATCCGGGGGGACCAATAACCCAAGGTCCATGGAGTGTGGTAGGCATAATCATAGGACCCGGGAAAAAAATAAAATATCGGAAATCCTATCTCCACTGAACCAGCAAATCCCAGAAAGACAAATTTCGTTTACTGCAAGGTCTGGCCAAGTCCACCTTAGATGTTTCATATAGGGACATTAGCCAGCCTGCATGTGATGGTGCTGTGGTATCAACCCAAAATTTACAAATTTGCCCTCTTGCCAGGAGAATTGCATAGAAAAGGAAGGTCCTTGCCCGGCCAGTAACGCTTTCATCTAACCCAAAAATTATTAATGGCAGAGTAATGGGCAATGATATGTTGAGGATAGAGTCCAACGACGCCTTTACTTCTTCCCAAAATGAGCGGATGGGAGGGCAATCCTTAAACATATGTATGTCAGATGCTTCGGGGAAATTGCATTTATTACAACTCTTTCCTGGCTGGAATTTTGATAGCCTTAGAGGGGAGAGGTAGGCACGATGTAACGTAAACAGATGATTACGCCTCAGCCAAGCTGGTTTGACAGTCTTGTAGAGAAGAGTGAACGATTTTATCCATAACTCCTTGCATGGAAGGCCTAGTTCACCTCCCCACAGCTCATCAGGAAGGGTAAACACCCAATCCACCTCCTCCAAAATGTTCCAGTACCAAAGAGCCACCTCTTTGCCTCCCTCTTGCCTCTCTACCAACTGTTGTTCCAGGTTGCTAATTTTCCCCAATTGGACACCTTTCCTTCCCAAAGCCCGAGCCCAACTATCAAGCTGCATGTGTTTGAACCTGGATAGAGCGGGCCCTACCCTATCACGTAGTTCTTCCCATGCTACCATTGACCCCCCCTGCCAATAACTCACCCCATCTTACAATCCCAGCATCCTTCACGGGGAAAGCAAGACTATCCTTCAAACACGATGGTAACCCTGGGGAGTCCCACTGGGGGGCAACGTTTGAGAAGTAAGAAAGCCCTATTCTCTTTTTAATCTGTGCCCAGGCTCTTGCCAAATATTGTAGAATCTTTAACTACACTTTTTTTAAAGAATTTCTGGTCCCCAAATTTAAATAAGAAACCGTCACTTGGTAGGTCTGCCCCATCTAACATGGCCTTAAACATTATCCCTGTAGATGAGCTAGATGGTGTTTTCAAAAGCATTCTCGAATGGGATAACTGAAAAGCCCATGCGTAGTACTGTAAATCGGGTAGTGACAGCCCACCCTTTTCCCTCCTCCTTCTCAACTTCTTCCAGGCCAACCTAGTCGCTTTGTAATTCCAAATAAAGGAATTGATCTCTCGCTGACATTTGTCCAGCTGTTTATCATCAAAAGCCAGGAGGATGGTGTTAAAAATTAATGTAAATTTGGGAAGAATGGACATCTCTACTAAGCTTGCCCTGCCTAGTATTGTGAGTGGAAGACAAGCCCAGGATTTTAATAACTTCCGACGTTCGTTAAAGAACCGGTCTAGGTTGGACTGCACGATGTTTCCAACCTCTTGAGTGATCCATATTCCAAGGTAACGCATGGAACTGGTCACTTTGAGCTGTGTATTAGCGATGATCCAGGTCATTATTTCCGTTTTGCTTGAGTTGACTTCTTACCCCGAAATCCGCCCAAACTCCTCCGCCCTCTTAATGACCATAGGAAATGACCGATCTGGATCAGACGAGTAAATGAGGATATCGTCCACGTAGAGGGCTACCCGCTTCTCCCACCCCTCAAATTCAAAAGAGGGGATGTTATCCTCTTCTCTCAAAACCTGCGCAAACGGCTCGATGTACAGATTGAAGAGGAGGGGAGAGAGTGGGCAGCCCTGCCTAGTACCCCTAGTAATTTTAAATGGTCTGTCAAGACACCATTGACTAGCAATCTAGCCAGTGCGGCCTTGTACAAAAGATCAATAACTTGACAGAAGCCATCTCCAAAATTAAACTTTTTCATTACCGCGGCCAGATAGGGCCAATTGACCTTATCAAAGGCTTTGGTTGCATCTAAAGTAAGGGTCGCCAAGGGAAGAGAGAAGGTGGAGGCGATATCTATTGCTCCCACCAGGTCACGGGTAAGATCAGCTAACTGACGCCCTTTTATAAACCCTCTCTGTCTCGGAGGAAAACATGGCGGCTGCAGGCTAGAGCGGTACACGCGTCCTGACAGTCCTCCCCCGGCACCGCTACATTTCTTCTCACTTACCGGTGTTTTTGAACCGCGCTATGTGGATCCTGCTATGAGAAGGGGTCTCAGAGGAGGAAACTGAAGATTTAAAACTCGAGAGAAAGCTTTGTTCTGCTAACCTGCACAGTACCGGCGCCAATGGATTTGGAAGCGGGCCTGAGACCCCTCCCCTCTGCCTTTCTCCCACAGTGGAAGCGGGCAGCCTTGGAGCTGAGGCGCGGCCGCAGGGCGGCGGCTCGTGGGCTCCTTAGAGTAAGTTTTGGCGGAGAGGGAGGAGTTGGTGCGACGGCGGCTGGGCTTCACCCTGCGTTCGCCACTTTTCGCCCCGCAGCTGTCACGAAGAGAAACGATGAGGGAGAGACGGTAGCTGAGGTGCTGACCGGTGAAAGCTCTGCGGCTCCTGTGGACGGTAAGAGTAAGGTGGGGGGTTTGGCAGAGGGTTCAGAGGGTGCAGTGACTCCCCACCATAACCCCAGCAAGCGAATATTCAAAAGGCGGACATCAAAAGGTAAAAGGCGGGGAAAAGGTCTCAGAAGCTGCACTCACACAGAGAGTCCATGTAGGGAGGGGGAGAAGGGCGATTTGGACCTTGTTCTGTTGGAAGGAGATAGGGAAGTTGAGGTCGAGGTTGGGGCTGTGGCTGAGACTGATAGAGCCACGTCCAAGGACAGATTAGGTGCAATACAAGGAGCTAAGAGTAAAGAGGGGAGTAAACGCCCTATAGTCAGCAGTGGCTCTCAGAAGGGGGTTAAAAATAAGCACTCACAAAACAGTGTAGTATGCATTACCCCCTCTCTGCATTCTTTCATTAAGGTATTGCCTAAAGTGTTGGAAATCTTTCCCGCAAACTCTGCTGACCATGGTATCTCCTCCTCCAAGTATGGCTGAGTCCTCCTCCCCCCTCAAAGTATACCTAAAGTTGCAGCCGCCACTGCTCCGGATGCTCATGATAAGGAGATCATAAATCTCCTGGTTAGAAGAGATGACTACGGGCCAATTGATGTTACGAGGGAGTCTACCGGGCCTGCGGAGTGCACTGGAGGGACAAGTGGGGTACATCTGGAGGGAGGAAAGGGGGTCGGAAGATCACTCGAGGCACTCCTAACATCTATGAGGGAGGAGATAAGGAGTGGCTTTGTGGTCTCAAAATTAAACCAGAATGAGATCAGGGCGGCATGCGAAACCCTCGAGAAGAAAGTGGATGGTCTCTACGAAAGAACAGAGACCCTGGAGGGCTCGGTGGGGTCACTGAAAGCTAATTTGGAGACAGCTGAGACAAAGATCCAAAGTCTACGGAGAGAGGGGGACGCTATGAGGGAAAGGGTCGAGTCACTGGAAAACTATTCACAACAGAATAATCTTCGGCTCTTGAAGATCCCGGAGGGGAAAGACGGGGGTGACATTAAGACTTTCGTGGTGTTATTAATAAAGGACTCCCTAAATCTGGACGAGGCAGTTGACATCCTAGAGAGAGACATCCAGCAGATACATCGAGATCCCTTTTGTTTAAACCCAGGTAGAGTCAAACCTAGAGAGATACTGGTTAACTTTCTTACATATACCCTGAAGGAGAAAATCCTAAACCTTGCATTGAAGGCTAAATCATTAAAGGCCCCAGATTTTTCCTTTGAAGTTAGGTGTGATCTATCCAATCCACTTTAGACCGACAGTGGGAGCTCGGCCAAAGAATCGAAAAGTTTAGAGCATTAGGGGCAACAGTGCAGATGAGGTTCCCCGCGTTCCTACGGGTGATGTACAATAATAAGATGTATAACATCCGATCCCCTTTTGAGGCCGATGAACTACTAGAATCCATTGGGGACCGTTCGCGGGGGTGGAGCTAAAATAAAGAGCACCTCTCTGTTATTCCCAATATATTTGGTGGGTGCTTTGATCTTTTCTGGGGAGATTAGGGGGGCCTTCCCTGTCAGTGAAGTAAGAATAAAAAGGGGACTGCAGTGGTCTAATTAAACTAAAATTGGAAAAAAATAAAAACTGTCTCAAACGGAGTATAATGGAGAAATAGAGATTCGGTGATAAAAATGGCTAAAAAAGCAAGAAGGAAAATTAAAAAAAAAATATATATATATATATATATATATTTACATAAATAGGGGATATATAGGGGATAAGGTTTTCGCCTTTTTGTGAGGCACTTTAAAAAAAAAAAATTATTATTTGTTCTTCTCAGTCGGCGTCCCCACTAAACTAAGCGGTGTAGGAGGAGGGGGGCTGTCTGAGGATGCAAACCTGGCTACACATCTGGCCAGTGTAAGTGAGGGGGGGTTTTCCAGGAGGGGTGGCGGGGGGGACACGGGGTGGGAAAAATTCGAAAAATACTCATAAGTCAGCCCTCTTTAAATCTTTCAAGTTTCTTAAGTGTTCTAACAGCGGATATTCCCAGGCTAAGTGTTATCAGGAGTCGTGCCTAAGGGGTCCAGGTCTTTTGGGTTGGTGGATGGGATGGGTTGTAGTAAGGAATTGACCTGACCTCCTTGCAATTTTTATCCTGGAATGTTAATGGCCTGCGTGTGAGGAGTAGAAGACATAGAATCCTCCAATACTTGAGAGACTCCCCCGCGCAGGTCATTGTCATACAGCAGACACATCTACTTAAGACAGAAGTCACGGATATGCTTAAAAATCAGGAATGGGTGGACAAGTTTGTATGCACAGACCAAAATGCAGACATAAGAGGGATCCTCGTTATCTTTAAAAAAGAGGCGAAAGTCCAGATATTGGACTATAAAGAGGATCACAGCGGGAGATGGTTCTTAATAAGAATAACGGCAGACGGCCTGAATTATATATTAGTGGGCTATTATGGTCCAAATCAAGATGACCCAACTTACTTGAACACGATTCGGAACCACCTGATCACTTCCCAGGACCCGGTTATTTGGGTTGGTGATTTTAATATAGTGCTTAACCCTAATCTCGACAAGTCAACTAATTCTAGAGCCTGCGTACTCTCTAAATCTAGGCAAACCCTAGTATCAATAATGACACAGTTGGGTCTAGCGGATCCATGGAGGGAAAGGGCAGGCAATAAACTGGGGGTCTCTTTTCAAAACCTTAAATACAAGCATAAGTCGAGAATCGACTATGCATTGTTTAGTTTATACCTTAAAGATTCATTGACGGAGTTGGTATATCTTCCTTCCCACCTGTCTGATCATTCAGCTATCTTATTTAACTTAAAAAATGGTCAGCAGATTAGACATGCCTCTTGGTCTTTTGACCGGACGATTCTACTAGAAGATGAGGAAATTAGCTTTCTGGTAGCAGAGTCCAAATCCTTTTGGAGATCAATCTGGAATCTGCTGCCATAGCTACGGTGTGGGAGGCCCTGAAAGCCTTTTTGAGGGGATGTATAACTAACAGAGCCTCCCACAGACGGAAGGTATACAGAGAGACAATTAAAAACCTGGAGCAGGAAATGCGTCTAATGGATCAAAAGCTCGGTTACTCCATAGGCTCAATAGAAGAACAAGAGAAGCGGGCTGAGCTGAAAAAGCAGCTTGAAAACATATTACAAGATAGGGTTGCTAAGAGATGGGAGGCAAGCAAGATCTCCCATTTCGAATTTGGGGAAGCTGCAGGCAAGGTTTTGGCTTGGAAAACAAAATCTGACCAAGCAAAAAATTATATTAGGGAAATAAAACTGGAATGCGAAGCGGCATCCAGGACTTCTACTTTGGAGATTGGAAGCGCATTCCGGGAATTCTTTCAGGCGATATACAAGGAGGATATCACGGATGACCCTGCGGCAAGGGATTCCTGGCTAGACAGGGTCTCCCTGCCAACTCTTTCAGCATCGCAGAGTAGCCACTTAGAGACGGAAATATCAGAGGCAGAAGTCGGTAAAGCCATTGGACAATTAAAGTGAGGGAAGGCGGCTGGCCCTGACGGCCTACCAGGAGAGCTTTATCGTGTGTTAAACGCAGCTATAGTTCCAACATTGACGGCCCTTTTTAACAGTATTCTTTTGAAGGGGGAGGCGCCCCCAGAGTTACGGAGCGAAGCAACGATCGTCCTGATCCCTAAACCAGGTAAGGACCCGACTGATTGCGGATCCTACCGTCCAATTTCGCTCCTGAACAACGACTATAAAAATTTTATTACCATCATGTCAACTAGATTGGGGAGCACAATTGGTTCAGTTAGCCACCAAGACCAAAAAGGGTTTCTGACCTGTTGTTGGTGGTTTTCTGACTCTGGGCACTTTTTCCCTGTTGATCAGTGAAGTGCATTTGCTCTCTTTTGTAAATTGTTGTATGGATTAGTGATTCCATGATTGGTTATTTGATTTCCTTGTCAGTCTTTAGTATAGTACTGTGTGTGCCCAGGGCCTGTAAATCAAATGCTGCTGGTGGCCTTGCAGCACTGATTGTGCCACCCACAGAAGCAGCTTGAAAAATGTGGCTCAGGCCTGCCATTGCAGAGCCGGTGTGCAGTCTGGGACTGCCACGTTGACTTGGCAAGTGCTCACACTTGCCAGTCCCTAAACCTTCCCTTTTCTACATATTAGTCACCCCTAAGGTAGGCCCAATGTACCCCTGCGGGCAGGGTACATTGTATGAGAAAGGTAGGACATTCCCTGATGTGTTTGGCATGTCTTGATAGTGAAATGCTGCCAATTTAGTTTTTCACTATTGCAAGGCTATCTGTTCCAATAGACCAGAAGAATGGGCAGTTTGATTATAACATCTTATAAACATAACTGACCCAGGGAACAAGATAGGAAAATAAAATTTAGTATGTCTGACCTCAAAAAGTAAAAGTGCATCTTTTAGTGAGGCTGATTTTAACATTCCATGTTTGAAAATACCACTTTTAGAAAGTATGTATGTTCTTGCCTAACCATCCACTGTGCCTCTGATAGGTTTGTGTATTGCATGTCTAGATTGTGAGTGACAGGGACTGGAGGAGGGCAGCGGCTCCGGCAGTCTGATGAGTCAGGGTTGGGCTGAATGAACCTGGGTTGAATTTAGAGTAGGGGGAGGAGAATTCCTTTTACCTGCCCGGGCCAGTACTGCTTTCAACAATGCTGTCTCCACCTTCTATCAGAAAGCTGCACCTCTGAGAGGACAGAACTGGTTTTGGCTGGGTTCAGACACTATCTGCCTTCAGAGAACAAAGTATGTGTGTGTATAAAAAGTGGGACCCAGACCCCAGAACTTTAGATCACTTCTGGGAAATCAGGAGGAACCTTTGCCCAGGAGAAGAAACCGGAGAAGCTGAAGGAGGATTACTACCCCTGCACTGTTTTCTCTTTGGGGTTGGCCTGCAGTGGTAACTTGTTGCCAAGGAAAGGAGAAAAATGACTTTGCTGTTTGCTTTGTCATCTTTAGGAAGATTTCCAAGGACTTGAAATTGAGCTTGCCTTCTGTCTGAAGTCTCAGGGACACAAAGACTTCACCACCAGCTCCCCTGAATTTCCTTGCTCGGAATTCTAACCTACAGAGTGGTGCCTGCTGCTGTTCAGGACTGCTAGAAGCTGCTTGTCGCTGGGAGCTGGAAGTGCGATGCAACAACGAAGAAGCGTGATGCATCCACACTGAGACCCAACGCATTGCCGAGCCACAGGGAAGAAGTGTACCGCATCTACACCGAGTCCTGACGCAGCACCAGCCGTCTGGCTACAAAAGTTCACGCATCGGACCGGATCGTGGCATCGCGCCACCATTTTGTTGCATCGCACCGTTTTGTCGCATCGCATCGAAGCACTATCTTGTCACATCGTAACCGGAATGCAGTAAGAAACTGAGGCATCCCCTCCTCTCCGGTAAGGAACTGATGCATCGCCTCCCGTGCGTTGCAGTAAGGATCAGGTGTGCGAAGCAAGGAACTGAGGCTTCGCCTTCCCTGCAACCCTTTTGTTTGTTTTGCGTGACGCATTTAAGGTGATTTGTTGGAAAAGTGTTGTATTTACAACTTGCATTGAATTTAACTATTTCTACTATTAAAGAGCCTATTTTTGATACTGTATTGTGGATTTTTGCCGGTTGGTCTTGTTTAGATAAAGAATACTTATTTTTCTAAACTGGTGTGGTGTCCATTTGTGGTGTTTTCACTGTGTTACTGTATATGTTCACAAATGCATTACACACTGCCTCTGAAATATTCCTGTCTGCTCGTGCCAAGCTACCAAGGGGGTGAGCAGGGGTTATATTAGGAGTGTATCCCCCTTATCCTGACTAGAAGCAAGGGTCCCTATTTGGACAAAGTTGCAAACCATTGCCAACTAGAGACCCCCATTTGTAACAGAGCCAAAAAGCATTAAGCTTCACTTGCAGCTATCTGGTTGCTCTGGACCAGGACAAAGTCAATGTTTTAGGCCGACTGCGATGGAGCATGCGCCAGATAGGTTGAGGTCTAGGTCCTGGTCAAATGTTTACCTTTGGACTTAGGGTCTGATTATGAGTTTGACCGTCCGTGGACTGCCAAACTCACAGTGGTGCGGCAGTGGCCTTCAGGCCACCACCGCACTGTCCGTCCAGCATTCGTATCACAACTTTGGTAGTCGGACTGCCGCAACTGCCATGGAACTGCATCAGGGGCTTACCATATGCTGGTGCGGCTGCTGTGGCACCGTCATGCATATTATGAGATTCCTGACTGCCAGCGTTCTCATGGAGGTTCTTACTTCATGAATCTGCTTGCAGTCAGGAAACAAAGGGCCCCCTTGCTCTATGCATGTTGGTGCATGCAGGGGGACACTTGTTGTGACCCCCTATGTGCATGTACCCCCAGAGCCAGCACAGCATGGACTACACATTCCATGCTATGCTGGAATGAGCTGTGGCAGTCCCACGTCAATGCAGCAGTAAGGCTCACATTTGAGCCATTTACTGCACCGCCATGGGACCGCTATGCCGCCCACC
The DNA here is from genome assembly GCF_964261635.1 of Lissotriton helveticus. Taxonomy (NCBI): domain Eukaryota; kingdom Metazoa; phylum Chordata; class Amphibia; order Caudata; family Salamandridae; genus Lissotriton; species Lissotriton helveticus. Next base: position 1,001,527,434 of record NC_136068.1, read on the forward strand.
CGCCAGGCCACAATTTCACTCGTAATCTGGCAAGTGATGGAATCCCTGTTTGGCAGTGTGGGAGCGGGCAGTGGTGTGGCAGACTGCTCCCACACTGGCAAACTCATAATTGGGCCCTTAGTCTTTTTCTTGGAGCACCTCTCTCGATGAGGAGTCCTCGGATTCCTCGGATCCAGAGTTTTATCTGACAATGGTGGCCTGCTTCAGCACAATTCCTCAGTAAGCTTCTGATAGTCTTTGGCCTCGACGTCAATGACGATGAGCTCCGGACCTTTCAGCCGGTCAAGCCAGTACAGTCAGGTCAATCTGCAAGTCGATGACAGCGGCTTATTCTCGACGTCGAGCCGGTCAACTCCTGGAGCTTTTTGGAAAAATGTTGCAGAAAGGTTCCGAACTTTGAGATTTTGCTGCTTCTGAGTTCCTTTGGGGCAAAGAAGAGTCCAGTAGCACTAGACAAATGTTCAAAGACCCTGCATTGCCTCTTGGGGGCTAAGACTCATTTTCCAAAATGCACCTGCACAGTTCAGGAAAAATCCAGTTGCATCTGGTCTTCTGGAATGATCCTATCTTTGGCTGGGCAGGTGACTTCTTCCAGCTATGTGATACCTGTTGCTGATCAAGGAGTTCAATCCTTTTCCCTTGAGTCTGCTACAGTTCTTTCTTTGTGGAGCCTAGTGAGTGAAGCAGGCAAAGTACTCCTAAGTGTAAGCCTTCTGTAGTACAGTCTAAGGGTCCAGCAGAACAGTCCTTCTGTTACTGATGTTCCAGAAAGTGATCTGAGGCGGTCATGCAGCTCTCCCATATGTATCATCCATTCTGGGTTGGCAGGAGGGGGACACCCCAACCAATAGGGGTAACTTTACCTGCCTCTGTCATGACCATTTTCCTGTGAAGTGTGGCATATGTTTCACATAGAATGCACTGTTCTCCCCAAAATCAAACTTCTCTCTTTGTCGTGTGTGTCTGTGTAACCCAACCCAGATGTGTGGCTGCCATCTGACTATACTGCCCTTCCAGACCCTCTTCTAATATAGATTAGGGGGTTTCATGGAAGTGGGGGCTGCTCTGGGTCCTATGACATCTATTCTCCTGCCTTTGTAGTCCGGATGATCTCTCCCTGACTTCTCCAGGAAGCAAACATCCTACCACCAAATGGATGTATTGTTCCAGCCCCAGGCCTCTTAACACCTACTTGGGTAGCAGCTTGTCTCAGTCTGTAAAAGCCTGCCAATCAGAAGGTGCTGCTACAGGGCTGCTTTAAGTAACTAGTATAGTAAGTTCTAAAACTATTTCCCTGTAATAGTTATAATACATGTAACCATGATAAGTTCTTGGATTTATTGTAACCATTATGTTGATACTTCAAATGATATGTCTAGCTAGTTCTAATCAAACGTTACATTTTATTCAATTTAATTCCATGTTAGCGTGTGCACTACAATAAGGAAAACAACTTTGGCTACTTTTCCTTATAAGGGCATATAAAACACATATTTTATATTGTGCCTGCTTTTTAAATGCACCCTAACCTTGGGGACCCAGGGCTCCAAGGGTAAAAATGTAGTCTTAGACTTTGGAATTCCTTTTAATTCCAAAGTGGAATTTAGAAATTATTTTATTTTAAAGCCAGTCAGCAAGGTAGACCTGGCTTTAAAATGACACAAGACACTACAGCAGTGCACACTTAAGTGCATTAAGTCCACTGCAGTCTCTAAACCTGCATGCCCTACTATATATTAGGAATTACAAGTAGGTTTTCTTGGCCAATAGGAATTATACCAATTGCCATATACCTTTAGAGGACAGAGCACTGACCCTGGGTATGGTTAGCAGCAGTAGCGGTCGGCAGTAGGTGTTTTTGTAGGGCGGTGACGTGGGCAGAGGGAGGGGAAGGGTGGGGGGGTAGTAATGTATGGATTACGGAGTTTTACAGGTAAGTAAACATGTAAATAAATAAAAAAAATTGTTGCGCGCACTGCATCACATTTGGTGATGCAGTGCGCGCAACGAAATTCGTTTTATTTATTTAAATGTTTACTTACCTGTAAAACTCCCTAATCCATACATGACTACCCCCCACCCAGCCCCTCCCCTGCCCACGTCACCGCCCTACAGAAACACCTACTGCCGACCGCTACTGGTTAGCAGTGCCCAGGGCACTTTCAGAGTCAGTAACCACCAGCATCAGTCAAAATAATGAAGGTGACGATGGCAAAAAAGATGAATTCCCTACACAGGTGGTAAAGGAGTGCAGCAGGTTTATCCACTTGTGGAATGTATATAATTTGATAAGATTTAACAAGACTTTTATTTTATTTCCAAATCTAAGTCCTTCCCTTTCTTCACATACTTTCTGTTGTTCTCTCAAAATGCCCTCTCCGCTCCCTGTCTGTTCTACTCATATACTGCCCTCTCTTCCTCCAACTCTCTGCTCGCACACTGACCCTATACTCTGCTCACGGCCCATTCTGCTCACAGACAGACCTTATGCTGCACACATTCTCTGCTCAAGCACTGATCCTTTAGTCCATTCACCCTCATCACCTGAGTGTTCACATTTTTCAGTCCAGTGATGCAAGATGGCTTCAGAACATTGTCTGCTGGGGTGTATCATTTAACTCACTGTTACTCAAAGTATGGCTCGCTCGCCTGAAATTTACATGTGGCACCCTGAGCAACAGCAGCTCTGGGCTGCTGTTTAATTGTCTCAGGACTAACAAGAAAAATATGTGAAATAAACAGGCCAACATTTATTCAAATGTTAATTTGTGTTAAACAAAAGGAAGTAACTAGCGTGTCCTGCACTACTCAACTTTATGAACATTATCACTTTAAAGACATCTTGCAGCAAAAGTTAAAAATATGATAATGTCTCTTCAGAATTCAAAAAGTGTATTTTATGAACATGGCAAACCTTTTCACCTTAGTACATCAGATTATATAAGTGCCTTGAGAAGAATTATTTTAAAAGTTTTCAAAAATGAATATAGAAGCATAAATTCTTCCCTCCACCCTGACAATAATGTCAATGGTGAACTAATGAGTTAAGTCAGTTGTTATGTACACTCTTCGGGTGACATGGGTTCCTATTGTAAACGAACAGCAATATAGTTTATTAAATCAAACACAGCAGAATGTTTTGTACAGTGCACATCTTTAAGTCATTTATTATGAGGTTCTATTTTTTCAGATTTAAAGTGAATTGAAACAATTGCCTAGGATCACACAATTTCATAAAGTGGAGAAGCCAGGAATAGAGTCTCATGTTTTAAGGTTTCACATTGTGCAATTCAGCCACTAGAAGTATATGGTTTTCTTTCCCTAGACCCTCCTTTCTGCCAACCCCCGCTCCCTCGCCCACCTGACACCAAGCTGGTATCAATGCGACCCTCGGTCACATCCCAGAGCAAACGTATTGGCCCCAGGGAAAATGTTTGTGATTACCCATGATTTAACTGCTGTTTTCCTCAGTCAAGCACCATCTGGCCAAGCAACATCTACAGCTGGCATCTCCATTGAAAGCGGGACCACCTGTCAGCACCTGCTATCTCGACACTGTGGCCACTTCAGTGGTCCTTAGGAGTAATCAACTATTTGTCCCATTTGAGTACAACACCCAAGTCGTCATCACTAAGTGATGCAAAAAATGATGTCATTGTGTGAACATCTGGATGTATCCACCTTATGTGTCATGCATTTGCAATCCACTTGTGCACTGTTGTCTGGAAAAGCAGTGTAAGCAATTGTTGACACATCTTTAAATTCTTTAATTCCTTATCCAACATACAATTTACTTATTTTCAGAAAATCTGAAATTATATTTTTTGTTCTAATTTATAAACTATAGAATAAAAATGTTGCATGTTACAACCCTCTTCTCATGCAATGAATGACATGTTATATTAATGTATTCTAAAAACGTACATACTTTCTAGAAATTTCACATATCTACCAACACTATATTATATTCACGCAATACATATTTTATCATAACACACATTTTTATTTTTCAGTATTTTAATGGTGCGCCAATAGATTATATTTTTATAGATATTTTATTTCATATTTCAATTTTTGGGAGATTCGTTTTTCCATATTTTTGAGCATTGTTATTTTATTAGTATTTTCTTGGACTTCAGCTACAAAAGTAAGATGTAGAAAATCTCATTTTGTTTGTTAGATTGGATTTTTTAAATTAATGTTCTTGCTATGTAGTCTAGGTATGGTAGTTAGCAAATAGTGAGACTATACAATCTAAGATTTTGTGCATGTCTTTGGTTTGTGTTGATATTTTAGATTTTATTTGGGTTGTGGATTGTTCTATTCTTCATTCTTGATAACTTTGCTTCTTTTATAGTATTTTTAAAAATTGGTAGTGTATGGTGGCTTCATCCTGGAGTACCTTAGAAGAATTTGTCCCACCCTTCCAATCCATTGCTGTTTTTGCTTATTGTGGCCATGGTGCAATCATATACATTTCACTTGATTTTGTGACTGTGACCAGATCATTGCAGTTCGTCAGCGCAAGTATCTTTTAGATAGTCTATTAAGGGGGTTAATTTGTGTTCATGTCTGTGGTAGTAGGGTGCTTCTATTAGGAAGGTATAGTGTTTTGCTATTTCAGTTACAGGGACATATAAAAGGGCAATCTTTTTTTAATTTCACGGGTGAATTTCGTATTTGCTGATTATTCTACTCTGTAGATTTTTGGAAGTGTCTCTTCATACTTCGATTGGAATGACAATAACGCCCTTGAATGGCTGTAGGAGGTATATTTTAAATAGTTGAAGTCATTGCTTGTACAAAGTCAATGCTGATTTTTTGTTACTTCTGGAGTTTACTTCAGTTAGTAGTTGTGGTATGTTGCACTTTGGTGAAAGTGTGTAGATTAATAGTATGTTTGTGTTATGGTGTTCATTATGAAGTGTGTGGATTAGTGTGAATGGTGAAGGGGACAATTTGAATATGCCATCTATCATCCACATGCTGTTCTGGGTTAATGTTAGTAAGTTATTGTTAGTTGCATATATATTTATTATCTTTTTATTATCTGTGTTGTCATATAAAAGGAAAGATGTTATTAGTTTGCTACAGTTACCTTTTTGGGGATATTTATATCCTTGAATATTTTTGGAGAAGCAGGGGTTTCTCATGTTGCTCTTCCGGATCTGGCTGTGAGTTGTTTTTAAATTAGATATGGCAGGGAGGTGGTGTGTCACATATTCAGCATATTTGGTATTATATTTTTTTAATTGTTCCTGTTGGCTCTTGTTAGCTCAAACCTGCCTCCCTGAGGACTTACCATACATTTTATATTTCAATTTCAGGGATGATTGCTCTTTTTCGCAGTTTCAACAATTTGATTCTTTGTAGTTGGCCTCCTGTACTATGCATTTTTATCACTGTTTGTACTTTGTTTGCTTTAAGTATATGATTTAATAACACATTTTCTTTCTGAGACTTGACATATGTGGTTCTTTCCAACATTTTAAATGGGGCTTTAGAAAAAATACTTATTAAATTAAAATAGTATACTTCTTTTATTTAATACTAGCAGCCCGTCCCGACGATGTCTGGGTATGAAATAGAATGTGTGCAATGTGTGTAATAGGCAAGGGAAATTTATTTTTAAATCTCGCGGTAGACAACATTTTTAGCATGAAGTGTCACAATAGTTAGGCATGTGTGTGCAGATACTGTGCTTACCTCGGAGATAGAAGTATTAGCAGACGTCTCTAGTGTGTATGTACTCCACTTCCGCAGGTAAGCGTGTGTGTGTGCTTCTGCGCAATTGCCGCACCCATTGGCCTTGGCCACACCCCCCGCCCAACGCACACGTTTGTTTTCCACATGCCCTCAAGGCACGTTTTTTGGGGGGGGGGATGTGCTGGGCGATTGTTGCCGGTTGTCGCGCCCATTGGCCACACCCCTTGGTGCCGTGCAATTGCAAATGCCGCACCCATTGGCCTTGGTCACGCCCCCAGCACATGCCCCCAGCACAACGCACACGTTTAAGGAACGCTTTTTCTTTGTCGTCCTGCCGCTCCCCGCCCACGCCCACAAGGGACTACTTTGCTGGTAAGGTTCTTTTACCTTTCAAATGTATATGGTGAGCATCTGTATAGCCTATGTCCTTCTGCTGCAACTGTCCTTTCCAATGCTGTATTGGGTGTTGTGATTGGTGCTGTGGTTCCTGAGCATACCCGCCTCAAAGCTTTGGGCTCTCTCTTTATAATATTAGTATGGATCATTATTTAAACAAGTGTTTAGCATTTGTACTTACAGTGTAGACTTTCTTGTTTTTTTCCGAGACTTTTTGTTGAGTACTTCGCTTGGGGCAGACTTTTTGGTACAGGTGTTTGTTTATTTTCTATTGAAATAAATAGTATTGTTAGTGTGTTGTATATATTAATTGTTGAATGTGGCCCTCCCTGCAGGGTCCCCCCAAACATTTTCCCCTCTCCCCTTTTGTTTGTTTTCTGAACAGGTTTTTGTTGGGTTTTAGAACTCTGTGCACTTTACCACTACTAACCAGTGCTAAATTGCTTGTGCTACATCAACTAAATATGGCACATTTAATGTTCTTGTAATGCTCTAGTAAAGTGGTACTATTTGTACAGGAGCCTGTAAATTAAATGCTACTAGTGGGCTTGCAGCATCCTTTGTGCCACTCATTTACATAGCCTTTTTTAAACATGTCTCAGGCCTGCCAATACACCCTGTGTGCAGTTTACCTTTACGACATGGCACAGTAAACCAGTTGCCACTCCTAAAACTCACTTTTTAATACATATAAGTCACCCATAGGGGAGGCCCCAAATAGCAAATAGAACAGGGTTCACTGTATCAAAAAAAGTTGGATAAATACTTCTCTGTTTTCCATGTCCTGGTAGCGAAAGACTCACAAATTCATTTTTTGCTGCTGTGAGGACTACCTCTCCCACAGGATAACATTGAGTTGCCTTATTATATTCAATGACAGATAATGTATCTTTGGGAACAGGTAGAAATGTCATGTTTGGTGTCTGAGGAATTGTAGTTTAAAACCCAATGGTTAGTCAGATTTTAAGTCCCAATTCGTAAAATACAGCTCTAGAAAGTTGCCATTTTCTTATCCTAACCATTTGGTGCCTGCTGCCTGTTTCCTGGGTCACATGACTTGATGTAGTTGGCAGTCGGCCTTTGTGTATTCCTCCCAGACAGCCATACAATAGAGGGACTGGGTGTTGTCAGATGGTTCATCCTGACTTTGTTAGAGGGGCAAAGCTGTCACCTGTCACACTTGTGCTTCAAAGATACACACACACAAAGAATGTTACACTAGCCTATTGTAACTGCAGATAGATTGGAACCAGAACAGGGAAGCAGATAATTCCAAACATCTATGTGGGAGAAAAACTCAAGAAGCTTCTCCCATTTCAAAGCTATCACAAGTATAAAACTGAAACCCTCAGACCAACTTGTCAGTACACTCATGGACCTGTGGATACTACAGAAGAAGGACAGCCCTGTTTGCAGAAGACTGCCCTGCTGCCTAAGGCCTACCCTGCCATCTACGAAGGAAGGCTGGACCTGCACCATTCATCCAGGCTGCCTGAGTTACTGTGAGGGGTAGTTAGTTGGTATCCTATTCTGAGCTACAGGGACCCAACAAGCTCCAGCTGTGTCCTGGCAACTGTCCAGCTGACCTGCTGCATTAGACCTGCCTCAGCCCTGCTGGCCTCTGCTCGAGTGAGTACCAATATGTGCCTCCCAGGTCCTGGAGCCTTGATGTGGCATCGGTTGAGTCCCTCCTAGATGAAAAGGAGAAATCCTGAAGTTTTGGGCTCTTCCTGACTGCAAATAGGCCTATGCGCTCCAGGATCTTGTGGCCTGCGCCAACCGCCAATGTAAAGCTCCGAAGAACCAGGCGCTTCCTGCTCCAGTGACTGCTAGCAATGACCAGCAACCGACAATGCAGTAACTGTCAATGTGAAGCTCCTGTCACAGCCATGAACGACGCACAACAGGATCTTCACACTACAATGATAACCATCCGCGACACCTGGCCTGCTCTTACCGCTACAACAATGATCATCCACGACACTCTCCCTGCTCCTCGCAACCCTCTCCACCACAAACAAAACTCTTCGGGCAAGACTTTAGAAGGTAACATTTTCAGCGAGATGACCATGGTCTCAGTATTTGGCCCAGGCCTCATCCCGGTTGGCCAGAAATTGTCACTTTCACCTTCTTTTGTACGATCAGATACCTGAGATTAGCGCTTTGTGCTTTTGGGGGCTATACTTATCTTGAATCTTTGAAATTGTATATCTACATTTCTTCTGATTGTTTTTTTGTCAATTTGGAGTCAAATAATTCTTTACATTTTAAACTATTTTTCTAAATTGGTGTGGGATTGTTCATGTGTTGTGATTTTACTTTATTACTGTTTGTGTGCTACATACATTCTTTCCCCATTGCCTTTAAGTTAAGCCTGACTAATTTTGTGCTGAACTACCAGAAGGTTAAGCACATGTTAATTTAGTAACGTTTGTGGTTACAAGGATTGATAAGGATTTTGACTGCTGCTTGAAAAGGGATCAGCTCCCCCTCATCCGGCAACCCAATTCCTCACAATAATTAATTATACTTTTTTTGGGTTTGTTTACCTTAGTTTAACTTGAAACTAGAACATAATTCATTGTTCTTAATATTTTGTTATACTCCATCTGTATTTAAGTTCCTTTTTAATTTGTAGTTTACAAGCATAGAGGTCCATTAGGATGGCGGACGGACAAAGTCCGTCTGCCATCCTGTCGGGGGCCGGTACCGTCCGCCACAAGGGCGGAGGAACCGTGCTCCCAATTAGGATGCATCCGCCACAGTGGCGGGTGCATCCCGCATTTTTTACATTGCGGCGGACGGTGCTTGAAGCACCGGCCGCCGCAATGCAAAAAATGCACGTTGTACATTTCAATGCACCACATGACAGGCACCGCGCGGTGCCTGTCATGGTGTACAGTGAAAGGCTGGTGGGTACCATAGGTACCCCCCATGGGTACCACCGCACCCCCCTTCACCCTGGGGGCCCGCAACGGGCCCCCAAAGCAAAGACCGTATGTCTTTGCCACGGAAAGGCATTCGTCACCGGCCATCCTAATATGGCTGGCCGTGTCTGATAGACACCGCCCCCATATCAGGCTTTTTCCGCCGCGGTCGCAAGCCGACCGCGGCGGAAAAGCGGCGGACGGTCTTCCCCTCCGCCACGGTCCCCCGCCATCGTAATATGGCGGGGGAAAGAAAGGTGGTAGACGGGCAGTGATGGCGGACGGATCGCCACCACCTGCATGACGGTGGCGATCCGTCCGCCATCCTAATGGATCCCTCAGTGTTTATAAGTTACTAGCAGCCCGTCCCGACGTTGAAGTTGAAGTTGGAAGGATTTTGTATAGCGCTCTACTACCAAACGGTTTCTTGGCGCTGTAGACAGAAACTAAAACTGAGGGAGAAGGGAAGTAACATTTAAAAAATGTAAGCAGAGGAAAAAAGATGGGTTTTCAGAGCAACCCGAAAATCCAAATAAGAAGGAATAGATCTGATTGTCAGGGGAAGTGAGTTCCAAAAGAGGGGGGCAAGTGTCGAAAATGTGGAGCCACCCGATTTCTTCTTATGAAATCGGGGGACTAGAATAAGAAACTGTGTGGAAGAACGCAGATGTCTAGCCTGGACATATGCAGTGATCTATGATCTAATAAAGGCAGGAGCGGTGCCAGCTAATGACATGTAGGTCAGGCAACCCAACTTGAAGAGTGAGCGCTCCTTTATAGGGAGCCAATGAAGAATTTTAAGTAGAGGGGTGGTGTGACTAGATTTGGAGAGCCTAAAAATGAGGCGAGCTGTCTGGTTTTGTATAAGCTACAGCCGGCGACATTCATAGGCTGGAATGCCCACATATAGGGCATTACCATAATCTAGTCGGGAATGAATCATTGCCAAAATCATGAGTTTGAGAGCATCACCTGAGAAGTAGCGTGAGACTTTCCGGATAATTCTGAGGGAGAGGAAGCAAGAGGAGACTACTGCGCTTATCTGGGGACTTAGCAAGAGGTCGTGGCTGACCTTGATGCCGAGGGTTCTGACAGAAGCGGAGGGAGACAGGGGGGAACCAAGGATGGGGGGCCAAAAAACAGGGGACTAAGGGTTGGAGGGACCGCCGATAAGAACCAGCTCCATTTTATCGGGGTTCAATTTAAGATGATTGAGGTTCATCCAATTATAGATGAAAGTAAGAGTGGAATGAACCCTGGAAACTGAATCGGAAGAGGGGGAGAGTTTGAAAATGAGCGGGAGGTCATCGGCGTAATTAAACGCCGTGACCTCCATATCCTGTAAAGCAACAATCAGAGGATATATGTAAAGGTTGAATAAAAGATGGCAAAGGGACGAACCTTGGGGTACCCCACAGGGGACAGGGCGGGTGGGTGCAAGAAAATCCTCCAACCTAACAGCCTGAGTTCGGCCTGTTAAAAAGGAGGTGAGCCAGGACAAGGCTGTCCCCCGTAGGCCGGCACCCCTGACACGGTCGAGTAAGATGGAATGATCAACCGTGTCAAAGGCCGCAGATAGATCGAGTAAGACTAAGGCCTGGGGGGAGTTGATGTCAGCACCACGTCTAAGCTCATCAACCACTGAGAGCACCACCATTTCCGTCGAGTGTACCAGACGGAAGCCAGCCTGGTGGTCAGCCAGGAGGTGGTGAGCTTCAACATAGGTAGAGAGCGAAGAGGTGATGTGACTTTCTAAGATCTTGCTCAGAAGTGGAAGAAGGGAAATAGGGCGAAAGTTGGAGGAAACAGTAGGGTCGGCACCAGGTTTCTTTATGATGGGGATGACCGTGGCTGATTTAAAAGCATCGGGTACAATTCCTGAAGTGATAGAAGTGTTAAGCAGAGTGATAGGAGGGACTGGGCAGCAAGAGAAGAGCTCCCTCAAGACATGCGCTGGGCAGAAGTCAGCGGGAGAGCCCGTCTTAACTTTGCCCAGGAGAATGCAGAACGCTTCTTCTGAGATCAGCGGAAATCGGTCAAGAGAGGAAGGGGACGGGGGGAGTGAAGGACAAACAAACAGAGGGGGTGCTGAAGGAATATATTGTTTTATGATAGTGATTTTCTCAATGAAATAATCATTGAGAATATTACAGAGGGATTGGGAAGGGATGGGTCGGGACACCACTCTATTAGAATCAGCCAGCTCATGTACTATTGAAAAAATCTCTTTGGATTTATTTTTATTTGCTGCCTGATTGATTTTCTGAGAGAAATACTCTAGCTTGGCGGTGAGTATCGCTGTTTTGTAGGCCCTAAGGAGGATCAAATAGGACATCTTGAGGTCAGGGCAGTATCTACAGCTCCAGTGGCGCTCAGCCTGTCGCAATGCCAGCTTCTGGTTTTTCAGGGCATTGGTGAACCACCTATTTGCGTCGTGGGGACGACGCGTCCTAATTACTCTAAGTGGGGCGACAGGGTTACAGGCCTCTGAAAGCCAGTTATCCAGAGTTACTACAGGGTCCTGTAGATTATTGTTTTTTGGATTGATGTTTTGAAAAATTTAACACATGCAACTATATTTTAACTAATATTATTTCTTACTGATTTTTTAATTCTGTAGAATGTTTTTATATTTTTATTTTTCAGTATTTTAATGGGGCGCCAATAGATTATATTTTTATAGATATTTTATTTCATATTTCAATTTTTGGGAGATTCGTTTTTCCATATTTTTGAGCATTGTTATTTTATTAGTATTTTCTTGGACTTCAGCTACAAAAGTAAGATGTAGAAAATCTCATTTTGTTTGTTAGATTGGATTTTATAAATTAATGTTCTTGCTATGTAGTCTAGGTATAATAGTTAGCAAATAGTGAGACTACGCATTCTAAGATTTTGTGCATGTCTTTGGTTTGTGTTGAGATTTTAGATTTTATTTGGGTTGTGGATTGTTCTATTCTTCATTCTTGATAACTTTGCTTCTTTTATAGTATTTGTAAAAATTGGTAGTGTATGGTGGCTTCATCCTGGAGTTCCTTAGAAGAAGTTGTCCCACCCTTCCAATCCATTGCTGTTTTTGCTTACTGTGGCCATGGTGCAATCATATACATTTCACTTGATTTTGTGACTGTGACCAGATCATTGCAGTTCGTCAGCGCAAGTATCTTTTAGATAGTCTATTCAGGGGGTTAATTTGTGTTCATGTCTGTGGTAGTAGGGTGCTTCTATTAGGAAGGTATAGTGTTTTGCTATTTCAGTTACAGGGACATATACAAGGGCAATCTTTTTTTAATTTCATGGGTGAATTTCGTATTTGCTGATTATTCTACTCTGTAGATTTTTGGAAGTGTCTCTTCATACTTCGATTGGAATGACCATAACGCCCTTGAATGGCTGTAGGAGGTATATTTTAAATAGTTGAAGTCATTGCTTGTACAAAGTCAATGCTGATTTTTTGTTACTTCTGGAGTTTACTTCAGTTAGTAGTTGTGATATGTTGCACTTTGGTGAAAGTGTGTAGATTAATAGTATGTTTGTGTTATGGTGTTCATTATGAAGTGTGTGGATTAGTGTGAATGTTGAAGGGGACAATTTGAATATGCCATCTATCATCCACATGCTGTTCTGGGTTAATGTTAGTAAGTTATTGTTAGTTGCATATATATTTATTATCTTTTTATTATCTATGTTGTCATATAAAAGGAAAGATTGTATTAGTTTTTCTACAGTTACCTTTTTGGGGATATTTATATCCTTGAATATTTTTGGAGAAGCAGGGGTTTCTCATTTTGCTCTTCCGGATCTGGCTGTGAGTTGTTTTTAAATTAGATATTGCAGGGAGGTGGTGTGTCACATATTCAGCATATTTGGTATTATATTTTTTTAATTGTTCCTGTTGGCTCTTGTTAGCTCAAACGTGCCTCCCTGAGGACTTACCATACATTTTTTATTTCAATTTCAGGGATGATTGCTCTTTTTCGCAGTTTCAACAATTTGATTCTTTGTAGTTGGCCTCCTGTACTATGCATTTTGATCACTGTTTGTACTTTGTTTGCTTTAAGTATATGATTTAATAACACATTTTCTTTCTGAGACTTGACATATGTGGTTCTTTCCAACATTTTAAATGGGGCTTTAGAAAAAATACTTATTAAATTAAAATAGTATACTTCTTTTATTTAATACTAGCAGCCCGTCCCGACGTTGTCTGGGTATGAAATAGAATGTGTGCAATGTGTGTAATAGGCAAGGGAAATTTATTTTAAAACCTCGCGGTAGACAACATTTTTAGCATGAAGTGTCACAATAGTTAGGCATGTGTGTGCAGATACTGTGTGTACCTCGGAGTAAGAAGTATTAGCAGATGTCTCTAGTGTGTATGTACTCCACTTCCGCAGGTAAGCGTGTGTGAAAGTGTATTCAGTTGTAAATTTCGTGTCCCCGCAGGCACGCTGAATTGCGTCATCCCCGCTTGGGGCCCGGCTCCAGTTTTGTTTGAAGTTGTGCTTGTGGTGTAAAGTCGTTGATGCAGAGAGTTGAGTGAGTGACAGCGCTCGCTGTAGACGCTGCTCGCGTGGGAAAGTGCAGTCAGTTCAAAGGTTAGTGTCCCAGCAGGCACGCTTAGTCGCGCCATCCGACGCCTGAGCCCGGCTCCAGCCCTGGTTGATGCTGTGCGCCTGGTGTCAATTCGTTTATGCAGAGAGTTGAGTGTGTGACAGCGCGCAGGAGACGCTGCAGTTAGGGTCCACGCAGGCACGGTCCTTAATGCAGAGAGTTGACTGGCTGACAGCATGCAGGATACTGTGCAGTTATTGTCCCCGCAGGCACGCTCAGTCGCGTGTGTCCCTGCCTAAGCCCCGGCAATTGCCGCGCCCATTGGCCACGTCCCTTGCTCCCGCGCAATTGCTGCACAAATTGGCCTTGGCCATACCCCCGGCCCAACGCACACGTTTGTTTTCCACACGCCCTCAAGAAACGTTTTTTTGGGGGGGATTTGCTGCGCGATTGCAAATGCCACACCTTGTTCACGCCCCCAGCACATGCCCCCAGCACAACGCACACGTTTAAGGAAAGCTTTTTTTTTGTCGTCCTGCCGCGCCCCGCCCACGCCCACAAGAGACTACTTTGCTGGTAAGGTTCTTTTACCTTTCAAATGTATATGGTGAGCATCTGTATAGCCTATGTCCTTCTGCTGCAACTGCCCTTTCCAATGCTGTATTGGGTTTTGTGATTGGTGCTGTGGTTCCTTAGAATACCCGCCTCAAAGCTTTGGGCTCTCTCTTTATAATATTAGTATGGATCATTATTTAAACAAGTGTTTAGCATTTGTACTTACAGTGTAGATATTCTTGTTTTTTTCCGAGACTTTTTGTTGAGTTCTTCGCTTGGGGCAAACTTTTTGGTACAGGTGTTTGTTTATTTTCTATTGAAATAAATAGTATTGTTAGTGTGTTAGTGTGTTATATATATATTAATTGTTGAATGTGGCCCTCCCTGCAGGGTCCCCCCAAACATTTTCCCCTCTCCCCTTTTGTTTTCTGAACAGGTTTTTGTTGGGTTTTAGAACTCTGTGCACTTTACCACTACTAACCAGTGCTAAATTGCTTGTGCTACCTCAACTAAATATGGCACATTTAATTTTCTTGTAATGCTCTAGTAAAGTGGTACTATTTGTACAGGAGCCTGTAAATTAAATGCTACTAGCGGGCTTGCAGTGTCCTTTGTGCCACTCATTTACATAGCCTTTTTTAAACATGTCTCAGGCCTGCCAATACACCCTGTGTGCAGTTTACCTTTACGACATGGCACAGTAAACCAGTTGCCAGTCCTAAACCTCACTTTTTAATACATATAAGTCACCCATAGGGGAGGCCCCAAATAGCTCAAAAAAAGTTGGATAAATACTTCTCTGTTTTCCATGTCCTGGTAGCGAAAGACTTTGAGGACTACCTCTCCCACAGGATAACATTGAGTTGCCTTATTATATTGAATGACAGATAATGTATCTTTGGGAACAGGTAGAAATGTCATGTTTAGTGTCTGAGGAATTGTAGTTTAAAACCCAATGGTTAGTCAGATTTTAAGTCCCAATTCGTAAAATGCAGCTCTAGAAAGTTGCCATTTTCTTATCCTAACCATTTGGTGCCTGCTGCCTGTTTCCTGGGTCACATGACTTGGTGTAGTTGGCAGTCGGCCTTTGTGTATTCCTCCCAGACAGCCACACAATAGAGGGACTGGGTGTTGGCAGATGGTTCATCCTGACTTTGCTAGAGGGGCAAAGCTGTCACCTGTCACACTTGCGCTTCAAAGATACACACACACAAATAATGTCACACTAGCCTATTGTAACTGCAGATAGATTGGAACCAGAACAGGGAAGCAGATAATTCCAAACATCTATGTGGGAGAAAAACTCAAGAAGCTTCTCCCATTTCAAAGCTATCCCAAGTATAAAACTGAAACCCTCAGACCAACTCGTCAGTACACTCATGGACCTGTGGATACTACAGAAGAAGGACAGCCCTGTTTGCAGAAGACTGCCCTGCTGCCTAAGGCCTACCCTGCCATCTACGAAGGAAGGCTGGACCTGCACCATTCATCCAGGCTGCCTGAGTTACTGTGAGGGGTAGTTAGTTGGTATCCTATTCTGAGCGAAAGGGGACCCAACAAGCTCCAGCTGTGTCCTGGCAACTGTCCAGCTGACCTGCTGCATTGGACCAGCCTCAGCCCTGCTGGCCTCTGCTCGAGTGAGTACCTGATCCCCAATATGTGCCTCCCAAGTCCTGGATCCTTGGTGTGGCATCGGTTGAGTCCCTCCTAGATGAAAAGGAAAAATCCTGAAGTTTTGGGCTCTTCCTGACTGCAAATAGGCCTATGCGCTACAGGATCTGGTGGCCTGCGCCAACCACCAATGTAAAGCTCCGAAGAACCAGGTGCTTCTTGCTCCAGTGACTGCTAGCAACGACCAGCAACCGACAATGCAGTAACTGTCAATGTGAAGCCCCTGTCACAGCCATGAACGACGCACAACAGGATCTTCACACTACAATGATAACCATCCGCGACACCTGGCCTGCTCTTACTGCTACAACAATGATCATCCACGACACTCTCCCTGCTCCTCGCAGCCCTCTCGAACCCCCAAACAAAACTCTTCGCGCTAGACTTTAGAAGGTAACATTTTCAGCGAGATGACCCTGGTCCCAGTATTTGGCCCAGGCCTCATCCCGGTTGGCCAGAAATTGTCACTTTCATCTTGTTTTGTACGATCAGATACCTGAGATTGGCGCTTTGTGCTTTTGGGGGCTATACTTACCTTAAATCTTTGAAATTGTATATCTACATTTCTGCTGATTGTTTTTTTGTCAATTTGGAGTCAAATAATTCATTACATTTTAACCTATTTTTCTAAATTGGTGTGGGATTGTTCATGTGTTGTGTTTTTACTTTATTACTGTTTGTGTGCTACATACATTCTTTTCCCATTGCCTTTAAGTTAAGCCTGAATAATTTTGTGCTGAACTACCAGAAGGTTAAGCACATGTTAATTTAGTAACGTTTGTGGTTACAAGGATTGATAAGGATTTTGACTGCTGCTTGAAAAGGGATCAGCTCCCCCTCACTCAGCAACCCAATTCCTCACAACAATTAATTATACTTTTTTGGGGTTTGTTTACCTTAGTTTAACTTTAAACTAGAACATAATTCATTGTTCTTAATATTTTGTTATACTTCATTTGTATTTAACTTCCTTTTTAATTTGTAGTTTACAAGCATGGAGGTCCATTAGGATGGCGGACGGACAAAGTCCGTCTGCCATCCTGTCGGGGGCCAGTACGACCATCACCGTTGCTCACTGCACCATCAGATTCAAGCAAGCCGGGCCGAAGACGGCTGTAATGCCAGAAACCGGTCCCCGGAAGCTTGTTTCCTTTCCAGTAAAGAATTGGCTTGGTAGTTTGGTCTGCCCTGTTCCCATGATGCACTGTGCCAGGGACAAACTAATTTGCATGTAGCCAGGTTCTGAACTGGGATGGTGCAGTGAGCTAAAAAACGGTGATGGATCAAGCCCTGATCTTTTGACTGGGTATGAGTGTTCTGTTTAATTCAGATGCTCTGTCCATCACCACCCCCTTTTCTGAATCGTTTTGGCCACTATGGGAGTGGCAGGGCATGCTCAGACATGAGTCCCTTGCTCACTGCACCATCAGGATTCAAGCAAGCCGGGCCGAAGACGGCTGTAATGCCAGAAACCGGTTCCCGGAAGCTTGTTTCCTTTCCAGTAAAGAATTGGCTTGTTAGTTTGGTCTGCCCTGTTCCCATGATGTACTGGGTCAGGGACAGACTAATTTGCATGTAGCCAGGTTCTGAACTGGGATGGTGCAGTGAGCTAAAAAACGGTGATGGATCAAGCCCTGATCTTTTGACTGGGTATGAGTGTTCTGTTTAATTCAGATGCTCTGTCCATCACCACCCCCTTTTCTGAATCGTTTTGGCCACTATAGGAGTGGCAGGGTATGCTCACACATGAGTCCCTTGCTCACTGCACCATCAGGATTCAAGCAAGCCGGGCCGAAGACGGCTGTAATGCCAGAAACCGGTCCCCGGAAGCTTGTTTCCTTTCCAGTAAAGAATTGGCTTGGTAGTTTGGTCTGCCCTGTTCCCATGATGCACTGGGCCTGGGACAGACTCATTTGCATGTAGCCAGGTTCTGAACTGGGATGGTGCAGTGAGCTAAAAAACGGTGATGGATCAAGCCCTGATCTTTTGACTGGGTATGAGTGTTCTGTTTAATTCAGATGCTCTGTCCATCACCACCCCCTTTTCTGAATCGTTTTGGCCACTATAGGAGTGGCAGGGTATGCTCAGACATGAGTCCCTTGCTCACTGCACCATCAGGATTCAAGCAAGCCGTGCCGAAGACGGCTGTAATGCCAGAAAGCGGTCCCCAGAAGCTTGTTTCCTTTCCAGTAAAGAATTGGCTTGGTAGTTTGGTCTGCCCTGTTCCCATGATGCACTGGGCCAGGGACAGACTAATTTGCATGTAGCCAGGTTCTGAACTGGGATGGTGCAGTGAGCTAAAAAACGGTGATGGATCAAGCCCTGATCTTTTGACTGGGTATGAGTGTTCTGTTTTATTCAGATGCTCTGTCCATCACCACCCCCTTTTCTGAATCGTTTTGGCCACTATAGGAGTAGCAGGGTATGCTCAGACATGAGTCCCTTGCTCACTGCACCATCAGGATTCAAGCAATCCGGGCCGAAGACGGCTGTAATGACAGAAACTGGTCCCCGGAAGTTTGTTTCCTTTCCAGTAAAGAATTGGCTTGGTAGTTTGGTCTGCCCTGTTCCCATGATGCACTGGGCCAGGGACAGACTAATTTGCATGTAGCCAGGTTCTGAACTGGGATGGTGCAGTGAGCTAAAAAACGGTGATGGATCAAGCCCTGATCTTTTGACTGGGTATGAGTGTTCTGTTTAATTCAGATGCTCTGTCCATCACCACCCTCTTTTCTGAATTATAAGTTACTAGCAGCCCGTCCCGAAGTTGGAAGTTGAAGTTGGAAGGATTTTGTATAGCGCTCTACTACCAAACGGTTTCTTGGCGCTGTAGACAGAAACTAAAACTGAGGGAGAAGGGAAGTAAGATTTAAAAAATGTAAGCAGAGGAAAAAAGATGGGTTTTCAGAGCAACCCGAAAATCCAAAAAAGAAGGAATAGATCTGATTGTCAGGGGAAGTGAGTTCCAAAAAATGGGGGCAAGTGTCAAAAATGTGGAGCCACCCGATTTCTTCTTACGAAATCGGGGGACTAGAAGAAGAAACTGTGTGAAAGACCGCAGATGTCGAGCCGGGACATATGCAGTGATCTTTGATCTAATAAAGGCTGGAGCGGTGCCAGCTAATGACATGTAGGTCAGGCAACCCAACTTGAAGAGTGAGCGCTCCTTTATAGGGAGCCAATGAAGAATTTTAAGTAGAGGGGTGGTGTGACTAGATTTGGGGAGCCTAAAAATTAGGCGAGCTGCCTGGTTTTGTATAAGCTGCAGCCGGCGACATTCATAGGCTGGAATGCCCACATATAGGGCCTTACCATAATCTAGTCGGGAAAGAATCATTGCCAAAATCACGAGTTTGAGAGCATCAGCCGAGATTAGCGTGAGACTTTCCGGATAATTCTGAGGGAGAGGAAGCAAGAGGAGACTACTGCGCTTATCTGGGGACGTAGCGAGAGGTCGTGGCTGACCTTGATGCCGAGGGTTCTGACAGAAGCGGAGGGAGAAGGGGGGGAACCAAGGATGGGGGGCCATAAAACAGGGGACCAAGGGTTGGAGGGACCGCCGATAAGAACCAGCTCCGTTTTATCGGGGTTCAATTTAAGATGATTGAGGTTCATCCAATTATAGATGAAAGTAAGAGTGGAATTAACCCTGGAAACTGAATCGGAAGAGGGGGAGAGTTTGAAAATGAGCTGGAGGTCATCGGCATAATTAAACGCCGTGACCTCCATATCCTGTAAAGCAACAATCAGAGGATATATGTAAAGGTTGAACAAAAGATGGCAAAGGGACGAACCTTGGGGTACCCCACAGGTGACAGGGGGGGTGGGTGCAAGAAAATCCTCCAACCTAACAGCCTGAGTTCGGCCTGTTAAAAAGGACGTGAGCCAGGACAAGGCTGTCCCCCGTAGGCCGGCACCCCTGACACGGTCGAGTAAGATGGAATGATCAACCGTGTCAAAGGCCGCAGATAGATCGAGTAAGACTAAGGCCTGGGGGGAGTTGATGTCAGCACCACGTCTAAGCTCATCAACCACTGAGAGCACCACCGTTTCCGTCGAGTGTACCGGACGGAAGCCAGCCTGGTGGTCAGCCAGGAGGTGGTGAGCTTCAACATAGGTAGAGAGCGAAGAGGTGATGTGACTTTCTAAGATCTTGCTCAGAAGTGGAAGAAGCGAAATAGGTCGAAAGTTGGAGGAAACAGTAGGGTCGGCACCAGGTTTCTTTATGATGGGGATGACCGTGGCTGATTTAAAAGCATCGGGTACAATTCCTGAAGTGATAGAAGTTTTAAGCAGAGTGATAGGAGGGACTGGGCAGCAAGAGAAGAGCTCCCTCAAGACATGCGCTGGGCAGAAGTCAGCGGGAGAGCCCGTCTTAACTTTGCCCAGGAGAATGCAGAACGCTTCTTCTGAGATCAGCAGAAATCGGTCAAGAGAGGAAGGGGACGGGGGGAGTGAAGGACAAACAAACAGAGGGGATGCTGAAGGAATATTTAGTTTTATGATAGTGATTTTCTCAATGAAATAATCATTGAGAGTGTTACAGAGGGATTGAGAAGGGATGGGTCGGGACACCACTCTATTAGAATCAGCCAGCTCATGTATTATTGAAAAAATCTCTTTGGATTTATTTTTATTTGCTGCCTGATTGATTTTCTGAGAGAAATACTCTAGCTTGGCGGTGAGTATCGCTTTTTTGTAGGCCCTAAGGAGGATCATATAGGACATCTTGAGGTCAGGGCAGTATCTACAGGGCCAGTGGCGCTCAGCCTGTCGCAATGCCACCTTCTGGTTTTTCAGGGCATTGGTGAACCACCTATTTGCGTCGTGGGGACGACACGTTCTTATTAGTCTAAGTGGGGCGACAGGGTTACAGGCCTCTGAAAGCCAGTTATCCAGAGTTTCTACCTGCCTATTAGGGGCTAGGTCTTTCAAGGTAGGAGCGGAGGAGGCTAAGGAATGACCTAGGCCGACCAGGCCGACCCTGTTCCAGTTACGGGCGTAAATGTTTTTGGGACGAGGAGGGATGTTGGTCTCCCTCAAGGGGGCCGAGAATGTAATCAGGGAATGATCTGACCGGGCGCAGGGAGATATAATGGGTGTGGAAATTAACAAATTGGCTGACCAGACCTGGTCGAGGGTATGCCCCTGAGTATGGGTGGGACAGTTATATGTGGTATGAAATTGAGGCAATGAAGGGTATCGGAAAAATCCTTGGACATGGTGTTCTAGTGAGGATCACCTGGCCAAAAATTGATGTCACCCAACAAGAGAACGGCAGAGTTATTGACTACCAGAGTGGCTAGTAGATCTTGTACAGCTGGGATGAAATGGGGCATGAGTTGAGGGGGACTGTAGAATAGCACAATAGTGAGAGGGGAGACTAAATTCGTGGAACGCGCCACTAAGAAATCAGTTGAGATAATGGGATGATGGGGGAGAATTTGAAATTGAAGGTTTGAGCGTAACATCATTGCTACTCCGCCGCCGTTCTTGCCTTCCGGACGGTCGGCGTGGAGGATGTAATAAGCGTCAGGGAGGGAGGTGAGGATATCAGGCATGGAGGCGGCCATGTACCAGGTTTCAGTGAGACCTAAAATCTCGGGTTTAAGGGTATCAAGGAGGTCGAAGAGTTCCAGTTGATGCTTGACCGCAGACCAGGTATTAAGAAGGGCAACTGAGGCCATAGGAGGAGAGTCGGTCATAGGTTTAGGGCAAAATTAAGGAGAGGCCGAACAAGGCAGTTCCTTGTGGGGACTAGAATGACAACGTGCGGGATCAGGGTAATCTTTACGGGCGATTTCAAGAGAAACAATACGGGTTAAAGTTGAAGGGCTAATAGGCCAGTCGTCATGGTATGCCAAAAGTTGGTTAGGCAGGTAGGAAAGGGGACAGGCAGGGTGAAGGGCCCCGGGGCCCGGCCTGGCACGGACGGGCGCAGACGGGCTTGCCTTTGGTGCGCCTTCGGCACGCCGCCGGCGCACCCGCTGCGCCCGTCCGCTGCGCGGCCGGGAAAGACACATGATTAAATGGAGGAAAGGAAGGGCTGTGGCCTAGCATAAGGGGGCGTGGCATGGACTGAGGGCTTCCCCAGAATGGCGTCAATCCTTTGTGCGACCCGCGGCAGCGTCCAAATCGGCTGCGCGGGGAGATGTGCTTGGAGAGGATATGGCAAGGTGCAAGGAGCAGGTAAATGGTTAAAATACAAGAAAATACAATTTTTTTTCAAAAACAATAGTTGCTCCCGGCTTCCGCCTCAGGAGTTCGTAGCTGTCTGGCCGCGCGTTAGATAGAGCGCGGTTTAAATGAAGGCAGGGAGCATGGCCTAGCGTAAGGGGGCGTGGCCTGGATTGAGGGCTTCTCCAGAATGGCGTCAATCCTTTGTGCGACCCGCGGCAGCGTCCAAATGGGCTGCGCGGGGAGATGTGCTGGGAGAGGATATGGCAAGGTGCAAGGAGCAGGTAAATGGTTCAAATACAAGAAAATACAATTTTAAAAAAAAACAATTGTTGCTCCCGGCTTACGCCTCAGGAGTTCGTAGCTGTCTGGCCACGGGTTAGATAGAGCGCGCTGTAAATGAAGGCGGGGCGGGGCGTGGCCTAGCGTAAGGGGGCGTGGGCTGAACTGAGGCTTCCCCAGAATGGCGTCAATCCTTTGTGCGACACCAGGCAGCGTCCAAATCGGCTGCGCGGGGAGATATGCTGGGAGAGGATATTGCAAGGTGCAAGGAGCAGGTAAATGGTTAAAATACATCTACGAAGGAAGGCTGGACCTGCACCATTCATCCAGGCTGCCTGAGTTACTGTGAGGGGTAGTTAGTTGGTATCCTATTCTGA
The DNA here is from genome assembly GCF_964261635.1 of Lissotriton helveticus. Lineage (NCBI taxonomy): Eukaryota > Metazoa > Chordata > Amphibia > Caudata > Salamandridae > Lissotriton > Lissotriton helveticus. The sequence continues at coordinate 1,001,550,079 of NC_136068.1, forward strand.
GCGAAAGGGGACCCAACAAGCTCCAGCTGTGTCCTGGCAACTGTCCAGCTGACCTGCTGCATTGGACCTGCCTCAGCCCTGCTGGCCTCTGCTCGAGTGAGTACCTGATCCCCAATATGTGCCTCCCAAGTCCTGGATCCTTGGTGTGGCATCGGTTGAGTCCCTCCTAGATGAAAAGGAAAAATCCTGAAGTTTTGGGCTCTTCCTGACTGCAAATAGGCCTATGCGCTCCAGGATCTGGTGGCCTGCGCCAACCGCCAATGTAAAGCTCCGAAGAACCAGGCGCTTCTTGCTCCAGTGACTGCTAGCAACGACCAGCAACCGACAATGCAGTAACTGTCAATGTGAAGCTCCTGTCACAGCCATGAACGACGCACAACAGGATCTTCACACTACAATGATAACCATCCGCGACACCTGGCCTGCTCTTACTGCTACAACAATGATCATCCACGACACTCTCCCTGCTCCTCGCAGCCCTCTCCACCACAAACAAAACTCTTCGCGCTAGACTTTAGAAGGTAACATTTTCAGCGAGATGACCCTGGTCCCAGTATTTGGCCCAGGCCTCATCCCGGGTGGCCAGAAATTGTCACTTTCATCTTGTTTTGTACGATCAGATACCTGAGATTGGCGCTTTGTGCTTTTGGGGGCTATACTTACCTTAAATCTTTGAAATTGTATATCTACATTTCTGCTGATTGTTTTTTTGTCAATTTGGAGTCAAATAATTCATTACATTTTAACCTATTTTTCTAAATTGGTGTGGGATTGTTCATGTGTTGTGTTTTTACTTTATTAGTGTTTGTGTGCTACATACATTCTTTTCCCATTGCCTTTAAGTTAAGCCTGAATAATTTTGTGCTGAACTACCAGAAGGTTAAGCACATGTTAATTTAGTAACGTTTGTGGTTACAAGGATTGATAAGGATTTTGACTGCTGCTTGAAAAGGGATCAGCTCCCCCTCACTCAGCAACCCAATTCCTCACAACAATTAATTATACTTTTTTGGGGTTTGTTTACCTTAGTTTAACTTTAAACTAGAACATAATTCATTGTTCTTAATATTTTGTTATACTTCATTTGTATTTAACTTCCTTTTTAATTTGTAGTTTACAAGCATGGAGGTCCATTAGGATGGCGGACGGACAAAGTCCGTCTGCCATCCTGTCGGGGGCCAGTACTGTCCGCCACAAGGGCGGAGGAACCGTGCTCCCATTTAGGATGCATCTGCCACAGTGTCGGGTGCATCCCGCATTTTTTACATTGCGGCGGACGGTGCTTGAAGCACCGGCCGCCGCAATGCAAAAAATGCACGTTGTACATTTTAATGCACCACATGACAGGCACCGCGCGGTGCCTGTCATGGTGTACAGTGGATGGCTGGTGGGTACCATAGGTACCCCCCATGGGTAGCCCCCCACCCCCCTTCACCCTGGGGGCCCGCAACGGGCCCCCAAAGCAAAGACTGTATGCCTTTCCCGTGGCGGCATTGCCGCCACGGAAAGGCATTCCTCACCGGCCATCCTAATTTGGCTGGCCGTGTCTGATAGACACCGCCACCATATCAGACTATTTAAGCCGCGGTTGCAAGCCGACCGCGGCGGAAAAGCGGCGGACGGTCTTCCCCTACGCTACGGTCCCCCGCCATCGTAATATAGCGGGGGAAGAAAGTAGGCGGACGGGCAGGGATGGCGGACGGATCGCCACCACCTGCATGACGGTGGCGATCCGTCCGCCATCCTCATGGACCCCTTAGCGTTTATAAGTTACTAGCACGATTCATAAAGGGGGTGGTGATGGACAGAGTATCTGAATTAAGCAGAACACTCCTACCCAGTCAAAAGATCAGGGCTTGATCCATCACCGTTTTTTAGCTCACTGCACCATCCCAGCTCAGAACCTGGCTACATGCAAATTAGTCTGACCCTGGCCCAGTGCATCATGGGAACAGGGCAGACCAAACTACCAAGCCAATTCTTTACTGGAAAGGGAACAAGCTTCCGGGGACCGGTTTCTGGCATTACAGCCGTCTTCGGCCCGGCTTGCTTGAATCCTGATGGTGCAATGAGCAGGGGACTCACATCTGAGCATACCCTTCCACACTTGTGGTGGCCAAAACGATTCATAAAGGGGGTGGTGATGGACAGAGTATTTGAATTAAGCAGAACTCTCCTACCCAGTCAAAAGATCAGGGCTTGATCCATCACCGTTTTTTAGCTCACTGCACCATCCCAGCTCAGAACCTGGCTACATGCAAATTAGTCTGACCCTGGCCCAGTGCATCATGGGAACAGGGCAGACCAAACTACCAAGCCAATTCTTTACTGGAAAGGAAACAAGCTTCCGGGGACCGGTTTCTGGCATTACAGCCGTCTTCGGCCCGGCTTGCTTGAATCCTGATGGTGCAGTGAGCAAGGGACTCACATCTGAACATACCCTTCCACACTTGAGGTGGCCAAAACGATTCATAAAGGGGGTGGTGATGGACAGAGTATCTGAATTAAGCAGAACACTCCTACCCAGTCAAAAGATCAGGGCTTGATCCATCACCGTTTTTTAGCTGACTGCACCATCCCAGCTCAGAACCTGGCTACATGCAAATTAGTCTGACCCTGGCCCAGTACATCATGGGAACAGGGCAGACCAAACTACCAAGCCAATTCTTTACTGGAAAGGAAACAAGCTTCCGGGGACCGGTTTCTGGCATTACAGCCGTCTTCGGCCCGGCTTGCTTGAATCCTGATGGTGCAGTGAGCAAGGGACTCACATCTGAACATACCCTTCCACACTTGTGGTGGCCAAAACGATTCATAAAGGGGGTGGTGATGGACAGAGTATCTGAATTAAGCAGAACACTCCTACCCAGTCAAAAGATCAGGGCTTGATCCATCACCGTTTTTTAGCTCACTGCACCATCCCAGCTCAGAACCTGGCTACATGCAAATTAGTCTGACCCTGGCCCAGTGCATCATGGGAACAGGGCAGACCAAACTACCAAGCCAATTCTTTACTGGAAAGGAAACAAGCTTCCGAGGACCGGTTTCTGGCATTACAGCCGTCTTCGGCCCAGCTTCCTTGAATCCTGATGGTGCAGTGAGCAAGGGACTCACATCTGAGCATACCCTTCCACACTTGTGGTGGACAAAACGATTCATAAAGGGGGTGGTGATGGACAGAGTTTCTGAATTAAGCAGAACACTCCTACCCAGTCAAAAGATCAGGGCTTGATCCATCACCGTTTTTTAGCTCACTGCACCATCCCAGCTCAGAACCTGGCTACATGCAAACTAGTATGACCCTGGCCCAGTGCATCATGGGAACAGGGCAGACCAAACTACCAAGCCAATTCTTTACTGGAAAGGAAACAAGCTTCCGGGGACCAGTTTCTGGCATTACAGCCGTCTTCGACCCGCCTTGCTTGAATCCTGATGGTGCAGTGAGCAAGGGACTCACATCTGAGCATACCCTTCCACACTTGTGGTGGCCAAAACGATTCATAAAGGGGGTGGTGATGGACAGAGTATTTGAATTAAGCAGAACTCTCCTACCCAGTCAAAAGATCAGGGCTTGATCCATCACCGTTTTTTAGCTCACTGCACCATCCCAGCTCAGAACCTGGCTACATGCAAATTAGTCTGACCCTGGCCCAGTGCATCATGGGAACAGGGCAGACCAAACTACCAAGCCAATTCTTTACTGGAAAGGAAACAAGCTTCCGGGGACCGGTTTCTGGCATTACAGCCGTCTTCGGCCCGGCTTGCTTGAATCCTGATGGTGCAGTGAGCAAGGGACTCACATCTGAGCATACCCTTCCACACTTGTGGTGGACAAAACGATTCATAAAGGGGGTGGTGATGGACAGAGTATCTGAATTAAGCAGAACACTCCTACCCAGTCAAAAGATCAGGGCTTGATCCATCACCGTTTTTTAGCTCACTGCACCATCCCAGCTCAGAACCTGGCTACATGCAAATTAGTATGACCCTGGCCCAGTGCATCATGGGAACAGGGCAGACCAAACTACCAAGCCAATTCTTTACTGGAAAGGAAACAAGCTTCCGGGGACCGGTTTCTGGCATTACAGCCGTCTTCGACCCGCCTTGCTTGAATCCTGATGGTGCAGTGAGCAAGGGACTCACATCTGAGCATACCCTTCCACACTTGTGGTGGCCAAAACGATTCATAAAGGGGGTGGTGATGGACAGAGTATCTGAATTAAGCAGAACACTCCTACCCAGTCAAAAGATCAGGGCTTGATCCATCACCGTTTCTTAGCTCACTGCACCATCCGAGCTCAGAACCTGGCTACATGCAAATTAGTCTGACCCTGGCCGAGTGCATCATGGGAGCAGGGCAGACCAAACTACCAAGCCAATTCTTTACTGGAAAGGAAACAAGCTTCCGGGGACCGGTTTCTGGCATTACAGTCGTCTTCGTCCCGGCTTGCTTGAATCCTGATGGTGCAGTGAGCAAGGGACTCACATCTGAGCAAACCCTTCCACACTTGTGGTGTCCAAAACGATTCATAAAGGGGGTGGTGATGGACAGAGTATCTGAATTAAGCAGAACACTCCTACCCAGTCAAAAGATCAGGGCTTGATCCATCACCGTTTTTTAGCTCACTGCACCATCCCAGCTCAGAACCTGGCTACATGCAAATTAGTCTGACCCTGGCCCAGTGCATCATGGGAACAGGGCAGACCAAACTACCAAGCCAATTCTTTACTGGAAAGAAAACAAGCTTCCGGGGACCGGTTTCGGGCATTACAGCCGTCTTTGGCCCGGCTTGCTTGAATCCTGATGGTGCAGTGAGCAAGGGACTCACAGCTGAGCATACCCTTCCACACTTGTGGTGGCCAAAATGATTCATAAAGGGGGTGGTGATGGACAGAGTATCTGAATTAAGCAGAACACTCCTACCCAGTCGAAAGATCAGGGCTTTATCCATCACCGTTTTTTAGCTCACTGCACCATCCCAGCTCAGAACCTGGCTACATGCAAATTAGTCTGACCCTGGCCCAGTGCATCATAGGAACAGGGCAGACCAAACAACCAAGCCAATTCTTTACAGGAAAGGAAACAAGCTTCCGGGGACCGGTTTCTGGCATTACAGCCGTCTTTGGCCTGGCTTGCATGAATCCTGATGGTGCAGTGAGCAAGGGACTCACATCTGAGCATACCCTTCCACACGTGTGGTGGCCAAAACGATTCATAAAGGGGGTGGTGATGGACAGAGTATCTGAATTAAGCAGAACACTCCTACCCAGTCAAAAGATCAGGGCTTGATCCATCACCGTTTTTTAGCTCACTGCACCATCCCAGCTCAGAACCTGGCTACATGCAAATTAGTCTGACCCTGGCCCAGTGCATCATGGGAACAGGGCAGACCAAACTACCAAGCCAATTCTTTACTGGAAAGGAAACAAGCTTCCAGGGACCGGTTTCTGGCATTACAGCCGTCTTCGGCCGGCTTGCTTGAATCCTGATGGTGCAGTGAGCAAGGGACTCACATCTGAGCATACCCTTCCACACTTGTGGTGGCCAAAACGATTCATAAAGGGGGTGGTGATGGACAGAGTATCTAAATTAAGCAGAACACTCCTACCCAGTGAAAAGATCAGGGCTTGATCCATCACGTTTTTTTAGCTCACTGCACCATCCCAGCTCAGAACCTGGCTACATGCAAATTAGTCTGACCCTGGCCCAGTGCATCATGGGAACAGGGCAGACCAAACTACCAAGCCAATTCTTTACTGGAAAGGAAACAAGCTTCCGGGGACCGGTTTCTGGCATTACAGCCGTCTTCGGCCCGGCTTGCTTGAATCCTGATGGTGCAGTGAGCAAGGGGCTCACATCTGAGCATACCCTTCCACACACAGGATTCAAGCAAGCCGGGCCAAAGACGGCTATAATGCCAGAAATCGGTCCCCGGAAGCTTGTTTCCTTTCCAGTAAAGGATTGACTTGGTAGTTTGGTCTGCCCTGTTCCCATGATGCACTGGGCCAGGGACAGACTAATTTGCATGTAGCCAGGTTCTGAACTGGGATGGTGCAGTGAGCTAAAAAACGGTGATGGATCAAGCCCTGATCTTATGACTGGGTATGAGTGTTCTGTTTAATTCAGATACTCTGTCCATCACCACCCCCTTTTCTGAATCGTTTTGGCCACTATAGGAGTGGCAGGGTATGCTCAGACACGAGTCCCTTGCTCACTGCACCATCAGGATTCAAGCAAGCCGGGCCGAAGACGGCTGTAATGCCAGAAACCGGTCCCCGGAAGCTTGTTTCCTTTCCAGTAAAGAATGGGCTTGGTAGTTTGGTCTGCCCTGTTCCCATGATGCACTGTGCCAGGGACAAACTAATTTGCATGTAGCCAGGTTCTGAACTGGGATGGTGCAGTGAGCTAAAAAACGGTGATGGATCAAGCCCTGATCTTTTGACTGGGTATGTGTGGGAGAGGTGTGGCGCCGCGGCCAGGGCGACTGACGCTGGAATCTGGGGATCAGGGTTCGATCCCCGGCTCCGGCGGCAGGTTAGCCCAGCACCATGTGACTCTGGGCAATAGCTCGCTTAATCTTCCCGACGGCCCCCCAGCGCCTAGAGACCCTTACGGGTGATTGTGCGCTTTACAAATGTGGACTTTACTTTTTTTACTTTATGAGTGTTCTGTTTAAATCAGATGCTCTGTCCATCACCACCCCCTTTTCTGAATCGTTTTGGCCACTATAGGAGTGGCAGGGTATGCTCAGACATGAGTCCCTTGCTCACTGCACCATCAGGATTCAAGCAAGCCGGGCCGAAGACGGCTGTAATGCCAGAAACCGGTCCCCGGAAGCTTGTTTCCTTTCCAGTAAAGAATTGGCTTGGTAGTTTGGTCTGCCCTGTTCCCATGATGCACTGGGCCTGGGACAGACTAATTTGCATGTAGCCAGGTTCTGAACTGGGATGGTGCAGTGAGCTAAAAACGGTGATGGATCAAGCCCTGATCTTTTGACTGGGTATGAGTGTTCTGTTTAATTCAGATGCTCTGTCCATCACCACCCCCTTTTCTGAATCATTTTGGCCACTATAGGAGTGGCAGGGTATGCTCAGACATGAGTCCCTTGCTCACTGCACCATCAGGATTCAAGCAAGCCGTGCCGAAACCGGCTGTAATGCCAGAAAGCGGTCCCCGGAAGCTTGTTTCCTTTCCAGTAAAGAATTGGCTTGGTAGTTTGGTCTGCCCTGTTCCCATGATGCACTGGGCCAGGGACAGACTAATTTGCATGTAGCCAGGTTCTGAACTGGGATGGTGCAGTGAGCTAAAAAACGGTGATGGATCAAGCCCTGATCTTTTGACTGGGTATGAGTGTTCTGTTTAATTCAGATGCTCTGTCCATCACCACCCCCTTTTCTGAATCGTTTTGGCCACTATAGGAGTAGCAGGGTATGCTCAGACATGAGTCCCTTGCTCACTGCACCATCAGGATTCAAGCAATCCGGGCCGAAGACGGCTGTAATGCCAGAAACTGGTCCCCGGAAGTTTGTTTCCTTTCCAGTAAAGAATTGGCTTGGTAGTTTGGTCTGCCCTGTTCCCATGATGCACTGGGCCAGGGACAGACTAATTTGCATGTAGCCAGGTTCTGAACTGGGATGGTGCAGTGAGCTAAAAAACGGTGATGGATCAAGCCCTGATCTTTTGACTGGGTATGAGTGTTCTGTTTAATTCAGATGCTCTGTCCATCACCACCCTCTTTTCTGAATTATAAGTTACTAGCAGCCCGTCCCGAAGTTGGAAGTTGAAGTTGGAAGGATTTTGTATAGCGCTCTACTACCAAACGGTTTCTTGGCGCTGTAGACAGAAACTAAAACTGAGGGAGAAGGGAAGTAAGATTAAAAAAATGTAAGCAGAGGAAAAAAGATGGGTTTTCAGAGCAACCCGAAAATCCAAATAAGAAGGAATAGATCTGATTGTCAGGGGAAGTGAGTTCCAAAAAAGGGTGGCAAGTGTCAAAAATGTGGAGACACCCGATTTCTTCTTACGAAATCGGGGGACTAGAAGAAGAAACTGTGTGGAAGACCGCAGATGTCTAGCCGGGACATATGCAGTGATCTTTGATCTAATAAAGACTGGAGCGGTGCCAGCTAATGACATGTAGGTCAGGCAACCCAACTTGAAGAGTGAGCGCTCCTTTATAGGGAGCCAATGAAGAATTTTAAGTAGAGGGGTGGTGTGACTAGATTTGGGGAGCCTAAAAATGAGGCGAGCTGCCTGGTTTTGTATAAGCTGCAGCCGGCGACATTCATAGGCTGGAATGCCCACATATAGGGCCTTGGTATGTGAGCAACAAGGACCCCCTGGTACAGATATGTATCCTGGGACAGGGTAAATAATGTATGTAAACTAACACTCCCAGGCATAAATTACAACAATAACGCAATAGAGTGAACAAACAAAACTACTAGAGTATCAAAAAATATACATTTTTAATTCAAAGTAAGATACAATTATTAGTGATCAATACATTAATAAAAATTAATAAAAAATACTTGACTAATATACAAAATTTTTTTACAAAAGCAATCAATTTAAAAGTCAAATTAAGAAATCAAGGAGGTTAGGTGGTATCCGGTCGACGCGTTTCAACATAAAAATGTCTTCATCAGGACATTGACCATCCAATTTCTAAAATCAGAACCATGAACTCTGTGTGCAGATCCTCTGTGTTTCTAGCTGAGCGTCTTATCCACAGAGTCCCGGAGTACTTTATATCGGTTATGTTTCACAACTTTAAAAAGATTTGTATTCAATAAAATCCAAGCTCTAAAATAAGCCGATCATATCCGGTCGCTGTCTACTCCATGAAACCAGCGATAAGTTATGATGTTCTTCAGTTATGTTTATACGTTCCTAGTTATTTCCTTTTTCAGTGCTCATTTATTATTCGCATTATTTCCAAATGTGTGCGTTTTTTCTCTCCCCCTTCCGTCTTGGTCTTGTCTTACGGCTCGAGGTGATTCTTCCTATAGTATATTTCTTATTTTTTATAGCAAGCACTCGCCACTCCTGCAGTATATCGAATGAAAAGAAATGATGTCCAGTCCTGCCAGCTAGTCAGGAATACAACGGAGGGCAAACCCCAGTCGGTAAGACGCATACGCCTGTCTGCCTTCTGCCGGTCTCTAAAGTACGGCGGTGGGGGAATTTTTCTTAAAAATACATTCGCTACCCTGTAGGTTTCACGATGAAGCAACGAGTGGTGTAGGGTCCTGCCGGTCGGTCAGGAATGCGAGTAAGCTGCAGCCGGCGACATTCATAGGCTGGAATGCCCACATATAGGGCCTTACCATAATCTAGTCGGGAAAGAATCATTGCCAAAATCACAAGTTTGAGAGCATCAGCCGAGATTAGCGTGAGACTTTCCGGATAATTCTGAGGGAGAGGAAGCAAGAGGAGACTACTGCGCTTATCTGGGGACGTAGCGAGAGGTCGTGGCTGACCTTGATGCCGAGGGTTCTGTCAGAAGCGGAGGGAGAAGGGGGGGAACCAAGGATGGGGGGCCATAAAACAGGGGACCAAGGGTTGGAGGGACCGCCGATAAGAACCAGCTCCGTTTTATCGGGGTTCAATTTAAGATGATTGAGGTTCATCCAATTATAGATGAAAGTAAGAGTGGAATTAACCCTGGAAACTGAATCGGAAGAGGGGGCGAGTTTGAAAATGAGCTGGAGGTCATCGGCATAATTAAACGCCGTGACCTCCATATCCTGTAAAGCAACAATCAGAGGATATATGTAAAGGTTGAACAAAAGATGGCAAAGGGACGAACCTTGGGGTACCCCACAGGTGACAGGGGGGGTGGGTGCAAGAAAATCCTCCAACCTAACAGCCTGAGTCGGCCTGTTAAAAAGGACGTGAGCTAGGACAAGGCTGTCCCCCGTAGGCCGGCACCCCTGACACGGTCGAGTAAGATGGAATGATCAACGTGTCAAAGGCCGCAGATAGATCGAGTAAGACTAAGGCCTGGGGGGAGTTGATGTCAGCACCACGTCTAAGCTCATCAACCACTGAGAGCACCACCGTTTCCGTTGAGTGTACCGGACGGAAGCCAGCCTGGTGGTCAGCCAGGAGGTGGTGAGCTTCAACATAGGTAGAGAGCGAAGAGGTGATGTGACTTTCTAAGATCTTGCTCAGAAGTGGAAGAAGCGAAATAGGTCGAAAGTTGGAGGAAACAGTAGGGTCGGCACCAGGTTTCTTTATGATGGGGATGACCGTGGCTGATTTAAAAGCATCGGGTACAATTCCTGAAGTGATAGAAGTTTTAAGCAGAGTGATAGGAGGGACTGGGCAGCAAGAGAAGAGCTCCCTCAAGACATGCGCTGGGCAGAAGTCAGCGGGAGAGCCCGTCTTAACTTTGCCCAGGAGAATGCAGAACGCTTCTTCTGAGATCAGCAGAAATCGGTCAAGAGAGGAAGGGGACGGGGGGAGTGAAGGACAAACAAACAGAGGGGATGCTGAAGGAATATTTTGTTTTATGATAGTGATTTTCTCAATGAAATAATCATTGAGAGTGTTACAGAGGGATTGAGAAGGGATGGGTCGGGACACCACTCTATTAGAATCAGCCAGCTCATGTACTATTCAAAAAATCTCTTTGGATTTATTTTTATTTGCTGCCTGATTGATTTTCTGAGAGAAATACTCTAGCTTGGCGGTGAGTATTGCTTTTTTGTAGGCCCTAAGGAGGATCAAATAGGACATCTTGAGGTCAGGGCAGTATCTACAGGGCCAGTGGCGCTCAGCCTGTCGCAATGCCACCTTCTGGTTTTTCAGGGCATTGGTGAACCACCTATTTGCGTCGTGGGGACAACACGTTCTTATTAGTCTAAGTGGGGCGACAGGGTTACAGGCCTCTGAAAGCCAGTTATCCAGAGTTTCTACCTGCCTATTAGGGGGTAGGTCTATCAAGGTAGGAGCGGAGGAGGCTAAGGAATGACCTAGGCCGACCAGGCCGACCCTGTTCCAGTTACGGGCGTAAATATTTTTGGGACGAGGAGGGATGTTGGTCTCCCTCAAGGGGGCCGAGAATGTAATCAGGGAATGATCTGACCAGGCGCAGGGAGATATAATGGGTGTGGAAATTAACAAATTGGCTGACCAGACCTGGTCGAGGGTATGCCCCTGAGTATGGGTGGGACAGTTATATGTGGTATGAAATTGAGGCAATGAAGGGTATCGGAAAAATCCTTGGACATGGTGTTCTAGTGAGGATCACCTGGCCAAAAATTGATGTCACCCAACAAGAGAACGGCAGAGTTATTGACTACCAGAGTGGCTAGTAGATCTTGTACAGCTGGGATGAAATGGGGCATGAGTTGAGGGGGACGGTAGAATAGCACAATAGTGAAAGGGGAGACTAAATTCGTGGAACGCGCCACTAAGAAATCAGTTGAGATAATGGGATGATGGGGGAGAATTTGAAATTGAAGGTTTGAGCGTAACATCATTGCTACTACGCCACCAGTCTTGCCTTCCGGACGGTCGGCGTGGAGGATGTAATAAGCGTCAGGGAGGGAGGTGAGGATATCAGGCATGGAGGCGGCCGTGTACCAGGTTTCAGTGAGACATAAAATCTCGGGTTTAAGGGTATCAAGGAGGTCGAAGAGTTCCAGTTGATGCTTGACCGCAGACCGGGTATTAAGAAGGGCAACTGAGGCCATAGGAGGAGAGTCGGTCATAGGTTTAGGGCAAAATTAAGGAGAGGCCGAACAAGGCAGTTCCTTGTGGGGACTAGAATGACAACGTGCGGGATCAGGGTAATCTTTACGGGCGATTTCAAGAGAAACAATACGGGTTAAAGTTGAAGGGCTAATAGGCCAGTCGTCATGGTATGCCAAAAGTTGGTTAGGCAGGTAGGAAAGGGGACAGGCAGGGTGAAGGGCCCCGGGGCCCGGCCTGGCACGGACGGGCGCAGACGGGCTTGCCTTTGGTGCGCCTTCAGCACGCCGCCGGCGCACCCGCTGCGCCCGTCCGCTGCGCGGCCGGGAAAGACACATGATTAAATGGAGGAAAGGAAGGGCTGTGGCCTAGCATAAGGGGGCGTGGCATGGACTGAGGGCTTCCCCAGAATGACGTCAATCCTTTGTGCGACCCGCGGCAGCGTCCAAATCGGCTGCGCGGGGAGATGTGCTGGGAGAGGATATGGCAAGGTGCAAGGAGCAGGTAAATGGTTAAAATACAAGAAAATACAATTTTTTTTAAAAACAATCGTTGCTCCCGGCTTCCGCCTCAGGAGTTCGTAGCTGTCTGGCCGCGCGTTAGATAGAGCGCGGTTTAAATGAAGGCAGGGGGCATGGCCTAGCGTAAGGGGGCGTTGCCTGGATTGAGGGCTTCTCCAGAATGGCGTCAATCCTTTGTGCGACCCGCGGCAGCGTCCAAATCGGCTGCGCGGGGAGATGTGCTGGGAGAGGATATGGCAAGGTGCAAGGAGCAGGTAAATGGTTCAAATACAAGAAAATACAATTTAAAAAAAAACCAATCGTTGCTCCCGGCTTACGCCTCAGGAGTTCGTAGCTGTCTGGCCGCGGGTTAGATAGAGCGCGCTGTAAATGAAGGCGGGGCGGGGCGTGGCCTAGCGTAAGGGGGCGTGGGCTGAACTGAGACTTCCCCAGAATGGCGTCAATCCTTTGTGCGACACCAGGTAGCGTCCAAAATGGCTGCGCGGGGAGATGTGCTGGGAGAGGATATTGCTAGGTGCAAGGAGCAGGTAAATGGTTAAAATACAAGAAAATACAAGTTTTTTTTAAAAAAAACAATCGTTGCTCCCGGCTTCCGCCTCAGGAGTTTGTTGTCCGGGTACTATGCATTTTTATCACTGTTTGTACTTTGTTTGCTTTAAGTATATGATTTAATAACACATTTTCTTTCTGAGACTTGACATAGGTGGTTCTTTCCAACATTTTAAATGGGGCTTTAGAAAAAATACTTATTAAATTAAAATAGTATACTTCTTTTATTTAATACTAGCAGCCCGTCCCGACGTTGTCCGGGTATGAAATAGAATGTGTGCAATGTGTGTAATAGGCAAGGGAAATTTATTTTAAAATCTCGCGGTAGACAACATTTTTAGCATGAAGTGTCACAATAGTTAGGCATGTGTGTGCAGATACTGTGTGTACCTCGGAGTAAGAAGTATTAGCAGATGTCTCTAGTGTGTATGTACTCCACTTCCGTAGGTAAGTGTGTGTGAAAGTGTATTCAGTTGTAAATTTCGTGTCCCCGCAGGCACGCTGAATCGCGTCATCCCCCGCTTGAGGCCCGGCTCCAGTTTTGTTTGATGTTGGGCTTGTGGTGTAAAGTCGTTGATGCAGAGAGTTGAGTGGGTGACAGCGCGCCCTGGAGACGCTGCGCTTGTGGGAAAGTGCAAGTCAGTTCAAAGGTTAGTGTCCCAGCAGGCACGCTTAGTCGCGTCATCCGCCGCCTGAGCCCGGCTCCAGCCCTGGTTGATGTTGTGCACCTGGTGTCAATTCGTTTATGCAGAGAGTTGAGTGTGTGACAGCGCGCAGGAGACGCTGCAGTTAGTGTCCCTGCAGGCACGGTCCTTTATGCAGAGAGTTGAGTGTGTGACAGCGCGCAGGATACTGTGCAGTTATTGTCCCCGCAGGCACGATCAGTCTCGTCTGCCCCCGCTTAATCCCCGGCAATTGCTGTGCCCATTGGCCATGCCCCTTGCTCCCACGCAATTGCTGCACCCATTGGCCTTGGCCACGCCCCCAGCCCAATGCACACGTTTGTTTTCCACACGCCCTCAAGGCACGTTTTTTTTGGGGGGGGGGATTGTGCTGCGTGATTGTTGCCGGTTGTCGCGCCCGTTGGCCACACCCCTTGGTGCCGCGCAATTGCAATTGCTGCACCCATTGGCCTTGTTCACGCCCCCAGCATATGCCCCCAGCACAACGCACACGTTTAAGGAACTCTTTTTTTTGTCGTCATGCCGCGCCCTGCCCATGCCCACAAGGGAGTACTTTGCTGGTAAGGTTCTTTTACCTTTCAAATGTATATGGTGGGCATCTGTATAGCCTATGTCCTTCTGCTGCAACTGCCCTTTCCAATGCTGTATTGGGTGTTGTGATTGGTGCTGTGGTTCCTGAGATTACCTGCCTCCAAGGTTTGGGCTCTCTCTTTATAATATTAGTATGGATTGTTTCTTTTTTTCCCGCAATCGTTGGTCTAGGTATATTTTTATTATCCATATTTAAAAATCATGAAAAAAACATATAGGACTTGCACCCCCAGCATGTCCACGTTGTCATCATTAATGTAATATGTGATGTTATTAGTGACGTCATCAATGATGTCATTGAACATGTCATGACTGGGGCAGTCTGTGAAGTCATAAGCTGAGTTTGGGTTCTAGTTAGCTCAGTAAACTTTAACTGGTGAACATCAGTGATTTTTTGTTATATTTTCACTGACACCTAGCTATTACGTCAGGTTAACCTTTGTTTGTTTCAGTGAATGTCAGTGTTTTTTTAAATGTAAAGTAAGACATTAACATACATATATAAAGAGTCACATTAACAGTTGTATTTTTCAGAGCATTTCCAGTTTTTTTTAATTGTAAAGTAAGATCTTATTAGCACACTCAACACCCACAGGCAGCCAGTCCCCTGCCAAGCACAGCATTCAGCAATATGCCATGTGTGTCGGGCACCGGGCCTGGCTTTTGGCCAGGCCCCATGCACAACCCCCCATGGGTGTCCAATTTCTCACAAACACCCACCCCAAATAATTCATTTTCCTTGCCCCTCAGGAGCCCCGCAGAATCATAGCGACCTCCACTTAAAAGAAATATATATATATTTTGACCCTAGGGAGTGTCTTTCTGGGAACCGCCTGCATTGACCAGGGGTTCAGGGTATATGGAATTTTTCATATATTTCCAGGACACTGGGACTGAGTCAGAAAAAAAATCAGAACATCAGAAGAAATGTTACAGCCAGCAAATCAGAGAGATAACTTTAAAAAAACCCTCTTTCAATCAGACGGCTTGAATTGTTGAGTTCAAGCCCAGCTGTCAATATATCTAAAAATATTAACCCTTAATTTCTCAAAACCGTCAGAACAGAGCTTTCTGGGTAAATATTGAGCTTTCTGTCAAATTTGATGGAATTCTGTTCAGCCGTTTTCTCTGTATCACTGTTCAATTTTCCCTGTCGAAATTGCATGGGGAAAAAAGCATTTTGGGGCCCCCTTTTTTTCTTAGCTCTTACTTGATGTATCACCATGGAGCTTTCCAGGAAGGAGCTGAGGTGGATGAACTTTCTTTTGGGAAGTTTTGTGAGGATTTATCCAATGTACCAAAGTTATTAGCAAAACGATAAATGCTCTTCTTATGGAAAGTCTAACCTAGCTCTGAGTACACAGTGGCAATGGAATTTCAGTCTTTCAATAAATATTATTTTATATTACTGATGTGTTTGTTGTTAATAATCAATGTTTTTATATCACTAATGTGTTAATGTTAATTATTGTATATTGAATCCATCCATACTAAGATTATAAAGAGAGAGCCCAAACCTTTGAGGCGGGTAATCTCAGTAACCACAGCACCAATCACAACACCCAATACAGAGTTGGAAAGGGCAGTTACAGCAGAAGGGCATAGGCTATGCAGACGGATAAAAATATGTATAAAAAAAATTGCAAAAAACTACATCATCCAGAAGGCCGAGGGCCAAAATTACATCAAACAGGAAATTATGTAATAATGTGACTCACTATATTGAGACTGAGAGCCTGGAGCCAAATTGATCGTGAACAAGGGATATGCTATCCCGAAACGCGTAGATTTGTGCCTGCCTGCTTGAGAAACTCCATGCTGTGAGGATTAAATAAAAAAGCACATAAGTGAAGACAAACGCAAGTTCGTCCCGTTTTTCTCCCAGCTGGGGGAATTGGTTGTGGATTTAAATGCGGCCTGGTTCTGCCGCAGGGATTTACGAACCAGTGAGAGAGCGCTGCAAATTCTGGCAAAAAGGAACCGAGGGGTATCTATATCTATATCTATCTATCTATCTATCTATCTATCTATCTATCTATCTATCTATCTATCTATATAACCACCAGAGGGAGGAGCAAGGTGGACTTGTAACTACATTGAGGCAGGTTTGCCTACGCCACAGCAAAGCAAGCAGATGGGAAAGAGCGCTGACGAAGGCACACATGCCGAAATGCATTAGCTGAGGACATTTCTTTTAATAAAGTGCCCCTTTGAATCCTCTGCTTGGGTCACTGTTTCTTTTCCTCGGAGGAGAATTTACGCTCATCTAGCAATGCGACTGCCAGTTCGCACTCAGTGTTACCCCCGCAGTACAAGAGGTCTGGGAGCTCTGGCTTGCTCGTCCGAGCACTCTCTACATTGATTGCGTTAGCAATTCTACCCAAGAACCCACCAGGACGCCGGGACCAGGCAGCGGTTAGGAAGTATTCCACTTCCTCTTTGGGTGACCGGGATTCCTGTGCACACCCCCGCGATGTACTCCCGGCTGAGAGGTTGCTGCGTTCATAATGCAGGGTACTTGAGGGGGCGCTGGATTATTGTGATGCCCTACCTGCCATCATACTTGGAGTCTGTGCCTGCCATCGATTCCCTCTCCGCGAGAGAAACCCCGCCGAGCATCTCCTTCCCGAGTTGGCACTATACCGTGGCATTCTGGGATTTGCAGTCTTTGCCTACAGGACTGCAAGTGGGAGCTCAAAACCACCAGGGGGCGGAGCAAGGTGGACTTGTAACTACATCGAGGCAGGTTTGCCTATGCCACAGCAAAGCAAGCAGATGGGAAGGAGCGCTGACGAAGGCACACTTGCCGAAATGCATTCGCTGAGGAAATTTCTTTTAATAAAGTGCCCCTTTGAATCCTCTGCTTGGGACACTGTTTCTTTTCCTCGGAGGAGAATTTACGCTCATCTAGCAATGCGACTGCCAGTTCGCACTCAGTGTTACCCCCGCAGCACAAGAGGTCTGGGCTCTCTAGCTTGCTCGTCCGAGCACTCTCTACATTGATTGCGTTAGCAATTCTACCCAAGAACCCACCAGGATGCCGGGACCAGGCAGCGCTTAGGAAGTATTCCACTTCCTCTTTGGGTGACCGGGATTCCTGTGCACACCCCGCGACGTACTCCCGGCTGAGAGGTTGCTGCGGTCATAATGCAGGGGACTTGAGGGGGCGCTGGATTATTGTGATGCCCTACCTGCCATCATACTTGGAGTCTGTGCCTGCCATCGATTCCCTCTCCGCGAGAGAAACCCCGCCGAGCATCTCCTTCCTGAGTTGGCACCATACCGTGGCATTCTGGGATTTGCAGTCTTTGCCTACAGGACTGCAAGTGGGAGCTCAAAACCACCAGGGGGCGGAGCTTGTAACTACATCGAGGCAGGTTTGCCTTTGCCACAGCAAAGCAAGCAGATGGGAAGGAGCGCTGACGGAGGCACACATGCCGAAATATATTCGTTGAGGACATTTCTTTAAATAAAGTGCCCCTTTGAATCCTCTGCTTGGGTCACTGTTTCTTTTCCTCGGAGGAGAATTTATGCTCATCTAGCAATGCGACTGCCAGTTCGCACTCAGTGTTACCCCCGCAGCACAAGAGGTCTGGGCGCTCTGGCTTGCTCGTCCGAGCACTCTCTACATGGATTGCGTTAGCAATTCTACCCAAGAACCCACCAGGACGCCAGGACCAGGCAGCGGTTAGGAAGTATTCCACTTCCTCTTTGGGTGACCGGGATTCCTGTGCACACCCCCGCGACGTACTCCCGGCTGAGAGGTTGCTGCGGTCATAATGCAGGGGACTTGATGGGGCGCTGGATTATTGTGATGCCCTACCTGCCATCATACTTGGAGTCTGTGCCTGCCATCGATTCCCTCTGCACGAGAGAAACCCCGAGAGAAAATACGAAAGGGAGAACAACCCACTGGAGGGTCTTATTGGATGAGTAATGTATAAATATTGTGTAAAACTTTCTCAAAAATTTAAATTACTGTATGTAACATATATGAGAATGATAGAAGTCGAATGCTGTTGACACATATATTTTCTCTCCCATTGTTGAAACAATCATCGGAGGGAATGATTTGTTTAAAGGAAAAGCTAAATTTAGAATATAAGATTGCCCTTCCCACATTTGTGACTACAAGTCCCACAATTTCCGTGAGGTAACAGGAAGTGATGTGTTAGAAACTAGTATGCACCAATTTTTTTTATTTAAATCACTAAAAAAATAATTTATTGGTTTTCCTGTGAGCAAGGTCTCCGTAGAGACCGAAACGCGTAAGGTGTTTGCTGGCTGGCTGTTAAGAATTTGAATAAACCGAGTAACTTTGCAAATCTGACTGTTGCATCGTAATTTTAATACCCGGGAGTGCTCTAAGCAACAAACTTCCCTTTGGGAAAAACGGACTTTATATATATATATATATATATATATATATATATATGTATATATATACATACATATATATATATATATATATTGTTTTCTTCGTTGCCGTGTGAAGAATAAACATCTTTGTCTCAAACCTGGAGTGCTTTCATTCTCTTTCCAGGACGGGAGGGAGTTTCAGGAGCTTTGAATATATATATATATATATATATATATATATATATATATATATATATATATATATATGTATATATATATATAATGCACTTGGTTACTCACGCGTGACGCACACGGATTTGCACAGGTAACCAGCTCTGATCACATTTGGAATAATAAGGACTACGACTCCCAGAGGTCTTCATTTAGCCCATTGGGGCGGGACTTTGTATTTAATGAGGGAGTTGCCTACCACAGCACGATCTTTCCGATAGCCCAAGAAGAAGGGGAAACCCAAAACGCGTCAGCGTTTTGGAAAGCTGCTGAAATAAGCCCGCAAATGACAGTGTCCATACCTCAAATAAAGGCTGGTTACCTGTGCAAATCCGTGTGCGTTCCGCGTGAGTAACCAAGTGCATTATCCGCCGGGATAGCACCACCCCAGGACGGGACTTTGTATTTAATGAGGGAGTTGCCTACCACAGCACGATCTTCCGATAGCCCAAGAAGAAGGGGAAACGAAAGCTGCTGAAATAAGCCCGCAAACGACAGTATCCATACCTCAGATAAAGACTGGTTACCTGTGCAAATCCATGTGCGTCTCGCGTAAGTAACCAAGTGCATTAAATATCAAGGCGGAGGCTCATCCGCCGGGATAGCACCACCCCAGGATTCCAAGGGGGCCGTGTGAAGGGGATTCACCATTCACAGTACGTGGTCTGCACGAAGGATTGAGGACACAGAAGTTCGCGGGAGCCCACAAAGGGCTCTATCTGGCAGTCATAAGTGCGCTCTGATCACATTTGGAATAATAAGGACTACGACTCCCAGAGGTCTTCATTTAGCCCATTGGGGCGGGACTTTGTATTTAATGAGGGAGTTGCCTACCACAGCACGATCTTTCCGATAGCCCAAGAAGAAGGGGAAACCCGAAACGCGTCGGCGTTTCAGAAAGCTGCTGAAATAAGCCCGCAAACGACAGTGTCCATACCTCAAATAAAGGCTGGTTACCTGTGCAAATCCGTGTGTGTCCCGCGTGAGTAACCAAGTGCATTAAATATCAAGGCGGAGGCTCATCCGCCGGGATAGCACCACCCCAGGATTCCGAGGGGGTCGTTTAAAGGGGATTCACCATTCACAGTACGTGGTCTGCACGAAGGATTGAGGACACAGAAGTGCGCGTGGTCCCATGAAGAGCTCTATCTGGCAGTCATAAGTGCGCTCTAATCACATTCGGAATAATAAGGACTACGACTCCCAGAGGTCTTCATTTAGCCCATTGGGGCGAGACTTTGTATTCAATGAGGGAGTTGCCTACCACAGCACGATCTTTCCGATAGCCCAAGAAGAAGGGGAAACCCGAAACGCGTCGGAGTTTCGGAAAGCTGCTGAAATAAGCCCGCAAACGACAGTGTCCATACCTCAAATAAAGGCTGGTTACCTGTGCAAATCCGTGTGCGTCCCGCGTGAGTAACCAAGTGCATTAAATATCAAGGCAGAGGCTCATTCGTTGGGATAGCATCACCCCAGGATTCCAAGGGGGCCGTGTGAAGGGGATTCACCATTCACAATTCATGGTCTGCACAAAGGATTGAGGACACAGAAGTGCGCGGGGGCCCACGAAGGGCTCTATCTGGCAGTCATAAGTGCGCTCTGATCACATTTGGAATAATAAGGACTACGACTCCCAGAGGTCTTCATTTAGCCCATTGGGGCGGGACTTTGTATTTAATGAGGGAGTTGCCTACCACAGCACGATCTTTCTGATAGCCCAAGAAGAAGGGGAAACCTGAAACGCGTTGGCGTTTCGGAAAGCTGCTGAAATAAGCCCACAAACGACAGTGTCCATACCTCAAATAATGGCTGGTTACCTGTGCAAATCCGTGTGCGTCCCGCGTGAGTAACCAAGTGCATTATATATATATATATATATATATATATATATATATATATATATATATATATATATATATATATATATATATATATATATATATATATTACCTCCAAAACGCTCCTGCTGCTTGAAAGAGCACTCCGCAACCAGGTAAGTGAAACCACTTTATTGCCACGATGAACATTACATTTGACTCGTAATTCTGCTCCTCAGCCTACGAGTTTCAAAGCTGTCCGCTTCTTCTTCTTGGGCTTGTGGTGCAGCGCAGAGACGGCAGTTATAAGTCATTTTCCCACAGTTCATAGCGCTTGGTAGCGTTCGTTAAAGCTATAGTAGCATGTAGGTACATTGGGACTTGTAGTTCTTATCTGCCATACTAATATTATAAAGAGAAAGCCCAAACCTTTGAGGCGAGTAATCTCAGTAACCACAGCACCAAACACAATACCCAATACAGCGTTGGAAAGGGCAGTTGCAGCAGAAGGACATAGGCTATGCAGACGGCCACCATATACATTTAAAAGGTAAAAGAACTGTGCCAGCAAAGCAGTCCCTTGTGGGCGTGTCTGCGTTCTGCTGTGGGCGTGTGCTGGGGGCGTGACAAACCCTGGAGGCGTGTGGTACGTTCCGCCCTTCATGCCATGTGAGTCGTAATTGCTCCGCATCAAGGGGCACGCTGGGGGCGAGACACGCTGGGGCCGTGACAAAACGCTGTGGGCGTGTGTCCACGCTGTGGTCGTGGGTCCGCCCTTCATGCCATGTGAAGCGCCAATCATGCAATTGCACCGCATCAAGGGGCACGCTGGGGGCGTGACAAATGCTGGGGGCGTGTGCTACGTTCCTCACTTCATGCCATCTGGGTCGTACATTAATCAGATCGTCTGCTGTGCTCGTGTGCTTGGGGCATCACAAAGGCATTCACCTCGAAGCTTGGTAAGTAACCATTCGCAAGACGCCCTTGGGGGACTGCCCGTTGTCTCACACATGCTGGGGGTGCCGAATGCAGTGTGTGCCTTGGCCTGGGTGCGTCTGATAGGGCCGAACGCATGTGTGGCTTGGCCTGGGTGCGTTTAAAAAGCACTCGGGCTGAAGAGCGTCGGTGTGGGTCATAAAACAATAAGAACAGCGGAACAATCATTCAAGGCTCACACAATTCTAATTGTTAGACGGTCGCCACTGGCCCTCAAGTGGGGGAACACGCGACTGAGCGTGTCTGTGGGGACAATTACTGCAGCCTCTCATGCGCGCTGTTACTGAACTATCACATTAAACCAAATTACACGCGCCTGCTAACATCAGCCAGGGCTGTTGCCGGGCTCAAGCGGCGGATCACTACACTAATTACATGCGCCTGCTAACATGAACCAGGGCTGCAGCTGGGCCTCAAGCGGGGGGACACATGCCTGCTAACATCAACCAGGGCTGCAGCTGGACCTCAAGTGGGGGAACACGCAAATGACTGTATCTGAATACACACATTACACACATTCTATTTCATACCCAGACAACGTCGGGACGGGCTGCTAGTATGCATATATTTTAGTAGGTATTAAAATAATAGTTCCTCAATTTGTAATAATTTTTTATTCAATAGTAAAAATATTATGTTGTATATAAGTTTGTTTTCCATAATTCTGTTGTATTTTGGGTCTTTTAATGAGGTTATGATATTTCATGTATCTATATTGTTGTTTCCTATATTTAGGTATTTTAGATGTTTTTATTGCATAATTTTTAGTCTATATTATTATTTTTCTATTTTTAGAATGGGAATTGCGATATTCATTTTGTCGATATTTCATTGACAATATTTATATACTTTGATATTTTTTTCATCGATATTATTACATAGAAGATTTTTTCTATAACTCTACTTTTAATAATATTATTTGACATGGATAGTAAGCATTCGTCATTACTTCAGACTGAATTCTTCGAAGACATCCATGTCCTGTGAAAGTGTGTGAACACACTATTGTTCACAAGGTGGGCCAGGCATTGACAGACACACATGTTTCTTTAAGCCTTATAGCCTGCTGCTGAGTGCTTTACGGATTATTAAAGACCGTGAACCTGAGTTACAGGCCCAGCAGCAGGCAAGGGTCTACAACAAGGGAGATAGCCTTTGACAACTGGTATAGCCAAAAGGGCTATAAGACTATTAGAAAATTCCACCCACTGAGGGTAGAATATTTAAAATTTAAAAGGAAGAAATAGAAACACAAACATTGGAATGCTGGAACAGGAGGTGTATATCAGCCATTATTTGCCCTGAAGCATTTCCTTGTCTTCAATGGAGCTCCTAACATTCCAGCATTCTAATTTGAGCTTAGGTCCACATAGTTGCACAGTTGTGATAGCAGATGTGTACAAATGTTAATGGTAGTCGTGGGCTGCTAGTACACTCCATGCCCTAACATTACTTCGAACTATATTTAAAAGTAAAAATATATAAATATGTGCCTGAGTTTGATTTTGGAGGTGATATATTCGTTAAACACATGGTAGAACTGACCTATACTACTTACCAGGTGTATTAAACCAGAACTAAATTTTAATGTGGTGGTCAAAATGTATGCCAGTTGTATGACTTAAGCCCAGATTTAGAGTTTGATAGACGGGTTACTCAGTCACTAACATGACAGATATCCTGCGCTCATTATTACGTTATAACCTATAGCACATGTAAGAAGGTAGGAAGGATATCTATTACATTTCTGACAAAGTAACTCATCTGCCAAAATCTAAATCAAGCCCAAGGTGCCTCCTACAAGTAAAGGTATAGATGTGACATACTCCTTGTGATACCATTAACACTGTAGATAGGTTGAAGACATTTAGCTTTACTTGTAATTCATTAATTAACAGATAAAATGCATGATTTTGAGTATTGCAGAAGGGTAGTCTGTCACAAAGTGACATATATTTCATTCATCAAGGTCATATTATGCACTTGTATGACGGAAGACAGAATATCTGTGCCATTTGTGATGGAGCAACTAAAATCAAAACTATGCCCTTTTACAAAAATATATGTTTATTAGTTTCAACAAGCATGATGGCAAACAATTAAATGTGAGGCAGATAGCATTTACCGATAAGAATAACCCCCCCCCCCTCCCACCCCTCAGCAGAGCAGACTAAAGGACATTGTGTACTGTAAAAAAAAAATCCTGTACATCATAGACAGACATAAGTAGAGCAGCAGAAATACAGTCATTGATATAACTCTCATAGTGAAGCGACTATTACATAGACATGAAGAGGCATATACATCACAGGTTACATCAAATCTGGGTGGGACAATAAATACCCAGTAAGCGGGGCCTAGAAATCCCTGGGGCGCGAAGCTATGGGCAATTCTTCCGCATACATCCCCAGCTGATCCCTACAATAAAGTGGATCACAGAACCACTTTTTCACAGTTGGAGTGATTTTCGCTCCCCAACACTGGGCAACAGCCCTTTTGGCTGTCACGTTTGCCGGGACCAGCGAACTACAATAATGGCTGCTGCCCGGGGTTATGCATGCGCAGGGGAAGGTCAGGCAAGTCAAAGCCGAGCCTCCCTCAAGCAGTAACGCTTTGCGTCATGCATAGGGAATAGCGTTTTACACTCTTCCTACCTTCTCTCTTCCAGGGCGCTGCGCTATCAGTGTGAGTCCGGCGTGTATGCGGCGTTTCTCCTACCCGAGTCGTCTCTCCTCAGCGTCTCTCGGGGGCCAATCCTCCGGTGACCTGCAAAAGAAGAAAAGAGAAAGCCAAGCCAAACCTGGATTATCAATGTAGACGGTAACAGCGCTCTCGCACTGAAATTTAATTTATATTGTTTGTTACTACTTACCTGATCCTGTGCTCCTGGCGCTGTGAGTATCTATTCCTTCTTTTGACATATCTATTGTAGGGAAAGAAAAAGAAAAATTAGTTTACCTGAACACAAGGTTTCTTTTTTTGTTATTTTATTATCGACCTGTTAAAGACAGTTACATTTTGGGGTTTATTTTCATGAGCTAGATCTGGTTTATAGGTAGGTTTTGGCATCTGCATAGGGTATTACATTTCAGCTCCTCAGCTCAGCATTGTCTCATTATTTTTCCAGCACCAGACACAAGCTCTATACATCAACTATTCATTATATGGAAGAAGGGATATGTCAAGGTAGGGAGTAGTAGTATAAAGAGAATTGAGGGATAGATGGTGAACATTTCCACAAGCTAACCTGTTCTCTGTGATTCTCTCCTACCTAAGCCTGGGTCCTGTTCCCATTTGGGTTGCAACGTGGGATTTCTTCCCCTTTTCCTTGTTTTATTTCCCTTCCTCCCCGGGTTACCATTGTCACTTTGACTTTGTTGGGTGCAATAGGTGGCCTAGGGAAGTTGAGGACCTTGCTTCATGTTTATGACGTTCCTGCGAAAATATTGATTAAACCTTGACATTGGCAAACAAAGTTGATACAGCAACTATACGTCTATTACAGGGTTTACGGCTTTTAACATACCCAAGTAGGAAGATCTCAGGAGTGCAATGCACAGGTTCCATCACAATATCAGTGACCACACTCACCACCCTATACCAGAATGCAAATATACCTGCACAGAACCATGCCACAAGCAGGAAGTCAGCGTCAGCTTGCCCACACCTCCCACAGCCAGCAGACTCTTGTAAACCATACCTACAGAGTTGTAGAGGAGAATAATATAACTGGTTGAAGTATTTAAAGTGAATAATGCAAAGGTTACAATTCGCCGTGAGGTGCCCCATAAGCTCGCAGTATGCCTCCAAAGATCTGGAAGACGGACCCCAGGGCTACCCATCATCTAAGATACAAGGGGTGATCCCCAAATTCTTGCTCTAGCAAGGAAGCATTATAAATTTTGGTGATTAAGCCTTTTCGCTCCTCCCCAGCTAGCATCGCCTGCAATGCCAGCAGAGTTGTAAGTTCTTCTGGATAATTTGGGTAGATAGTGCTAACAGCTTGCCGAACTCTAACATAAGTGAAGCTAAACATACATCCACAATCTGTTCGCCCTTGTACATCTTGCAATGACCTGAACCGACCCTGCTTGTACAGGTCCCCCATCCGGGAGATACCAATAATTGCCAACTCGTGCAGAGCGGGCTTCTTCCTTGCTGCAGAAATGTCCTGATGCTAGGCCAATGGCAGCAATGGAGCATATAAATACGGGAGCTGCACCCTCTTTGCCAGTGCCCTCCAAGCCCATGCTGTGCATTGCACTGGATTTATCTCAGTCCGAGGGCCACCTGAGCCTCCAGAAAGAGTCACTGCCTGCAGGAGCATTGGAAGAACAGCGTCTGACTCAATAGCAAAATAAGGTTGAAACCGCTGTGGGAAGTGCCAATAATGCACAATTTGCACCTATGTGCATCAATAATAGAGCCAGAGGTCTGGAGCCTCAAACCCACCCGGTCAAATGGCGGCACAAGAATGTCCCAACGGCATCTGGGCTTCTTTCTGCCCCATACAAATGTAAGCATTGTCGATTGGAGTGTCTTGAACAGCACAATATTCAACTTGATTGGGATATTGAAAAAAAAATGGATCAACTTGGGGAGAAAAGGCATTTTATAACCGCTATCAATCGCGCCCATCACTCAGCCAGCTCAATGATGCGCGCAATGGCTTGTCCATACTTCTCAGATATCACCTTATCCGGATCTCTATGCAGCCATACCCCCAGACACACTGGATCATCTGTCCAGGTCAGCGGAAAGTCCAGCTCCACCTCAGACCATCAGTGGGAACACCACTGACTTCGCCCAGTTGATCCCGCGACCCAAAAACCGCTCAAATTTCACTACGCCCGGAGCAATGCTGGCTAAAAGGTAGTGGGTTACCGAACATACAATAGCATATCATCAGCATATAGGGAGACCACTTGTGGTCTCTGCCGAAAGTGTAGTGCAGCTGCTGCATGCTTGTTGCATGCTTCTGTCGAAGAAAAAATGGAGGAAGGCCCATCCTAGTTAAAACCGTGAACATGAAATCCCATTGGAGGGAGTCAAATGCTTTTGCTGCATCAAGCAGCACTGCCACTGCTTGAAACTCTGGATCAAAATCATAAGCCTCCACATAGAAAGCAAAAAGCATGGAGGCAAGATCGGATACATAGCCTTATAGCCCAACCATCCCTCCGGCCTTACAGGTAGTTAACACCATCCCTGCTGATGATATCCTTCTCCTGTGCTGAGCCATAATGAAAACGGGCGTGGTCATGATGAGCTCAGCATTGGAGAGCCACCCCAGTGCAACGTCTTCAAGGTAGGAATCTATATCTTCTAGTGGCAGGATATCCCTAGCGTTGTAAAGTTTTGTGTAAAATTTTAAGACTGTATCACAAATTTCAGGAGTTTAGTAGTGTGCAACCCCATCGTCATCTAAGAGTTCCTTAATATACTCCTGACTACGCAGCACCGCTAGCTTCTGCACCGAGGAGCCACCTGGACGCCTCCCCTCTCCATAGTAGCAGGCAGTGCTGTGGAGAGAGTGGTGCAACAACTCCTGATCGACTGCTTCATTATGGTCAGTGACTTGGTCTCTTATTGCAGCTGGCGTTTCCGGAGAGGTATTTTTCTCATAATCACGCTCGACCGTGGAAATATCAGATGCCAATTTGTGTATTCTGCGTCGAAGGTCCCGCAGCACTCCCGATTGTGCCCCCAATCAAGCCCCACGGACAGTCACCTTGAACGCATCCCAAAGCACCCCAGCACTGTCAACAGACCCCTCATTTTCTCTAAAAAAGTTACAAATCGACTCACCAATAGTTTGTTTAAGAACTGGGTTGGTTAACTCAGTTGGCTGTAATCGCCATGAAAAGGGCAGCCATTCACATGCAACTCAAGGATCACAGGGGAATGATCAGAATGTTTGTGAGCCATATGCCCAACCTTCACAACCCAAGTGCACACGATCTCCGAAACAAGCCAGAAATCTATATGGGCTCATGTCTCATGTACAGAGGATACAAATGTGCTCTCTCGGCTAGTAGGATGTTGAAGACGCCAGACATCATGTAGTGGGCCAGCATCCAGTAACTCCAAAAGCACTTCTGCTGCCTGTTTAATCTTCACTGTTCCACTACTAACCCTATCCAAGGTGGCATCAAGGCAGACATTGAAATCACCACCCCAAATTATTGCAGCCGGAGGAAACTCAGAGATCTGGCACCACACATCCGCAAAGAAGGATGGATCATCAGTGTTTAGCCCATATACGTTAACCAACAGTACACGCACGCCTCCCAATCGTCCATGCACTATTGCCGTTCACCCATGCTCATCTGTGTCAGCCCGAACCATGGTAAAGGGGACATCAAGAGTCATCACACCCCTCTAATATGTAGAATAAGAAGACCCAATTTTAGCACTCGCGCAACGTGCACCCACTCTTTGTGCTGGTTCTTTAGTGAGATGTGTTTCTTGTAATAAGGCTACTTGCACATCCATTCTATCCAGGTATGGCAGAACTGAATGTATTTTTTTTAATGGATATTGAGGCCACGCACGGCCCAGGTGAGGAACTTTATTTTACCACTCATACCGTCATTAACGGGATACCAAAACTATACAGCCCACCATGTATGTCTTAAGTGCCATAACGTAACTTTACAGGAGAGTCACAATAGAGCTGCAATGTCTGCCTGGCAAGCCCGATCACAAACCCCCCAGCCCCCACCCACTTTAGCGTCCCAAACTTGCCAAAGCAATCCCAATTAAAAAAAAAAAACAGCCAACAGAACCAAACAAGTGAAATTTTCATTTGGGGTACACCCAGTTAGGGGGCGCTGAGTGCTACTAACCTCCCAACTAGTAGGAGGTGGCCAAGCAGGTCTAGGAATTCGCCAAAATATCAAACTTCATTCACCATAGAGCACATTATAACCTGATGAAACTGTCACCAGGGATTCTGAGTCGCCCCAACTTGAGAAATACACTAGTAGGACATGTAACATCATGTTCATATTGTGACCCTGCATGGACGAGTTAAACTATGAGGTAATTAAAAACCAACACATATCCCCATCAGTCCTCTTCATCTCGGGCCATGCCTGAATCCCTTGGCCTACATTTAAACTGTTTTACGTGCTCGAGGGTGGCTTAGGTGTTGGAAAAGATTTTAGCGTACCCATCTGGACCTATGCGTAAATGAACAGGATATAACATTACATACGAGACCCCTTCTGATTGCAAAAACGTTTTCACTGCACTAAATTCCCATCTAGCAGACTGCACAGCCACCCTAAAATCAGGAGAAAAGGCCAAACTGTTACCCAGGTGCTCAATATTCCCCTTGTCTCTGGCTAGTCGTAAAATAGTGTCACAGTCTCTGTAGTTTAAAAGTCTTGCTATTTTGGGATGAGAAGGGGCACCCGGGACAGGTTTCGCAGCAAGGGAGTGATGAGCCCGCTCGATGATAAACGTACTGGATAGGTGCTCAGTTCCAAAACTGTCTTTAATGAGATTTTCCATGTAAGTCTCCATTTTCCCCACATTCGTGGACTCCGGCAGTCCTGTGAGTCTGATGTTATTGCGCCTGGACCGCGCTTCCGAATCCTCATTCTTGGCTTGAATGAGGGACAACACCTTCTCCATGTTGAGCGTCTTACCAGCAACTTCACTCAGCTCATCTTCCGTCTCTGAGACTCATTGTTCAACCTCCCCCATGCGAGCATTCTGCTTCTCTAATTGCCCAGATAGATGATCTAAACAATGTTTCACAGTCACCATAGTACCCTCAATAGATTAAAGGCTGTGTTGCAATGCCAAGAGAGTAGTTTCAAGTGTAGGGGGGTTGTCACCATGAGCCTCCGCCTCCGAGTCCGAGGCCGCCTTTTGTGAAGTTTTACCAGGTTTGCGAGCCTCGAATGTGAGGCGAGGCTGGGATTTGTCAGTACTCCCCATGGCAGATAAAGTGAGGTGTACCACATAGTTTAGCAAGGCACAGCCCAAACATGAGAAAGTGCGCACCAAACAGTCCGGAGGCAAAGCAGGATCTAGTATGGCAGGGCCCCCCCTAAAAAAAAAACTCACAGCACCCCAAAACAAGAAGGCACACAAAGCAGGCATCAGAGAGGGTAGGCCCAGCGTAGTCTAGGGGCACTCTGCGGCTCTTCACTGAGCGACGCTCAGACCCAGGGAGCTACAGCACACTATTAGTAGTTCGTGAAATGGGGGTATCAGACAGTCCGCCACTCGTGGGGATCAGCGTAGAACTCCAGGCATAGCACGTAATGCAGCGACAATCCTCCCAGGTAGCACAGTAGCACCAACACCACGCCAACTGCCCAAAGGGAGCTGGCGAGGCCTACACCTCCCCTGGCTATGACAACAAGCGCTATATAAATGCAATTACAATACAATTATAATACAATGTATATGAAGAGAATGGGTGGTGAGACAGCAAGTTAAGGGGGTTGCTCCCAGACTCAGCAGGCCCGGAGAGGACTCAGCGCATCTGCGGAGTGATAAGGCCAGCAACTCTCTCAGCAATGCAGCACCATCAGGTAACACCGCTGCTCAGGCCCACGTTGCATAAAGAGCCAGCGGCCTTGTCAAGAGCGTGCTCCCACCGGTCCCAGCAGCAGCCTGCAGAGCACGGCGCCAGCCCAGGACCCCCACCCACCACTGCAGCCACGGGCCCCGTAAGCGCCATACCCCACTCACCACCGCCGGCATCAGGAGCGATATAGTCAGCAGGCAGCCACTCACAGCTCAGTCCAGGGCACAGGGGATGCAGTCAGTTAGGGGGCCGTTCTCCTCCTCTCACCCCTCCGCATACAGTAGTGCCGCAGATAGCTCCGGTATAGTCACTTCCGCCACCACCCGTGCCCGGAGTGCCGCCTTAAAGATAGCTCATCCAGTCAGGGTACTGCGGCGACAGACAGTACATATGCAAGTTTGCAGCAAGGGGTTCAGCTTCTCAGGAGTGCTCGGTGGTCGCCATTTTGTGAGCGCACGGCGATAGAGCTGGCGGGCAAATTTCGAGAGCTGCAGTGGATCAATCAGTGGAAGTTTTCGCTTCCAGCACCTGCAGGAATGCAGCACATTATCTGCCCATTCAAAGCAGGAGCACAGATGCAGCGATGGGAGGCAGATGATTGTCGGATTGTGGCTTGGCCGGGCAGAGCAACACTAGGGAGCGGCCATCTTGCCGTGCACCCTTTAGAGCCCCACACAAAAAAATATGCCCGTAATGATTTCCCATTCCACGCCCGTTATTGAGATTAGGATGGTAAATTATCTAATGCCTGCTCCTTTTTGATGTGTGCACCTTTTGCTATTAACCTTTGTAGTATGCATATATCTTCTTTCAGCTTTCTCTAGACAGGCAAGGGAGCCGCTGGCCAGAATTCGGGGTACACTCCGGAGAGCAACTGGGAGCAATGTGGAGACACCGATACCAAGGGACCTAGCAGCAAAGAGGGTAATGAGGCTGGCCAGGAGCCCCCAACAACATGTTATGTTATGTTATGTTAAGTGCTCTTATAAAAGGTTCTTGAAGGCTAACGGGTCTTGAGTATTGCGCAATGAAAACGGAAGGGCATTCCGAGCCTGGGCAGCCTTAATGGCCAAGGAGCAACTGCCCATCTTGTGGCGGAAGAAGCGGGCACCCTAGCTAGAAGGAGAGCTGAAGAACGCAGTTGTCTCAGCTGGACATTAAAGGAGAACCGCTTCTGTAAATAGGCAGGCCCATGACCATAGAGGGCTTGATGAGCAATGACCAGGGATTTAAATTTGACCCGATCTGCCACGGGAAGCCAGTGGAGTACGTGGAGTTGTTCAAGCACACTGCTCCTCTTAGCGGTTCCCAAAAGCAGCCTGGCGGCTGCATTCTGATTTACCTGCAGTCTATTTAGAGAGTATCCAGGGATGCCTATGTACAACCAATTAGCGTAGTCCAATCGAGAAAGGATTAAAGGCACGGATGACCGTCTCTTTGGCAAGCCTAGGGAGGAGAGGTAAAAACTCCTTAGTGTTTTGAGAAGGCCAAAATAGCTGCCTGAGAGGTTTTTCACCTGAGCAGAAAACGAGAGGTTATCCTCAAACCTCACTCCTAGGTTTTTAGCAGATTTTCTTTTAGTTAGTAGAGGGAGCCCAGGAGGCCAGATCGTGTCTCTGAAGCCTGAAGGGAAGTTACCGTAGAGTAGGATCTCTGACTTGTCTTTGTTACATTTGAGTTGGGCCGCCGCAAGCCACTCAAAAACCCAAGAAAAGCAGTGCTCAACAAAGCCCTCATCCTTTTCCCAGGTGAGGAGAAGCTGGGTATCTTCAGTGTAAGCTATCACCTTAGCACCCAAGTCTTCTGCTAAGTGGACCAGAGAAGTAACGTAGATATTAAAAAGAAGGAGGCTGAGGGTAGACCCCTGTGGAACACCAGTGGTGACCGGCTGCAGAGTTGAGGCGGCCGGTGACAGCCAGAACTGTTGCACCCGCCTTTCAAGGAAGGACCTCTGTCAGCCCCAGGCGGCGCCTGAGACCCCAATCTCAGTGAGTTGGGTGAGCAGAAGGGAGTGCGGTATCATGTTGAATGCCGCCAACAGGTCGAGCATTACCAATGCTGCTCTTCCACCGGCATCTTAACAGTTGCGAATGGCTTAGGAAATCTCCACCAGCGCTGTCTCGGTGCTGTAGGAAGAGCGAAAGCCAGACTGTGCTGGATGCAAAACATCAGTCCCTTCAACAAACTCCGTGAGTTTTCTTGTCAACACCTTCTCACATACTTTAGCTAAACTGGGCAGGAGGGAAATAGGGCGATAGTTCCCTGGGTTCAGGGGATCAAGAGTAGGCTTCTTCAAAAGGGGAAGGATTTTTGCCTCAGGATTTGATTCCTCTGATGGGGCCTGCCCTTCTTGGTGGTGTCTGAACCAACACAGGCTGTAAGATTTCTTTCAGTGGCCACCACCACCACTTCAATCAGCACCACCTCCACTCCTGTCCTTCCGTAAACGCCATCACCTGATCTGTAAACAGACAGGGGTCTCCATCTTCATGGGGAACTTCCACTGCCCCATCCTGCCAGCACTGGTGTCAGAGGAGGCACTGGAAGTTGGAAGAAGGCTTTGTTGCATGTCATCCAGGGTGTCAGTCTGCATCTCATACTAGGGACTGACATCCTGGATGATATGTGTTCTACCCTGTCTGCCTCACAGAGAGATTCTCTCTCTTAGCACCTCAGCTGACGCCTGTGCTTTGAGCAAACCTGCTCCTATTCCTCCTATTAGCCTCATCACAACCTCTTATCCCATTCTACCGACTGCCTCCTTCAAAGCCCTGACCTCATTCAACAGCCCAAGGTCACATTCTGACCCAATGTCTTCACCTCACTCCATCATTCCACCTGACTGAAAAATACTCCATATCCGTAAACTTTCCCATACCACAAACACCTCAAATATCCAAAACCTCACACATATTGTTGCCTTCTCTCCCCAAGATCTCCTGGCCCTGCCCCTCCTAAAAAAATCCTAAAATCCCAACCCCCCAAAAGGTAGGTCCCAGGACATCTATCTGTTTCTGAAGGATATAGTGCCCCATGAGGAGAAGGCTAAAGTGATGGAGAGGCAAGATGAAGGCCTGGAGCCTACTAAAGACTAGAATAAAACACTAGGGGCCCGATTCACAGAATGAACTTAAGACTAAATCCTAAACTTACTACTATTTGGTATTCACAGAATGCACTTACTACTTTCGGGATTCACAGAGTGAACGTACTACTTTCGGGATTCACAGAATAAACTTACTACTTTCGGTATTCACAGAATAGATTTAAGACTACTAACTCTAAGTCTGAAATCGGGGAG
Organism: Lissotriton helveticus; assembly: GCF_964261635.1. Lineage (NCBI taxonomy): Eukaryota > Metazoa > Chordata > Amphibia > Caudata > Salamandridae > Lissotriton > Lissotriton helveticus. Next base: position 1,001,583,376 of record NC_136068.1, read on the forward strand.
TAAATTCCGGCCCGGAGGCGGAGCTTCCGGCTTGGGGGCGGAGTTTCCGGCCCGGAGTCGGAGCTTGCGGCCCAGAGTTGGAGATTTCAGCATGGCAAAAATCCCCACCTCCGAGCCGGAAGCTCTGCCTCCAAGCCGCAAGCTACGCCTCCGGGCCAGAAGCTCCGCCTCCGGCCCGCAAGCTCCGCCCCCAAGCCGGAAGCTCCGCCTCCGGGCCGGAATTTACTCCCCGATTTCGGACTTAGAGTTAGTAGTCTTAAATCTATTCTGTGAATACCAAAAGTAGTACGTTTTTTCTGTGAATCCCGAAAGTAGTAAGTTCACTCTGTGAATCCCGAAAGTAGTAAGTGCATTCTGTGAATACCAAATAGTAGTAAGTTTAGGATTTAGTCTTAAGTTCATTCTGTGAATCGGGCCCTATATTTTTTACCCAGCTCCAAAGTTTACTTGACTTGTTCATATTTTTTCGCTAATTTGATATACTTTTATATATGAAAAAAAGAAGATTTGTGATGCCCTTGTTATTTATTAAGTGTAAACATTTATAATTCAACCTTTTTGTGTCTATTGTGCAATTAGAGATATAATTCATTTTTTTAAACTTATATTGTTTGTCATATGTAATTTTGTATTACAAATTGTTGTTTAGGTTAACCCTTGACTTCCATTTCCAGGTCTTGTGGTTGCCTATGTACTGCATTATGGGAGATGTATTGCATTCCCCTTCACATGTGTGTTAAAGGAAGTGGTGGTGCTTTTGTGAGGGCTAAGAGCGTGTGGCTTTCTGAGAGGTTTTGTGTCACTACACTTAACTTAGTTTTGTAAATAAATGTAGGAATACTTTAAGGTATTGGGGTTCCAATGTGGTCCATGCCACACCTTTTGTTTGTCAACACCTATGTTAAGGATATGAGTGCAGTGACTGGCATATGAGTGTGTTCCTAACATTCAAATGACAGGTGCTGACACCATGGAGATCTGACACTGAAATTTATTTTTCAATAAACGGAAGCCGTGACGTGTATCGGCAGCGAACCGCCTCGCTCATTTTATATATAGATACACATACATATTTAATAAAATAAATAGGTACGGGCCACATTTGCACACTGGGGTATTTCTGAGCTTGGGAAGACCCCCTGTATAGGTGTTTTGCATGGCATGGAAGACAGCATACATTTGTGCTTGCTGCACACTCTGGTCGGCGGTCCCGACTGCCTCATTAGGATGTGACCGAACACTGTTTTGTCGCATTCCGACATTTCCTTATGTGAGTATGTGTTACGGCCATAAACCAGCCATAGTACATACTGCCATAAGACAATGGGAGGGGGTGTTAATCCCAGCACACCGTGTCAGATTCCTCAAGGAGCCTGCCACAGGGTGCAGGGATTCAGAGGGGCACCATAGATGCCGCCTCGGCCACCAACTGGAGTCCGCCAAGGAAATGGGGCGCTGCTAGGGGCCCCGTTACTCGCTCTCCATCAGGCTTTTCATGTCAGAAAGCCTGTTGGAGACCGAGTATCGTAATATCAAGGGCAGAAAGGCCACCCTTTGGGATTATGGGCCGGCATCTGACTGGCCGACAGGCTCCTTAAACCTGTTGGATGCCAGCCGGAATGACCGGTCTGTTTCAATTCCGACTGGCTGATTTATAATCAGCGGATCGGAAGGTCGGAGGCGTTTCGACCACCATCATTATAAGCCCCATAGTTATGAAGATATAAGGGAAAGTCACAGTAAAAACCTGCACATCAAACCATAAAACAGTCCCACAAACTCCCCCGTGGTCCAATCGATTTAGGCATTTTTCCCCCTGGGGGTCTAATCGCCCCACCTGGGGAAAACTAAAAAAAAAAATTTCAATGAATTCCCCAGGGTCATCGGCCTGTATGCTAAGGGGGCCAACCACCCTGGAGAATAATTTTTGTGGGCCCACCACCAAGCACTTTACCAGCCATTATGTTTTTACCGGGCAGTGAGGGGGTAAGCAATGGTGCCCCAAAATTGAAGACAAACATCTATTTTGAAAAATGTCACCCAGTGAGGGTCAGCCCTTATGTCACAGTGGCCGACTCCCTAAAAACTCTGGAATCCCATGTGTCTAGTGGATACTTCTTCTGAAGACTCTCCCCTTCTGAAGACTCTCCCCTCTCCCCTGAAGCCTCTCCCCTCAAACGTGGGAGGCCACCTGGGCATTTTATCCTCACAGGATGCTTGTGGAAGCAACTCACCTGCTGCTTCCTCACCATTTCGGTGGGGTTTGTGATGTCAGGGAGCCTAACTGTGTTCTGATGTCACAAACGGATAAAGGTGGGGTCGGGTCTGACCACGTCTTTAGTGGAAAAAATAGCAAGCCTTCTCTGCAAGCACCAGAGGCTTCTTTTAACCCCTCTCCAAAGTCAGACGTCTGCTAACGGCCAGACTAGTAATGTGGACTTCGGCCAGCATCCAATACCTGCACTAATGGAGTTAATAGGTTTCTGGGAATATGGCAGTGTGGCCCTTCTTTTTTGTCCGTGGGTGTATTATTATCCTTCAGCATTCCAGGTCAGTGCCACCATCTAGTCTGTTTTGTATGTTTTTGGCAGTCGTGGTTTTACGCTCCTTAAATCTGGTTACTCTGAAGATGGAAAAGGAGAGATGAGACAGGTGGAAGCAATGGGTGTGAAACGACAGGCATGCACAGACCAACCACAAACAGGGAAGACAAGCATTCACTATGAGAGGAGAGAGTGACCTATGCATGCATGAGTAGAAGCATAGCACAAGAGGGGAAACAGAGAAAACACTGAATTGCCAGCATCAGAAGAAGCTTTTTACTGAAAGAAATACAGAAAAGGTGCAGAAGCATGTGCAGAGTCAATTAAATTGTCACACGCATGCTTATTAAAAAGGTACTACACAGGGAACATCAATGCAAGCTACGCTCTCAAGCACAGAACAGGTGTACTGTCCGAGACACTCCGACAAAAAGTAGGTACTGTTTGGGCAAAAGTGGTGGAAGTGCACTCAGACAGTGGAAGCTTCCTTCACATTGAGGAAGTGCAGCACGAACAGTGCAGGCACACACATACCTTGAACCATTGAGTACTATTGCACAGGCAGTGGCGGCCAAGTGTTCCTCAAACACTTTGATAAATACATCTGCAGCAGGCTCCAAATAGAGCAGGTACAATACAATAGCAGCAGTGACACTAAAAGTCAAAATAATAGACGCATGAGAAACCATAAGATAATCTTTACTCAAATACAGCACCCTGGCAAAGCACAGACCAGCAGCAGGCTTCCCTGACAAACATGTGCATCAGGAGTGCATGTGTGCCTGCATCAGTCTCAACATTTGCAGCAAAAATGCAAGAAACCGGCAAGCATAACGAACAGTGCAAACCATCTACCCACACACAGAACAATATAACATGGGCATTAGCAGTCCAAGCTTCCCTCACGTACTAAAAAGTGCAGCTTTAACAGTAGAAGTCATTGGAGGCCAACTTCTGTGGGGCTCAGGCCCCACCTATATTCCAGCAGAGTGACTCCACATAACAGAATTTCCGAATGAAACAAAGCATGGGCTCTGCTCAGGACCTGAAACACCAGCACAGTGGTTTCATGCTCAGATAACAAATTCAGCTGCTGATCCTCCACAGTGTGACCAAAAGAAGGAGTGACGGTTGCAGGTGGTGCTGTACGGCAAAATCACACTCCATGGAGTCTCTCATTGTGATGGGAAGTAATGGTTTTAGCAAGCCTTATTGCTGGAGCAATGTTACAGCGTGCACATTAGTACAGGAATGCTTACACCTTCACTTGAAACAGAAACTCCGCACTTTCTCCACTTCATTAATTAACCCTTGATTGCCTCAGAAAGTAAAACCATAAAGTCACAAACAATATTTTTTAACTTCTTATATAGCTGTCAAGGGACTCAATGTAATGTGTGATACCTTCAACAAGTCTATTCTTTTCAGGTGCCACGATATTGCATTCTGGAACCTGTGACTTGCTTTTTAACGTTGTAAATAGGAAATTGATATCTCGCTATGCAACACTGATAGTGATCTAGCAGAAGCGGTGTGATTTCATAATCATTCACAATAATCCAATATATCATGAACTAAAATACACAATCTATTTCAATAATCAAGAGTTTGGGCCCAGAGTAACTCTAAAATCACTTACAATTCATGAGGTCCTCCTATAGATCTTTGTAAGAGCCAATAGTGACTCAGATAATTAGAGACAGATGCTATTTCCTTCATGAATACCTGTAATAATGAAAATGCCTAACCAACAATAGTCAAGACACGTATCATGTAAATAAAACTCATCGATAAAGGCAAACTCTGTATATTTATCAAGGTACCTTTATCTAAATCATCAAATAGGAATGGTCAATACACAAAACTACATTAGAATGTCAGTACTTTCGTTATTTCAATGATTACAGGGTAAATCACAACATAAAATAGATCATGGTAAAATACATCAAAATCAATAACTAGCGTGAGAAGAGAGAGAGATAGAAAAAAGATATGCATTGCAATTTCAGTATGCAATTCAAAATTCATACGAACCTAAGATCAATTAGCTAATGCATAGCGTGCAGTAGTCTGAAATAGCCACCTTTAACCGAAAAAGTATAGATTGTGTAATCATCACCAGCCGATGAAGTGCAAGTTAATCAGGATTGTTCAGTTCAGGGGAAAGTCAAAGTTTGGACCAACAGCATGTCATGTCCAGAATTGCAAGTATAATAGCCAGCCAGCCAGAGTAGCGTCAGGAGCAGGTGCCAGAGTACGATCATGAGAAATATAAGCATAGAACAGAGCAGGTTCAATGAATAGTTCTTTTCCCACGGAGTAGTTATACCTCAAAATGTTGACAATTTCATCCCCCAAATGTAACTTTTTAACAGTTTTACACAATTCTATTGGTTAAGATCCATGGTGTGATCATTCAACAGCCTAGTTCATCCGGCACTTTAACAAGATGGTTTTTGTTCATTCGCAAAACGTCATGTCACCTCAGAAGTAGGAAACACATCGAAACATTTTCATATCCATGCGCTAGCTTCCACATCAGCTTGAAACATAGTCAACACAATTATTCATAGAGAGAAATAGTGTAACCAAAGGAAGGAAACTCTAGTGATATGATATGCGTTCATGACTAAAGCAAACAGATCAGCGTTTTTAGAAATAATGAAGGACATAACATTCTTCTGAGCCCTATGTTGGAAAGAAAAATAACACTAACGTGTTTTGAGGCCTTCACAGAAAAACCACAAATTATAATTTTGTAAAGAATAAAATACACCATTAATAATAATACGTAAGAAAATAGAGAATGCGTAAGAAACGATATAAGAAAAACATTATTTCAATTAAACTCATAAGCATAGTCTGATTTTGAATTTTAAAAGTATAAGCAATCACTTTTCTAATATGATTTTCATGACCAAAGAATACATAAGCAAAAATAATTTTACTGAAAAAAATGTCATTATCATATTTTCTTATAATTCTACATGCAAGATTCTTTTGCACTAGATTCTATTAGTACATTTAATAAGTTTCTCTCTCGTGACATAAACATCTCTGATAACACCAGTTTGCAACCCTTCTGCATGCTTTTCATTGCAGCTATTTTAACTCTACATATGCTGTTTTACTCTTGCACATTTTCACATTGCACTGTTTTAAAACTCTCATGTGTTTTGAAAACCACCACACTGTCAGTAATATTTAGAAAATAAATATTGGTACACACTTAGGGGCCCATTAGGATGGCGGGCGGATTGCCCCCGCCAGGCTGGCGGTAACCACCGCCGGCCTGGCGAGGGCGATCCGCCCGCCATCCTTGCTCTGAAAACCCCCCGCCATATTAGGATGGCGGGGGGACCGCGGCGGACGGTAAGACCGTCCACCGCTTTTCCGCCCAAAAGGTATAATATGGTGGCGGTGTCTATGAGACTTCGCCAGCCATATTATGATGGGCCAATTTGAAAGCCTTTCCGTGGCGGCAATGCCGCCACGGAAAGGCATGCGGAGAATCCCTGTGGGGGCCCGTTGCGGGCCCCCAGGGACTCCGAGGGGGTGGGGGGTTGCACATGAGGGGGTACCTATGGTACCCCACCGTATTTCAAAGTGCAACATGGCAGGCACCGCGCGGTGCTTGTCATGTTGTGCTTTGAAATGCACGACGTGCATTTTTACCATTGCGGCGGGTGGCGCTTTCAGCACCGCCCGCCGCAATGGTAAAAATCCAGGATGCGCCCGCCACTGTGGCGGGTGCATCCTAATGCCACCATCGGGCATCCGGTGGGATGGCGGGCGGACAAATCCATCAATCCCCCATGTGATGGCGAATCAAGTCATCACACAATCCACAATATCTGATTATCTAAAAATGCACTTATTCTCATGTGCTTAAGCCTAACACCCTCTATATATTTAACACTTTATAATAAGCACTCTTTTTGTCTTTCAACTCTATTTTGTCTCTTTTCCTTTTTCTTGCTCTTCGCTTTGTCTCTTCTGCTTTGCGCTTAAATCTATATATCAGTATTACGATTTGTATGCCAGTAACAATAGCAATTATGGGTGTTAATATCTGTCCTACCACGCTGTTACTTAGTGCTGTAAGCCAACTACCTACCAAGGAAAAATCCTTGCCAAGTCTTTTTCCCGTACAACATCAACGTTTAGTTCTGTCAAATTATTATGCAAATGAGTAATGTTACTTATATATCCCTCCAAGTCTCCGCTTTTGTCAGGGATATAGATGCAAAATTGTTGACTTTTCAGCATACTCCAGACTCTGCCCTCTTTTGCCAATAATACATCAAGGGCAAGCCTCTTTGGCAAAACCATTGATCTCATAGCAACGGTATACATTCAAAATATTGAGTAAACAATATAGAATTACATTAATATCGAGTTAAAAATATAGAATGGACAGAATATCGAATGGACAGAATATAGACAACAAAAATATCGAATTTAATGGACAAAAATATCGAATTTGAGGTAAGTAAGTTAATATCGATTTACATAAATATAGAAGGTCAACATATCGAAGTATATAATATAGATGATAAATATATCGATTTGTTAACAATATTGAATTTTTTAAAGTGTTTTTTATGTTAGTATATGTGTGAAAAGTGTATATTTTTTTATAATTTATTTTAAGTAATGAATTTTATGGTATTTAATTTTTGCGTAATTTAATTCTGTAGCGGGTTGTGGGTTTACAGGGGAATAGGGTGGGAAGTATTTTAATTATGATTGATTAAATGTTTTAATTTATTTATTGGTATTTATCTTGAATTAATTGTTAATTAATTTTTAATTTGTAATTAATTAAATTATAATTGGTAATTAATTTGTATTAATTGATAATTATGTTAATTTTATTAATTTATTTTCTGTAGCGGGTTGTGGGTTTATAGGGGAATAGGGTGGAAAGTAATTTAATTATAATTGATTAAATTTTTTTAATTTATTTATTGGTATTTATCTTGAATTAATTGTTAATTAATTTTTAATTGGTAATTAATTAAATTATAATTGGTAATTAATTTGTATTAATTGATTAATTGATAATTATGTTAATTTTATTAATTTATTTACTGTAGCGGGTTGTGGGTTTATAGGGGAATAGGGTTGGAAGTAATTTAATTGTTATTAATTACATTTTTAAATGTATTTATTGGTATTTATTTTTAATTAATTGTTAATTATTTTTCATTTTCTAATTAATTAATTGTAAATAGGTAATTAATTTCTATTAATAGGTAATGATTATTAATAAATAATTTTTATTTGTATTTTCATTTGATTAATTATTATATTAAATTTGTAATTATTTTTAATACATTTTTAATTGGTTTTAATATATACTTTTTTATTAATATGTGACGTATTTACTTTCCCTACTGTTGCACTCACTGGAGTGGGAATAGTAATTTGTACCCCTAAGCTAGCCTACGCTTTCTCTACTGTTGCACTCTCTGGAGTGGGAATAGTAATTTTTTCCGCAACGCTATCCAACGCTTTCCCTACTGTTGCACTCTCTGGAGTTGGAATAGTAATTTTTACCCCTACGCTATCCAAGGCTTTCCCTACTGTTGCACTGTTTGGAGTGGGAATAGTAATTTTTACCCTCCCACTATCCAACGCCTTCCCTACTGTTGCACTCTCTGGAGTGGGAATAGTAATTTTTACCCCCACACTATCCAACGCTTTCCCTACTGTTGCACTCTCTGGAGTGGGAATAGTAATTTTTACCCCTACGCTTTATAAACGCTTTCTCTACTGTTGCATTCACTGGAGTGGTAATAGTAAATTTTACCCCTTCCGCTATCCTACGGTAAAAATACTTTATATTTTTTATTAATATTATGTTCATATATATATGTATTAATAAATCAATTTGTATGGTTTTTTTAACTTACATTAATTATTTATTAATTTTAAGGTTATTTAAGTATTTTAAGTATGTTTAAGTTAATTATATTTATTATTTCATGAATTTTTAATTACTTTAAAGCATTTTAAAAAATTCGATATTTTGACTAACTATATTTTTTACTACGATATTTTTGATTCAATATTTTTGTACTCACCTGTTTGGAGATAGGAAGTCGATATTTTTGTATTCTATATTTTTTACTCGATATTTAGGTAGTTCTATATTTGTGTCATCGATATTGTTTCAGTGATCCCATGGCAACCATTTCAGTATCGATCATTAAGAACCCACCAGCAGTATCCGTTGATAAATGATCAACCACTGTAGATAATTTTCTAATTTTAAGTGAGTTCAAAATCACTCCCACTTAAGGTATTAATGCACCAAAAATATCACCCACAATTTCTGCAGCACTTATTCCCCTTGTATTCTGTGTGTTTCTTTTCATTAGTTCTAAGTTTTTCATTCATATAGTAGATTTTGGGAAAAACTATACCCACATAGCAAAATCCTTACCAATGTTGTGGCAAACTATAATAAGCATTTGTACCACACACATAATTTACTCCAGTATGAATTGGATAAGTATCAACTCTCAATCCCCAACCCCCCGTAATTAGGAGGGTATGTTCACATTCACTAGAACCAATTAAATAATTGTTATATTCAGTCTTCTGTCTTAGTAAGCAAGGTTTCCTTTTGTAATGCCATCTAGAGTCATTGCAATATAAGTCTCACCTTTCTTATATTCACCCTCCCTATGAGCCCATGGAGGTATATTAGTCTTTTGTTCTGCAGCTTTTCTCTTAAACTCTTGTCGCCTATCTTCTACAGTATTTATAAACTCAATTTCTACACTGCGTAAACTACATGTCAAATTATTTCTGTGTGCGTGTACAGTACCTATTGGCTTAGTAGTATGAAAGAAGTCACCCATATACTCTGTATCTTTTGCACCAGTAACTATATTCATATTCTTCTTAATAGGAACTTCTAAAAAAACGAATCTAAAATCAGAGTAGAAGTATTGAAACTGCTCCTTGCCCTACAATACATTTGTTATTACACTACATGAAATTCTATATGTTAAAGGAAGATGGTGATAGGTCACCCTTTCTGACAAAGACGAGGGTAATTGCATGCACCCATAACAATCTCTTGCATCAATAGTATCAACATACTCATAAAAATGTTTAGTATAAACATTAAGCGAAAACTCATTAATAGATTTATCTCGGTGTAAGTCATCGCCTGTTAGTTTTTTAATAATAATCTCTTGATCCTCTTTGAGGACTCTTGCTACTTCTGTTATTGTATTTACATAATCGTTAGTAGGATTGACAAAATACATAAAATAAGCCACAATTAGTACTAACATTAACCAGACAAACAATATAACAAGAACAAGCGTTAGGACACCTTTGCCTAATTAAGCTTTGATTTTGAAGAGGCAAAAGAAAAAAGTATTAAAACATTCAAAAAATGTGAAAATAATTTTCAATCAGCTTGGATTAGCAATAGTTTTGTATATCAACAAAGTTGTTTCTTGTCTGGAATAGCAAAATAGAGGAGCAAGGTTTGTGGATCACAGGCTTTCCGAGCTTCAGGTCACGGCCTTATTTTCAAATCTCCTTTTTTCACACGCTTTTTTCTCATGCACAGTTCATTTAGTTGTCTTTGGAACAAAACACAATGAATTCTTTTTTCAAATCATTTGTGGCAGCAGCCAAATATGTCCATTCAGGTGCTGTATATTTTCTACTTGGAATTTGTGCTCTTTTTCTTCTGTGTACTGTGTTTTCTTCCCCGTCTGTATCGCTTTGTTCAGATTTGCTGGAGACTTCAACTACAGTTGCTGGAATCATTCATTCAAAGTATATTTCAACAGCTTAACTCCTCCAGGCCATTTATCACCCTTTCTTGCACGTTTTCCAGAAACACTGTCTATTCCTCTTGATGCAAGACTGCACTTAGCTGATTCCTTTTTTCTTTTTCTCTGTCTTTTTCAGAGACCAACTCTCTTTCAACTTCAACTGTGACAGTGTTGCGAGACCCAGTAGCTTGCACCCACTCTACTTCATTCTCAGTCTGTTAAGGCTCACTTTGTTCTCTTTGTTCACCTTTAATTGAGTCTGTACTTTCAAGTGGACATGGGACTCGATGAGTGTGGGCAGCATGAATCCAGTTAGGCAAACCATCATATTTAACTGCTGTTGTTGTTACAAGAATCCCTTGATATGGCTCACGTAAACGAGGTTCCAAATAAGACTTCATCACATGCTTCTTGACAAGCACCCAGTCTCCGGAGCACAAATCATGTGAATGTTCTTGTTGGACAGTGGTTGCGACTTCTCTAGCCTGGTGAGACCCAGAATGCACTACGTCAGCCAATCCTTTACAATAATCGAGCACTGAATCATCTGATATGTTCACAAGTTGATTTGCTGGGACTGTCACCAGTCAAATAGTCCTGCCCATAACGATTTCATGAGGTGACAGTCCAGTTCTTCTGTCTGGGATACTTCTCAAACTCATCAATACCAATGGTAATGCCCTAGGCCACTTCAGTCTTGTGGCTGCACAAACCTTTGATAGTCATGATTTTATTGTGCCATTTATCCGCTCGACCACGCCAGATGCCTCAGGTCAATAAGCACAGTGTAATTTTTGCTCAATTTATAAGGCCGCACAAATCATTCGAATCACTTCATTATTAAAATGTGTTCCTCTATTTGATTCCAACGAGACTGGAAATCCAAATCTTGGAATGATCTCCCTAAGCAACAATTTAGCAACAAATAGCTGTCATTAGGTCTTGTTGGGTATGCCTCAACCCAGCGTGAAAACAGACACACAATTACCAAGACATATTTTAATCCTTTGCAAGGAGGCATTTCTATGAAATCAATCTGTATATGTGTAAATGGATCAGCTGCTTTTCCAATTTGACCCAAACTAACAAATGTCTTTCATCCCTGCAATTTGTTGCTGAAATGTCACTCATCTTTGGCACAGACTCTCTGCAATTACTCTAAATTTCGGAATAAACCATGTTTGTTTGAAAAGTCTAATCGTAGTATCTCTGCCTACATGTGTTGAACCATTTGTGATAACAAACTATCCAGCAATATTGGGCTTCCATCTGTGTAAACCCACACTTCATTATCTGCTCTTCGTGTACATCCTGCTTTGATCGACTCTTCTCTTTCTGTTTAGCTAGCTGCATCTTGTAAGTCTGTAATTTCCTCCCATGGTTCAACAGTTGAGAACATCAACTTGCATTCTGCTTGATCAGATCATTCAAATGCTCTCCATTGATTGTATATGAGGTTTGAGCACAAAAGCGCACAATTTTATCAGCATGCCTGTTGCAAACGGTGACGTAGTCACAACCAGATTTATGTGCTGGACATTTCACCAACCCAACTTGGGCTGGCAATGGTAGTGCCATCAATAGGTCTTTTACACACTCTCCATTTCGTATAGGTGAACCTGAAGAGGTCACAAAATCACTTTGGGACCACAACTGCCCAAAGACATGCACCACCCCAAAACCATATTGACTACCAGTAAATATGGTTACTAGCATTTGCTTTGCTATACAATATGCCCTTGTAAGCGGAATCAACTCTGCCACTTGTGCTGAACTCACTCCTTTCAACCATGATGCTTCAACGGCACTCATCACTGTACAAATAGCAAATGCAGGTCCCAAGGTACCCTCAGAATCTCTCAAGCATAATCCATCCACAAACACAACATGATCAGATTCAGGTAAAGGAGTATCCTGTATGTCAGGTCTTGGTTTTTTTATACACAATTCAGTCTCAATCATGATCTGCTTCATCCACCACCACTTCACAACTAGGAATTGGTAACAAGGTAGCTGGATTTAGACTCATACATATTGTCACAGACACATTTTCTGCACCCAATATCACCTGCTCATATTTTGTTAACCGACTGCTTGTAAGATGCAGTGTGCAAGTTTGTGCTAACAAAATCTCAACTGAATGTGGCACATGCACTTTCAATGGATGTCCCATTACAGTTGTATCAGCTTGTTCAAACTCATACAAGTAGCAGCAACTGCTTTCAAACAATAAGGTGAGGTAGCAGCCACGTTATACAAAGTAGCAGTAAAATATGTCACTGGACTACGTGCTGTTCCATGTAGGCCTGGGCGAAGCACTACGCTCCGCTCGCGGAGTTTGCGAAGTTTTTGCAACTTCGCACTACGCGAGCGGCACGTAGCACAGTGCGAATATGCGTAGTGCAGCGTAGCGTAGTGCAGCGCTCATTTTTTGCTTGTTCGCGGTCCTGAACGTCATGTTCGCGACCGCGAGCAAGCAAAATGACATCCCGGCGAGATTCTCAACGCGAGGAGGTCAGGTTTCTCATTGTGAGTGGTTGCGCATGCTCGCGACCGCTCTCAATGAGAAACTACCTGTTCGCGTTGAGAAAGCTGCCGCTTGAGTAATAATCTCCTCGAGCAGCAGAAAACTACAGCTGGCACTGTGCAAGATGCCGTTTTCAATGCTTGCACAGTGCCGGATGCTTGTCCGCACTGTGCAATCATTGAAAACGCATCTTGCACAGTGCGAACATGCTACTACGCAGCTCGCGTAGTGCTACGTGAAGTTCGCGTAGTGCGAAGTGCACTTCACGTAGCTTCGCGTAGCGCTACTTCGCGAACTACGCCCACCCTTAGTTCCATGCACCATATGAAACTGAAAGTGCACAGCCACCGCCTTCATTACAAAAAAGTGCAAAATGCTTATTAAGGTCTGGCATCCCCAACGCGGATGCTTGACACAAACTGTCTCGCAGCTCAAGAAATGCTTTCATGCATTCATCATCAAGATGTACAGGATCTGACACATGTTTGTGCGTCAGTCTTTGTAATGGTTTGGCTATCAGTGAAAAACTTGGGATCCACTGCCTGCAATATCCAAACATTCCCAGAAACATTTGAACTTCCTTCTGTGTACTCAGCGGATTCATTTGCAAAATGGCATTGATCCGATCTTCAGTAACTTTCCATATGCCTTTCTCAATGTTGGAACCCAAATAAATAACTTCTTTTCAACAAAATTGTACTTTTACCTGTGACACTCTATGCCCACCTACTGCCAAATGGATCAGTAGAGCAATCGTATCAGCAACACATGCTTCTTTCTTTCCCGATGCAACCAACAAGTCATCTATGTATTGCACTAAAACTGAATTAATAGGCATTACTAATGACTCCAAACATTTCTTCAATATCTTATTGAAGATTGAGGGGCTCTTTGTATACCCTTGAGGAACTCTGCACCATGCCAAGACACGATTTCCAAACCAGAATGCAAATAAATTCTGGCTATTCGAATGCAAAGGTATCAAGAAAAAGACTAGACATAGATCAATACCTGAAATCCATTCTGCTTCACAAGGTGTTTGATAAAGGATCACTGCTGGATTTGGCACTACTGGATAACAAGGTATTACAATTTGATTGATTTTCATAAGATCCTGCACTATTCTATATTTCCTGTTAGGTCTGTGAATTCCCATAATTGGTGAATTGCATGTACTGCCTAAAATACCTTGTTCAATTAAAATTTCAACCACAGGTGTTACTCCTGCAATTGTTTCAGGACTCATTTTGTAACCTGGTGTTCTTGGAAATTCTGCATCTGGTTTAACCGTAATCTGAATTGATTGCACCTTTCATCAAACCAATGTCTTTCCCTGAAAAATCAAACACATCAGAGAGCACTGTATCCCTCACCTCAACAGGCAAATCATTTGCTGTAAATAGTGGATATAAATCATTCACTTCTGTTCCTTGATGTGCCATTTTAAAAACTACGTCTTCATCTTTTGTATGAAATGCTATTCCATCTGGTATACAGTAAATGGAACAGTTCATCTTGCACAACAAGTCCCTTCCTAATGGATCAACTGGACTTGTGTCACACACCACAAATTTGTGTAAATCCTGAAATCCTCCAATCTGTACTTTCATGGGTTTAGGCACTGGGGTCTTAATCAATAAACTCCTGCACCTTGGATACTTTATCCCGTAAGGGGTAGGTTGGGAATTTCAACAGTTCTCACAGTAGAACGGGTAGCACGAGTAATTGAGTTTCCGCCAACCTCGTCATCCACATTGGGACCACACTGATCTACCTCTAAGCATGCGCCAATCACGCACTTCTCCTCCCCCCTCAGGCTCCGTCATTGAGATGAATCTGAATCATTTCCATTCAACTGCATCAAATATTGCGAAGACACCTGCACATTTGAATTTAATTGTTCATTTGTATGAAACCCCACATTCTCACTGTATTTCTGTACTTGACCACTCCTGTCCTCTGCCAACCGACATCTGATGATTCGGATTCTGTTGAATGATTTGCATCTGATTCATTCCATTTACTCCTATATCACCTGTATTTGCTTGTATGCTTTTACACTTGTGCTTCCAATATCCCAGCTTGCAGCATGCATGACAAGGAAACTTCTTTTTTATCTTTTCTATCTTGGCACCTCAACCTCTTCCTTGTGGAATCGGTATCATTTGCATCACAGTATTTCTATTTGACACTACACCTCTCATACCAGTAGTAGTCTGACCATTTCCTTATATGACTCTGTAATATCTGTATTCATATTCAAAAATCCTCCTTTCTTTGCTGCTTTCATCAGAGCCAACATCAATTTCTCCTTTAACTTTTTCTGTTGCGACTCAATATCATCACCACAATAATTAGCATAACGAAGAATCTCATTGATCGACTTACCCTGTCAACAAGCTAAATACTGCTGAATCATGGTACTTATTTCTGGTCTCAATCCATACAAAAACCTATCAACAAAATATCTCATATCTTTCTCAGTGACATTCTCAATTCCACTGTACTGTTTAAACACCTGTAAAAGCCATTCATAGTATGCATGCCCTGACTCCTTCAATTCCTGAGTAGCCCTATCTATTCTCACCCAATCTGTTTCCTTTGGTGAACCTTTTCCCTTCAAATATATAATGACCTGATTATAGTTTTTCCTGACGTCTTCAGATGGTGCTCCTGTCTTTGAATCTCTTGGATATTATTCTTTTGGCCAATCTACAGCAATTTTCCACTCAACCCACAAATCAGCCAGAATTACAATATGAAACAAACCAACCAAGTCCTTCCTCAAAACAGGTGAAACCTTGACAAACCTCTGCACTTGTTTGTATCATTCCACTGGTTTTTCTCTCAACCTAGGAAAATAAATTATAAATGATAATATATCCTACCTTGACCTAGGGACGTGAACAAACCCACCTCCTGGAACTTCTCTCATAGGATATACTGTCACATCAGCTGTTTCAGCTTCTGTCTCCCTCACAAAATACAGTAGTAAATCCACTGAAGTCACTATTGTATCCTCTTTCTTTTTTGCCCATCTGCCTTCCCATGGATCTAATTCACCCAACGCTTTAGGGTGTTAATTAAATCTTTGTTCTGCAAATGATTTCCTGAAACATTCAAACTCTCAAAATCTTTGTCACTAAAGTCTAATCTATATGTCTTTTGTAAAGCTTTGGACTTCTCTATGTCAATTCTATATGTTTGTGCAACTTCAGCAAACTTCTCATGTTACCTCCTCACTCTCCGTGTAATATTCTTACACATGAAAATAAATTCTTCATCCCAATATTTACTTAATCTCTCTGGACTAATCGTTCCCAAGATCATTTCTTCCAAATCCACTTATAACTTGCTGACATCTATGCTTGAGTTATTCTTCGGTAAGCTACAACCAGGCACTATTTCTTTTATCCATTCGTCTAGTCCTTCCGGAGAAGGACCTAATGATCTGTGAGTATCTTCACCACTTACACCTGTTCTTGACCGTCCTGATGTAGGTGCCACTCTTTTTTTAATCTGCAACGTCCTTCTTGAATCTACATATGCACCTCCCTTTGGGGCTTCAACTGATTTTTCTGAAATACAAATTAATGGTTCTGATTCTTCTCCTGTAACTACACTCACATTTGCCCCACTATTCTCAATCACTCCTTGGTTATCCACATTTATTTTTCTCAAATCTGTATGAACTCCACTCATATTTCTATCTGGTATTGCTAAAGCATGTACTCGAGAATCTCCTTGTCCATCATTGTACAATAGAACAATTGGACCAATAGTCACTGGGACTGACAAAACATCTGGGTTCATCAGGGTTACTATTGTCGAAAACTCCTCTCTAGCTGGAATCTGATTCTGTCTTAAGAGGGGGTTTTCTTGTGACATTTCTACATGGACCAAAGGATCACTTGCTAAAGAATGTGTCTCTAATAAATTCTATTCCTTGTGATAAGGCAGAGGTCTATTCATCAATAATCTTCTTGTGGGGGGAGGAGCTTCGCGCGCATCCGAGATGGCCGCGTGAGCACAGGGCTCCCGGGACCCTCGCCACCTCCCGCATCTATCCTGAACTTTATCCTGATTACGAAGACGGGTTATTGAAGACGCAACCCAGTTGATATGATAGCTGCTTTCAGAAATCGATTTGGACTCAGGGAACCGCAACTACGACAATTTCAACTTTTGTGGCCCGCTCGATGGAGCTACCCCGGGCTCGAGTCAAACCTTGGAGTTGACTTTCGGTTTCGTTTTTGGTCCCTCAGCCTCCTCCTATCTCAGGACCGCTCTAGCCCCGGGGTGCAGCCGGGCCCCGCAACTTTATCGTGTGCCAATGGCAGAGTGTTTATGGTTGTGGTGATATCCTGCTGTAATTCACTTTTGGAGATCTCGTTGGGCGTATCGTTTGGAGCCATTTTTACCAGGTCTCAAAGGCCCCTCTGGGGTGCAACACCTACTATGGCGAGCAAACCCGATAGCGAGAAGCAAAAGACCAAGACCACTCACCGGGGAGGTACTATTCAATCGAATGTTATGGATCGCTATACCCATCCTAAAGGGTCCCCCGGTGGTGCGAGTAGGACTCTGGTGGAGGCAGGTGATGGCTTAGCTGAGTCGGATGATTTGACTCTACAGGATGTCATAGGCGCCATTGCCAGTATGAAGACCTCCATTGGCCAGCAATACGAGGCTCTGGCCCTTAAGCTTGACACTGTGGCAATCGACGTCAATTTGATCAGGGTGGACTTATCAAAGACTAACGAAAAGGTCAAATCCCTAGATTTGAAGACCTACAGCCTTACAACTGATGTGTCCGATTTACAGACAGAGGTTCGCAATCTACGATCCTCCAATGATCTCTATGTTCGTCGGCTGGAGGATTTTGAAAGTCGGGCCAGACACAATAATATACGTATTATTGGGGTCCCTGAAAAATCGGAAGAACCAGCTGCAGACCTCCTTGTTGAGGACCTCATCCTAAATCATCTCGCCCCCAAAGGCCTGAGCAACTTCTTTGCGGTGGAACGTGCACATAGAGTGCCGGGTGGGAAGCCGAAGCAGGGTGCACCTCCTCGGCCTATTATCGCCACAATTTTCAACTTCAGAGATAGAGACGCTATCCTGCAGGCATCGCGGGTGGGCGGCCCCACGAAGTTCGAAAACACTACAGTGAGCTTCTACCCAGACTTCACCCAGTTCGATCAGAAGCAAAGGATGGAGGTTCAGGGGGTGAAGCGACGACTGAGGGACATGGGTATGAAATATGCGATGCTCTTCCCAACTCGGCTATGTGTTGAATACGAGGATCGGACATTTTTCTTTGACCGCCCTGAGAGAGCGAGTGACTGGCTTGACACATTGCCTACGCAGCGCGATCGCTCGCAACATTCTGGTGGAGCTGATGGTGGCCCGTCGGAGCAAGAATGAGCAGTGGTTCCTGCTTTCCGGACATTGTACATAACTTGCAGCTGTGGTTCGATGACTTATACACTTACGTTACTTATGGTGGGAGACCCAGGGGTGGCGGGGGGAGTGGGACTCTTTCCTCCTTTTTTGTAGACTAGTTAATGTTAGGGCGACAGGCACACTGCAAGTTGGGGTGGCTTTTGAGTCTAATGCAGGGGTGCAGGGTGGGGGGGTTGTATCGGGTGTTTATCGGGGGGAGGGGGGGTTTGGGTATGTTTTATTTTTTCTCAAGGCAACGTGTTGTTTTACTTATGGATCTCGGTGTTGTGTTCGCTGTGGGGTGGGTTCCGCATTCACTTCTGGGATGGGGGTTAGGGGGTTGAAGTTACTGTGTTGGAATATTAACGGGTTGGGGGATAGGATAAAACGTGGAGTAGTGTTGCAACTACTGAGACGCCTCTCCCCTGATGTAGTGTTACTGCAAGAGACACATCTGATCGGAAACACATGCCATGCTATGAATCGGCGAGGATATCGTCTTGCTGCACACTTCGGATTCACTACTGGTTCTAGAGGGGTGGGTATTCTAGTTAAGAACTCCCTCCCCCTGGAGGTAGATGACATAATCCTCGATGACAGGGGGCGCTATGCAGCTCTCACTGGTAGGTGGGAGGGGAAGACTGTTTCATTGCTTTCTGTATACGTCCCTCCTGGTCTGCAGACTACGACTTTCGCTGATTTGGGGAGAGTAGTTCTGGGATTTCCAGATGGCGTCCTGGTGATGCGTGGAGATTTCAATTCTGTCGTCTCTGGCAAGGAGGATCGCTACCCCCCCAGGGACCTTACGAGATCACAATCTTGGCTGAATGGCTTTCTGGAGACGCTGGGACTGGTAGATTGCTGGAGGCTACTGCATCCAGGACAGGCGCAATACACCTTCCACTCTGGTGCTCATGGTAGTCTCTCTAGACTTGACTATGTCTTGATACCAGCAGCACAGGCCTCGTCAGTTAGGGAAGTTAGACACCTGGCTCGGGGTATCTCAGATCACTCCCCATTGTGGCTTTCGATAGACACGAGGATGGGGGCGGAGAGTCGAGTGGCCCCGATTAATCCTTGGTATCTCCGCAACCCCAAAACCCGGGCAGAGTTGGTTAAGTCTCTGGATCTGTATTTTGCTGAGAATGAGGGATATGTGTCCTCTTCGGTTTCACTGTGGGAGGCTTTCAAGACGGTCATCCATGGGCAGGCGCTATCGTTAATCGCTGGTGCCAAGAAAAGCAAAAATGAGGCGGTGGTCCGCCTCGAGACTGAAATAGCTGAGTTGGAAGGGGATTTGGAATTGGGTATTACTCATGATAGGGTTCATGTCCTCAGTCTCAAACAACCTGATTATAGAGCATTGGTGACGAACGCTGCAAGAGTCATGAGTAGAGAGCAGCAGGGACGGCTATACGACGTGGGAGACAAGGCTGGGAAAGTGATTGCTTGGTTAGACAGAAAGGAGAGGGCGAGTCGTGTGGTTCCTGTGATTGAGAGAGCTGATGGCGTGCGAGTGACTGACCCTGTTGAGATTGTTGAGTGTTTTTCTGAACATTTTTGAAATGTGTATTCCCCAGTCTCCGATAGACTAGAGGAAGATTCTCATCTGCTGTTTCGAGGTATTGCGTTGCCTTGCCTGTCGGACTCAGATAGGGACCTGATGGACGCAGCACTTTCGGTTGACGAGGTGGCACTCGCTATTCGTTCTGTCCGTTCGGGAAAAGCTATGGGCCCTAATGGTCTCCCCATCGAGCTTTACTAGCTGCGTCCTGACAAAATGGCGCCGTATCTTTGTGAAATGTTCCTGGAATCGCGAGACATCGGCTCCCTCCCCCATGATCAGCGACTTGCGACCATTGTGGTGATTCACAAGGAAGGGAAGCCGCGGGATCGCTGTGCATCTTAAAGGCCTATTTCGCTTCTAAATGCGGAGCCCAAGATCCTCGCAAAATTGCTGGCAAACCGCTTAATAACAGTTATCAGTGACGTGATCCATCCGGATCAATCTGGTTTCATTCTACATCGTAATACAGCATTGAACTTGCGGTGCTTACATGGCGTTCTCGCAAGAGCAGCGTCACTGCGTGAACCGGCCATCTTGGCTTCCTTGGATGCTACGATGGCCTTTGATACAGTGGAATGGCCGTATCTCTGGGCTGCCCTTGCAAAGTTTGGTTTTGGTCCTGGTTTCATTGGCTGGGTGAAACTTCTGTATGTGGATCCGTTGGCTCAGATTGTGGTGAATGGTCGGGTTTCTCCTTCCTTTGTTCTTGGGAGGGGCACGCGGCAGGAGTGTCCGTTGTCCCCGCTTCTTTTTGCCCTCGCCTTGGAACCCCTGGCTGCATGGCTGTGGTGGGAGTCGTCGATGAGGGGTATTCAGTGGACCCCAGACTTTGAGGATCGAATATCACTCTATGCAGACCACATCTTGTTGTATCTCACGTCACCTCGAAAGTCGTTGATTGTACTGTTTGATGTGTTGAACTCGTTCGGGAGGAACTCAGGCCTCGTGATTAATTGGACCAAGTCTTGTGTCTACGTACTTTCGGGCGACACTCCCTCTTTGCCGCGCGGCTGCCCCATACAGGTGACGCAGATAGGATTTAAATATTTGGGGAACTTTATTACATTAGACCCCGGGGTCCGTTATGATCGTAATCTGCTTCCTCCGCTTCAACGGTTAAAATCTGACGTTGTGGCCTGGCGCAGACTGCCATTGTCCCCCGTCGGGCGCGCAGCTCTTTTTAAAATGATGTCCTTGCCACGGTTTTTATACGTGCTTCAGAACACGTTTGATGTCATCCCGGCGAGCTATTTCCGGGAGGTGGAGAGTTTGCAGTGGCGGTTGATATGGGATGGGCGTTCGCGGATTGCCCTCGCCAAACTGACCCTCCCCTGGTATGATGGCGGTATCGCACTTCCGGATATTAGGCGATACTATTGGGCCTCTCAGCTGGGAGCGATCAACCATGGAATGTACGGTCCTGCGTTAAATCCTGCGTTCGAGATGGATAAGTGGCTGCTACCGGGTGGGGACTATAAAAGGGCGTTGTATTCCAAATCGGATGGAGGGAAACTTTTGGGACCCACTAAGATAGCGGTGCGAGTGTGGCATTGTGCGACTGAGGCAATGGGATGGAGGGATCGACTGACCTGGGTGACTCCGCTCTATGCGTCTGAAAGACTGGGCAGCCTATGGAAGACGAAAGGTTTTGAGAAGTGGGATATGATTGGTATTTCCAGGGTGAGTGACCTCTGGGCCAAGGGTAGGATTAAGACTTTTGAGGAGTTGAAGGTAGAATATGAGCTGAGTGACAAGGAATTCTTCCGTTATGTGCAGATTCGCCACGTGTTGCGTTTGGTTTTTCCTGAAGGTACTGTTATCCCGGAATCGTCCCCGCTCGAAGATCGGGTGCTTGACGGACACGTTCCCGACAGCACTATTTCTCTGATATATAAGAAATTGATTAACGATCGAGTTGACCTGTTGGGGCAACTCAGAGAGGTCTGGACCAGTGACGGTCTAGAGTTAGATGACGAGGGCTAGCAATCGGCGATATCTAAGGAGGTCGCGGTTCCGGCCCGTCTCCGACTCGTACAACTTAAGATCCTGCATCGAGTTTATGTGACCGGCCCCCGCATGATTCGTATGGGTTATTCTGTGGATGGGTTGTGTAAGCGTGGCTGCGGTTTAATTGGTACTTTCCTCCATATAATT
Organism: Lissotriton helveticus; assembly: GCF_964261635.1. Classification (NCBI taxonomy): domain Eukaryota; kingdom Metazoa; phylum Chordata; class Amphibia; order Caudata; family Salamandridae; genus Lissotriton; species Lissotriton helveticus. The sequence goes on from NC_136068.1 coordinate 1,001,605,420, forward strand.
TGGGAGTGCCCGGTAGTGGTAGTGTTTTGGAATCGAGTGCATGCTGTGATGGAGGAGGTCACGGGTGTTGCGCTGTTGCCTGAAGCTAGGCGTTGTCTGTTGAATGTTTGGGAACCGACTGATTTTGATGTGGCGCAGACTCAGTGGGCGACCCTTGGGAATATGGTGGCCAAGAGAGACATTGCGCAGTTGTGGGGTTCCCAGAGACCGCCCATGGTCCTGGCATGGAAGGAGAACATGGACTGGTGTATGTTTAGAGAGAAGACGGTGTATGTGGCACGCGGCAGACCAAAGAAGTGGGGCAAACTCTGGGGCCAATGGAACTCCTACCGGGGGGATATATGTACACCCCCCCTCGCTGATATTACAGATGTTCCTCTTTCCCCCTGACCCGACATTCCTAATGTTGTTTAAGCTACAATGTATTATGACTCTGATTTCCCCCCTGCTCCTCCCCCCTTGCACTGATGATTTGTATTAACTGTAACGCACGTTCCCTCCTCCTAGAATGCATATCCAGCTGTACTGCTTTTATTGCCTTGTTTGTTTATGTTTTATACATAATAAAAAGAGTTTAAAAAAAAATAATAATAATCTTCTTGTGATCCCATGCTACAGGAAACTTCATGCGGGGGCAGAGCTTTCGCTTACCTCGCCTCAAGGTACTGGAGTTCTCTCCCTGTACATCTACGGAAGTGCCCCGACCTCCTACTCCTCAGAAAACTCAGGAAAACAGCAGTCTACAGTAACTGATTTTGCTTGCCTAGCTTACCCGCACATCTAGCATGGAGATACCCCTACAGGGGTGATTTCGGCGCGGCATAAATTCCTTCATTCATTTATTCAATAACTCATTTAAAAATTCATCCTCTATGTCATCAGTTCTCTCAGCAAATTCAATATTAGGGACTGTCTCCAAGATCGTGGATTTGACTCTACATTATCATGTCTCCGCAATCTCACCAGGTATTGGAGATTGAATTTATGTCCGTCTATACATTCGTGAGTTCCCTTTTGTTCTTTATTGAATCACCCTCTTATTGATACTTTTACCTGTCTAATGTTCATTATCTTATTTTTAGCATCTATCTGGACCCACATTAAAACATCCTGGCACGTAGAGGAATTAATTCACCCCCTTTGTCTTCAGTCTGTGTAAGCATAGCCATGAGCTCTACTTTCTTTTATGGGTTGCTGGTGTTTATCATGTTTTCTGGCTTTTGATGATATGTAGATGTTACATCCATTTTGAATTTAGGTCTATCCGCTATCTCGGCTTATGCCCTTCAAACACAACTCTTTTCCTACTGTGTGCACAGGCTGGGCTGTTTTGATATTTAGGTGCTTGTTTCAGGTGGAGATGCACTAATAAATTACAGTTTTTTTTTAGAGAGATGTTTCACTTAATGTACCTTATATTTCACTTTTGTAGAGAATATTTTGTATGTGGTTTAATGACGAAGGCTGCAGGTTTGCCAAAACGCGTGTCGATACCTCCAAGAATCAGCTCTACTTTTTTTTACATGTGATTGTATGTTTATCTACATAACTCTTCCAGCGTGGCAAAGCATCTGTATGTTGGTATTGATTCCGCACAGGGTTTTGGGGTAGCAGGTGAGTGGCGCTCAGGCAGGTAACCTTACAGGGTACTAACAGAATGGAGAACAAAAGCTTGTGGTGCTGCCAGGTCAGAGGAAGACCCAAAACCCCTGAATGAGGGAAGAGCTAATAGCCCATCACCAGACAAACATAAACATATCCTGGGCACACGTGTAAATTCAACAGTTGATACAATGTTGGAAATATGATACAGTCGACACCGGTGGTTTTCTTAAGGGTTGTTTATGTGAAGATGTTCGTGAGAAAAACAACGCCAGCCGACATGTGTTTCGTCAACAGGTCAATGCCTGTGACTCTTCAGGGCTAGGAACAATAAAATATGAAAAAACAAACATTTTTGAAGGCATCTAGTCATTTAACACAACTGCAAATAGTTATACATGAAGTTACTTTAGTGGGGTGGCTATTGCAACACCATTCTTAGCGTGGAAACCCTATTAGAGACCTACATATGAAAAAGGGGGGATCTTGGACAAACCAGGCCCAAAAGTAACCTTGCCTTCATAATTCGGAGTCGGTGGGGTCAGCAGGGTAAAAAAGGGAGGACATAACAGAAATGGCACAATTTGCTTGGAAAGCATACAAGTGTAGTTCATCTCAAGGAATATGGTAGTTTGACAGAGACCCAAAGCGTGATTCGCTTGGAGAGCATACACCTGTTAGTGCCTCTCAAGGAATAAGAGGAACCATCGAGTCAAAGCACATAATATACACAATATGCGGCGAATGGTCACAAAATGGTCTCAGATTAACAAATTATTCCCGTAATTAAGTGCATTTGTGAGAGCACGAGTGCAGACACAGTGAAACATTTAAAACAGATGCTGAGGTGTTTTGAAAGGTCAGGGACCAGCAACTGATATATTGCATGCTGATGACAAGCTGTAAATTGGCTGTCTGATGTTGCCTAGTATTTTTAACAAATGAATCAACACGATGTACCATGCATCACTTGTACAGGTTAAGTATAGATGGCTACTGATACTAATACAAAAACAAATACTAATACAATTGGCTAAGGTAGTCCTGAGAATAACTATAAGAATGAAGAAAAGACGGCCAGAGAGTAAAGTACGGTTACTGAGTGCGTGGTGGCAGAAACATGCTTGGGTAATAATGTGAAAATACCGAGCCTACAATAGGGAAGCATTTACCTTAAATCGCGGTGAAGAGGTATCTGGGGGTGGAAAAGGAGAAAGAGAAGGAGGGGGGGAAAAAGAAGGAACTCGTCGTAAGTGAGTGCAGAGAGTATGAAAAACGCGGTAGCACCTGCGAATAAACATTAAAATACCGCATGTGAATGGAAACTCACCGAAAGACCGGTGATAATTCCACCACGGTGTACGGGTGTCGAGACAGCCGTGGCGTGGCCGTCAGGCAATGGTAGGATCAAGACGGGCGGGTACATCCGTGTAAGTGCGGAGCCTGTGAAGTAAAACAGGGGTTGGGGCATAAAATGGGTAAATACTGTGAAGGAATCTTATGCCCTTCAAACACAACTCTTTTCCTACTGTGTGCACAGACTGGGCTGTTTTGATATTTAGGTGCTTGTTTCAGGTGGAGATGCACTAATAAATTACAGGTTTTTTTAGAGAGATGTTTCACTTAATGTACCTTATATTTCACTTTTGTAGAGAATATTTTGTATGTGGTTTAATGACGAAGGCGGCAGGTTCGCCGAAACGCGTGTCGATACCTCCAAGAATCAGCTCCACTTTTTTTACATGTGATTGTATGTTTATCTACATAACTCTGCCTTTACTTCCAGCGTGGCAAAGCATCTGTATGTTGGTATTGTGCCCATGTATTGTAATATTCATTATATTATAACAAATATTGTAATCTACATTAATGTATGGCTAGGCCCATAAGACCATCCCAGGAGCGCTAGTCTGCCCTTAGACATTTAGGGCCAGATGTAGGAAGCCTAATACCGGTCGGTAACGGGCGAAATTACCGAATTTTGTCGTTACCGACCGGTATTGGGCTTTTCAGATGTAGGGGCCTAATTTAAGAATTCTGTAATTTACCGAATCGGTAATTTAAGGAATCGGTAAATTACCGAATTCTTAAATACCGATTCGGTAAATTGCCGAATCCTTAATGCAGGAATCACTCAAGTGAGTGCTTTTCACTTGTAAGGATTCATTATTTACCACCAACTACAAGTTGGTAGTAAATATCGAAAACGCTAAAAAAAGCAGTTTTGGGACATATGTAGGTGGCCAAATACCAGTCGGTAAAGCCAAAATTCGGTACATTTCGGCTTTACCGACCGGTATTTAGCCCTGTGCGATGTACATATTACCAGATGTCATCGGTAATAATGAATCGGTAAATAATTACCGATTCCTTATTTACCGATCGATGAACACCGAAACAAACAATATTGAATCGGTAAAAAACGAATCTGTAAAAATCCCAAAATGCGAAGTAGCAAAAATCGGTAATACCGAATTTGACCAAATTCGGTATTAACGATTCGGTATTTACCACTGATCCTGAGCAGGTGGTAATCTGGTGCAGTGCTTAAAAACAGCCCCAAAATGCAACAGTGTGAACACAATGGCTGGCCTCTACCTCATAGCAAGTCGGCTACGTTTGAGAGCAGCAGGAGTGAGGATTTGGAGACGGGAAGAGCGTGTGTACAGACTGCGTGTCACATTGTTCCAATTGACTGCACCAGAAATCCATGAGAGGTACAGGCTGCACCCACACACCATCCTTGACCTCATACGGGACCTGAAACCATATCTTTTTAACCATCTCCATTATCGCACCCCATCTCCGAGACGTCATCAACTGCTCCCTCAACTCCGCCACATTCCCAGAAAGCTGGAAACACGCCGAACTCAGCGCCCTTCTGAAGAAACCCACAGCTGACCCCACCGAACTCAAAAACTACTGCCCCATCTCGCTCCTCCCATTCCCTGCCAAAGTCATTGAGAAAGCCATCAACAATCAACTCACCGCCTTCCTCGAAACCAACAAATCACTCGACTCCTCACAGTCTGGCTTCCGAGCAAAACACAGCACCGAGACCGCCCTCATCGCAGCAACAGACGACATTCGAACACTACTGGACAACGGAGACACAGTCGCCCTCATCCTCCTTGACCTCTCCGCAGCGTTCGACACAGTCTGCCATAGCACCCTGATACAACGCCTCAGAAACATTGGAATTCAAGGAAAAGCATTGAACTGGATCATCTCGTTCCTCGCTGGAAGAACTCAGAGAGTCCGCCTCCCCCCTTTTAAGTCAGAGGCCACCGAAGTCATCTGCGGCGTCCCGCAAGGATCATCACTCAGCCCCACCCTCTTCAACGTCTACATGAGCCCCCTCGCAACCATCGCACGTCAACACAACCTCAACATCATCTCCTACGCTGATGACACTCTGCTGATCCTCTCACTTACAAAAGACCCAATCACCGCCAAAGCCAACCTACATGAAGGGATGAAGGAAGTAGCCGAGTGGATGAAGCACAGCCGTCTGAAACTGAACTCGGACAAAACGGAAGTCCTCATCTTAGGTTCATCCCCTTCCGCCTGGGACGACTCTTGGTGGCCAACGGCCCTAGGAGAAGCCCCCATACCGACGGACCACGCACGGAACCTGGGCATCATCCTGGACTCCTCACTCTCGATGACCAGACAAATCAACGCCGTCTCATCATCATGCTTCAACATCCTACGCATGCTCAAAAAAACATTTCGCTGGATCCCCACCGAAACAAGAAAAACAGTCACCCACGCACTGGTTACAAGCCGTCTGGACTACGGAAACACCCTTTACGCCGGTACCACCGCTAAACTGCAGAAAAAACTCCAACGCATCCAAAATGCTTCAGCCAGACTCATTCTAGACATCCCCCGCACAGACCACATTTCCGCTCACCTGAAAAACCTTCACTGGCTCCCCGTCAACAAGAGAATAACGTTCCGTCTCCTCACCCACGCACACAAAGCCCTATACGAACTTGGACCTGATTGTCTCAACACGCGCCTTTCCTTCTACACCACCACCCGCCAGCTGCGTTCGTCCAACCAAGCCCTCGCCGCTGTTCCGCGCATCCACAAAACCACCATGGGGGGAAGATCCTTCTCCTACTTTTTTTTTTTTTTTGGGGAGTTTTATATAGCGCGAACTACTTAGCGGCCAAAACCTGGAATTCCCTTCCCATCCACCTCCGTCTTACTCAAAACCACCTAGCCTTCAGAAAACAGCTTAAAACCTGGATTTTCAATAAGTAAACCTCCCCGCCCCCTTCCTCAAGCGCCTTGAGACCCTCTGGGTATGTAGTGCGCTATATAAATTCTGACTTGACTTGACTTGATCTTGAGCATCAGACACCAAGGGCGCACGCAATACCCACCCATGTACAGGTGCCCTGTTGCCTGCACCTCTTGGCCTCAGGAAGTTACCAGGGTGTGATAGCCGCAGTAGGTGGAGTCTCACAGAGCTGCCTATCCAGATTTTTCAACACCTTCCTGGACGCCATGATGGACCGAATGCATCATTATATAACGTTCCCCAGTACACAGGCGGAGCTGCAGAAGACCAAGCTGGATTTCTACCAAATGGCGCAGTTCCCACACATCATTGGCTGCGTCGATGGGACCCACAAACCAATCTGCCCACCTGCAACAACAGAATACATTTATCGCAACCGCAAATCCACTCACTCCATAAATGTGCAGGTGATATGTGATGCAAAATTCATCATAACTGACATTGTGGCAAAAATCCCAGGGAGTACCCACGGCTCGTACATATTCAGGAACAGTGGTATCCATACACGTCCGGCTGCTGGTGAATTCGGAGAAGGATACCTACTAGGTAAATCAATGTGACACACCCTGATGTATTCCTTGGGTCAACCTATTGGTGACACAAATTAATGGCACTTTCATTTGCATTTAGGTGACAGCGCATATGCCCTCCGGTCCTACCTACTCACACCATACCTCAACCCAACCACACCAAGGGAGAGGAGATACAATGTGGCACATAAGAGCACGTGCAATGTGGTGGAGCGCACCTTTGGACTTTTTAAAAGCAGATTCTGTTGCCTCCACAAAAGTGGAGGTGCACGTCAGTACTGCACCATCAAATGCTGCAAAATAATTGCAACATGTGCAATGCTCCATAACATAGCCACAAAAAAAGGAACAGCAGTGGAACTAACTGACTCTGAGGACGAGGACAATCCCCAGCCAGAGCCCTGTGCAGCTGGTGTTGCAGTAGAACAGGATGGGAGACACAGACGGGCAGAGATAACATCCAACTATTTCTGAGTGAGTAATGAGACAGAGCCAGTAACAGTTGTTGTGCAATGGTGTTTAATCAGCACACTGCCAGGATTGAAAGCAGTGTCCATAAAGACATGGGTTACATCACCCATCTAATGATTGCCAAATAGCAGTAGGGCCTATTTTCTGCGCCCACGCACTGCATGTCCACGTTCCCTGGCCACACTGTCTGTAGTGTCAGATTGTTCCTGGGCAGTGTTGTGGCGTTCGCTGCACCTCCTGCCCTCGGTGGGAGAGGGCGTAATGCTACCACAGCTGGTAGCCTCCTCATTGTCCCCCCCTTCCATTGTGGCCGTCTTCACGTTCTGCAGCAGTTCCAATGCAGAGGTCATCGAGACCATGCCCCTGGCCACGTCCCTGCTACAATGCGCCATCTCCTCCTGCATGGCGATAGACCTGCGACGCATGAGGGAGGTAGCAGTGGCCAGCTGGTTCACTGCCTTGCTGTAGACCTCGAGTCTCTGCCTCTCCCTGCGCCTACAATGACGGTCCTGCTCCAACTGGCTGCATAGGTTGTCTACAGAGGTTGCAATTTCCATCATTCCCTCACACATGTTGTCGCACATTAAACTAATGCCCTTTTCAATCCTGCACATGTGTTTGTTCATGTGGGCCACCTCTTTGTTCAATGTTCGCATCTCCCTCCATTGCAGGCGCTGGACCGTGGGCATGTTGCCTTCCAGTCCAGCAAAGACACTTTCTTCCTGTTCGGAGCCTTGAGGACTGGCTGGCCTTGCCCTGTGGCATCTTGATGAAGTGTGGGCACCCTCAGATGGAGTACCAGCCCTCACTATGTTGCCCTCCTCATGGACTGGAGACTGTTGGCCCCTTGTGCCCTCCTCCTCCGACTCCTCCATCTGCTAGAGGGTGGCCACGGCATGCCTCCTGCCTGACTGTGGTGGTGGTGGTGATTGTTGCAGTGGTGATTGCGTATGAGGAGATGGTGGCATTCCCTGGCGCTGTGGTGATGTCGGTGAAGGAGTAGTTGGTGGTGGTTGTTGTGCGGAGCTTGTGTGCCCCGCAGGCAAACTCTCTTCATCATGTTGCCTCCCCTCTGGCCTGGCTGTCTCTGTTCTGCTCCCCTCTGTAGCATTGCGAGATGTCTCGCCTGTAATGACAGAATGTAGATGTACTCACTTATCTGGCTGCATTTGCACAGCATTAAACATCATGCCTAAAGATCTCAGTGACTGTCCTGAGCTTGCCAATTACTTTCACATGCTATCGTTTTTGCTGGGCTGACCGTTCTTTATATCAGTTCGCTAGGACTACATCTCCTACAATGCATAGCAGGTAATGAGTAAGACATGAAGTGGAGTGGGAGCCCCTATGCCACTATGGGGATTGGGGTTGGGGAGGGGGTAGCACCGCATGCTGGGCAGGCATCTTACCTTGTTTCCTTGCAGCTCTGGCAGGGCTGTCTGCGTCTCCCACGCCACTCACACTCTCCGCCTGGAGGGTGGACTCTACCATCAGTTCCAGTGGTGTTGGTGCAGGTGCTTTGTTCTTCCCTCTGCCAGTTTTGCCAGCCTGCCTCTGCCTCTCAGCCATCCTTGCCTTCGCCGTCTTCCTGAGGTCATACCACCTCTTCTTGATGTCCTCAATGGAACTCTGGGTGACACCAATTGCATTGATCTTGCTCTGTATCCCACTCCACATCTGTCTCTTCTGAGACTCGGGCACATGGAGGGACTGCTTTCCGAAAGGTTTGTCATGGTCCTGACTCACATCCTGAATTAGTACCTCCTGCTCCTTCTCGCTGAACTTCATCTTCCTTTTCCTGTCAGTTGCCTCCTTCTCTCCCTCCGGGCTTGCCATTTCAAAAGTTTTTTTGTTTTTTTTGTAGCTGTGAGGCTATGTGGCTCCTAGATGCTCAGCTCACCTGCCTGCCTCACAGTCAGCTCCAGGTTCAGTGCAGCTGCCTGGGTGTGGCCACTTCCTGTTTGGGAGGTAATTGGATGACACAGGATTGGCTGATTCATCCAATTACAAATTTTTGAATTACCAAATTGGTACTTACCGAATCGGTAATGGATTCGGTAATTCCGATTCGGTATTGCTGTTTCGTTTTTTTTTTTACCGATTCTTTCCGATCCGGTATTTTGTACCGAATTTTAGCGAATCGGTAAAATTTACCGATTTTTTACATACATCGCATTTTCCCATTCCTTAATACCGAATCGGTTATATTCTGTATTAAGGAATCGGTATTCATAGTTTACCTACATATGGCCCTTTGTGCTTTTTTCAACTGTGCCATGTGCCAGACATACATGCCCTTAGGGCACGTATGTGGGCACCCATGCACTATACAGGGGTGCAACAGGGTGTCACAGGGTGTCACAATGTGACACCCTGCCACCCTTGTAAGTCTACCCCCTTTTACCGATTCGGTATTTACCGAATCGGTAATTCTCATTCATTCCTATGGGCCTCCAGGCCCATAGGAATGAATGGGGAATACCGAATTGGTAAATACCAAATCGGTATTTACCGAATTTTACCGATTCTGTAAAATTTACCGAATCATTAGCTACATATCATTTACCGATTCTAAAATACCGAATCAGTAAAATTCGGTATTTTAGAATCAGTAAATGATATTTGCCTACATCTGGCCCTTAGTCAGTGAGAATTGCCAGCAACATATTCATATGTTATCATCAAATGTTTATGAATGTTAAATAAAACTTTGCCACCTTTTTAAATATTTTGTAGAAATAATAAAAGGGATATATTTGTATTACTACTTGGTACATTTGGTTTTCTATGATTGTTCTAATTTAGGTCTAATTTGATCAGTATCTGACCAGTATGTTGCCTAGTGATTCCATATTGCCAATTGTAATGGTAGTTTTGAAAAATGCGTTGTAATGGCATGCGTTGTAAAATCATGCGCTGTAATGGTAGTTGTGATGTAAAAACCGCGTTGCAAAGGCATGCGTTGTAATTGTTTGTGTTGTAACATCATATATTAACAAGCATTGGCATAGCCAATAGGTCTCGCTTTTGCAACCTTATAAGTGTTTAGCCATGCAACAGTTGATGTTGCTGCACCAAGGATATTGTGCTGCATAACTAAATACTTATAAAGTACCAAAAGCGAGACCTATTGGCTATGCCAATGCTTGTTTAATTGGCCCCACAGCTTCGTCAGTTTCTCAAGTTCTTTAAAATTATTATCTTTTGGTCTTACACAAAATTCTCATTAAAGACCAACATCAATACAGACCAGCAACCAATCTTTGCCCAAGTACCTAACGAAAATGCGTGAAAAAAATGTTTCTAAACAAGCTCATATTTTCACTACCTTCAAATCCTTGTGGAGAATGCAAAATAATACTTCTAATCTCAGAATATGACAAAGCTTCTCCACAACTGTTTGAACCTTTTCAGATTTATATACTGCCCACAGCCAAACTGACCGAGTAATTTTAAATCTGAGTTAAGGTGAACATCTATATATCTTTTTATTGTATATCCGGTCGATGTCTTGAACTCAATTTCAAACTGTTTTTAAATAATGTCTTCTGTCACCTCTCACTTCTAACAACATCTTTGCCTTAATTTTCAGGACATTGCCTCTGTGTATGGAAGTGGTATTTCTATTGATACTAATAAGTTATTTGAACTTAGTACTGCCTGTTTATGCTCTGTTCTTACGAGAAACTCAATAAAACAAAGTAGAAAAACAAAAACAAATCTGTGTTAACTGTGTCACTCATTACAACAAAACTAGCAGCTATGCAAGTGATTGCCCATGTGCCCCATTTACGTTAACTATTATTATGCGGTAATCACAGAGCACTACAGACCGAGATCCTGAGATCTGTTCACAATACGAGAACATGTATACAGTGCAGTTTCGCTCGCTTACGTTTTTAAAAAACATGAATCATAAAAAAGCAATACAATCACTACTTTTGTGTTTCCAGTGTATCATCAAATTAATATTTTTCTGTGTTATTTGCATGACTTAAAACCGGAGTATTGGGGACACAGTAGTGCACTGCTTTTATTACGAAACAATCTGAATTTTGGAGACCAAAAATATTAATAGGATAACCTCCTAACGAAGTGGCTGCGCTGTGTGTAAGTGTTACACGGGTACTTCCTTTTCAACTATTAAAACGTGTACAATAAACAGAGGAAAATGTCTAAGACAAATCAAAAGGAATGGGGGTTCTAACTATGTTCAAAACTATTAAACATAATTAGTGGGCGTACTGATGCTCCAAACTGCTAGTGTCTTGCAGGCAGACACGTAACGAGTCGCACTTCTGTAGTGAGTTATACGCCAAGAAAGGCAACCTTACTCTATAGCAATCTTGACAGCTTTACTAGGTGAGCCTCACGTACCGGCATTTATCATTAGAATGTCACGTTTAAACTCAAGAACACCCGCCCCGATCTCAAACCTGTATGACTGATGTTTGTTTGCCTGTAATAATCTTTTTATCTTTTATTCCAAATTTCAACGGAATGCAAAAGTGAAAGTCGCTGTGAGGTTTCAAATCAAAGACCTATAGATCCACAGCAGAAAGGCTTTTACCATTGTTTGCTGATCACATTTACAGGAGTAGGCCCCTTCTTTAAATACACAGCAGGCTCAAACACTAAGAAGCAGCAAGACCCCCAAGATGCACAAAGCCTTGCCAGTAGATATGCCCCTCCCACAGAATAATCGTGACACATCTAACCCCAAAACACTAATAACCCAACACTGCTATCTCTCACCTTCACAAGCCAACAGCAGAAGTCTTCATTCATCGGCTCCTCCAGTATCCCGGAATGCAGCTCTTAGACTACCAAAAACAAGGCTGGGTAATGTATGTGCGCATGCGAGTGGTGCGAGCGCATGCGTGCTGGCAAAAGTTTTTAAAAAAGACTAACGCACGCTGCAAGTTAACATTGGAGAGGCAGAGCGACGCGCGCGGATTGAGGCGCGCACACTTGTGCGGGTAAGAGTAAGCTGGTGGCTGCCTTTGGCACCACTTTAAAAACCCTCTTACAAAATGTCTCCCTAGATCAGCGCATGCGCTGGCTCTAGCGAGACCTAAAAAAGAAAGGACTTGTAGAAAGATGCACACATGACACAGGATCACTTGTACACTATGGGATTGATTTAGAGTAAAGTAGATATGGTCGTAGGCTAATAACAGTCTGTTTATCTATCCACTACCATTGAGGACTGTCATGCAGTTTTAGAATATGTCTGTTTGACAAACGAAAGTCCGTCACCCGTCTGGGCCAGCAGTATACCCTAAACACAACAGATGGAGAGACGGACAGTCACTACTCTGTCGACCATATTTAGAGTATAATTTGCGTTAACTGAAACATGGCGGGTCGGCCTCCATATCTGTGTTGGATGTGTTGGATGTCATAGAAGATATCACTATGAAAATGTAATATATGGGGTAATTAGCAGTGCATGGCAAGGGCGCAATTTATAGTTACCTTAGGGCACGAGTTACAGTTTCTTGAGATAAGAATAATAACTGCTGAATTTCTATGGTTTTGTGTGTGTCTTCTCTATATAAGGATTCATGTTATCACAGATTTCTGGAAGAAGATGCTGAAGGAACAATAACATTGCTGAAATTAAAGGCACAATAGGTCACTGCAGATATTTCCTTGTGGTTCATTATGCAGCTGTAATGTATAATATGGACTAAACATTTACCATACGAGGTAGCACTTACTAATTAACCAGCAGAAAGTTCTGTAGTTGGGTGGACATTTCGTGCAAAACTGTGGACTCTTGTTGGATAAACAGGCAGGTCGAGTTCCATTCTCGCCCTGTTGCTCATTTCACTGAAATTAAACCTCAACAGGAGTACAATTATAAACACAACAGGTGCCCCAGTTGAAGATCCACTTCAGGAAAGGAAAAATTATACTTACTTCTTTGGTTTGGCGAAGGCAAAGCTAGTGTTTCTTTTCTCTGCAATTCCACATTGAATAACAATCTGAAATCTTTGATGGGGTGAATGCATTGTTGATCTATCGGAGCACCATCAGTAGATACTGTGACAAGTGGGTTCTTTATTATGACAAGTGGGTTCTTTATTATTGTCTCCTGGTGAGATCAGATTTCATGGTTCTCTCTCTAAATTACTACAAGTATGCAATTGGGCAAAATCACTTGCAAACTCTGCCCATTTGGCTCCTCACTCTACTCCATAGTAGTAGGCAAAGGTCTTCCCACCTTTTCCCAGGGTAATGGACAGCTTACTAAAAGGCACCCGAGCTTGTTTCTCTCCAATTTTGGAGATGCATTTTCTATGCAGAGGATTATGAGGATATCTCCACCAAACAAAAAAGCACTTACTTCATATAGTTAAGAGGAAGTATCCTTATTTCCTGGAGATTCCCCTCTTTGTAGTCTTGTCATCTTCTCTATAGGAGGATTCATGTTACTCAGATTTCTGGAAAAAAGAGTCGCTTGAGGAAAAAAACCATTTCTGAAATTAAATGCACACATGGTCACTGGAGACATTTCTTCCTCATACATTAAGCAGCTGCAGTGTAGAATATTCAGTAAACATTTATCCAATGAGTTAGCACTTACTAATTAACCAGTAGACACCCATACAGCCACTCTTACATCCACTGACAGACCCAAATTATCCCATTCATATCGATTTGAGCTGGTGCTATGAGCCCTGATGTGAGGCTGATCAGATGAGGGCAGGCCCGGTGCTAACTGAGAAGAAGAAGTACCAGTGGATGGCACTGGTGCATACAACCTTTCCTTGCTCTTTTGTCACATTGCTCTCTGCAAGGCTAAAATCTACACGTTTTTTCCCAGTCCCACCCAACTGGTGATGTAAAATGTTTCTTTTTTTTAGGAACAGTGCAGGGACACAGGCTGTTGTGGTGTACGTGACCATAGTCATGTATTCCCAAGTAAAACTACCATGCCTAGGTGGGATGGGTAGAGCATAGCTTTTGCAATGGTGTTGGGCGTATGACACCCCTCAAATGCATTCTTGGTTTGGTAGTTTTGTCTGGGTACCCTGAGTTGGGTGTGCTATGTCTATGTTGGTTTCTCTTGTTCTCTTTTCACTTAGAGATTTTAACTTGTTCATTTTTTGGATCAGGATCCTAAATATATATAGTGACCAGTTTACCACAAAAAATTAGTAAATCTGCACCTTTAGAAGTACTCCTTGAATGGGTGGAAATGTACTACTTTTTTTAATTCACAAATATTAGCAGTGGTAGGCTTGGAAAGCTGAGTCAGTCCCAACTTTCCAGGCATACTATTGGCAATAAACACCCAAAAGGTGATGGCATTATTGCTTGAAACTAGTCTAACCAGTGGCAATCGCTTAGGGTGGCAATTCAGCCCATAGGCTTTAACCCACATGCCAATCTAGACAGAGTCCCACCTAATGCAAATTGGTACTGACCCTGTTCCTCATGGAAACAGTTTATCCCAAACCTTGGTCATCTCACTCCTCCCCCTTCAGCCCACTGCTTTATAAGTCGGGAAATTTGAAATTCACACCCCTCATATCTCACCGACTAAGTTTTGCCCCTGTCCAGTAGTCACAGGTTCAATATTCTGATACTGTTGTTATTATTTGCTCTTTTAACAAAGCACTGCTAGAGTTGCTAAAACCAACTCGTATAAGTACATACTTCTGGAGTGGGTGGACTATGAAGGAATCCCCTCCCTTTTTTGAAAACGAAATACCCATAGGTGTCCAGGGTGGTGTAACTTGCATATAACTTGCACATATCACACTCACTTACTCCCAGTGCCCTGTAAACTTTAAACTTTGACCCTCATTTTCCTCACATTTCTATAACATAAACTTCTGGACTCTGGGAATATCCACAACATTCTTACTACCCAGCGTTTCCACACTTTTGCTGAAAAAAAATGTTACCCCACTTATGTGGCTTGGCCTAGGGCCCACGACACAAACGGACCTAAAGTGCAATGAATGAATGAATGAATACGCACGTATATGGCGCATGGCTACCCCAAGGGGCATCCCAGCGCATTTGTGGATACATTAGTGATGGAGGTAGCTGCCAATTTTGGGCTTGGCTTCAGCTGCCACTGAAGGAAACTACCAAACCCATATATTTCTTAACTAGACACCTGGGGAGTCCAGGGTTGTGTGATTCATGTGCATCGCACACAATTTTTGACCCAGAAGCCCTTGCAAAACTCAAACTTTGACAAAAACATATATTTTGTTCACATATTTGTAAGGAAATATTCCAGAATCTGCTGGGTTCCACAAATGTTCTACAACCCAGCATTTCCAAACATCTCCTGATAAAAGCACGACCTCTCTCTCTTGTGTCGATGGTATTAGTGCATGCTACTCAAAAGGCCCCAAAAGGCTATGTGGAGACATTAGCAATAGGGGTAGGTGCAATATTTGGTTATGGGCGCTGCCACCACCAAGGGAAACCTACCAAACCCAGATATGTTTTTAATGAATTACACAGGGAAGTCCATGGTGGTGTGCCTTGCGTGAATCCCACATATTGTTCTTACCCAAATGGCCCTGCAAACCTCAACCTTTGCCTAAAATCACACATTTGCATTCCATTTCTGTGAAGAAACTCAGATATCTACAAGCATCCACAAAATTCCTTCCACATAGTGTTACCCCACTTGTCTCAACAAAAACACTACCTCATTTCTTAGGCTGGATTTAGTAGGTCAAACCACTGGCAATGGGGTATTTTACAAGGACTCCAGTTGTCTCTGGTTTGATCCAGAAAGACTATTGTTGATAACATTTTTAGAAATAAACACTTTCTTGCACAGTACTTTTTTGCATTTTGCCCTAAAGAAAGAAAATGTAGCTATATTTTGGCTATTTTCTCAGTTCCTTCTAGGGGAATCTACAAACTCTGGGTACCTGTAGAATTTCCAGGATGTATAGAAAAATGGACGCAAATTTGGCTTGGAAATCTTATTTGGAAAAAAGTTATGAAGCCAATCAAAAAGGGCTCGGCATTAAGGTGGAACGGCCTCAGTAGTTATGGAATTTAAAACCTACATCTAAGAAAGACTACCATTTTATGAGTTCTGCATTTAGTTCCATTAAAACATTACTCAATCAATCAATCAATCATATCATTTGTAAAGCGCACTACTTACCCGTGAGGGTCTCAAGGCGCTGGGGTGGGGAATGCTGCTACTGCTCGAAAAGCCAGGTCTTGAGGAGTTTTCTGAAGGTCAGCAGGTCTTGGGTCTGCCGTAGGTGGATGGGGAGGGTGTTCCAGGTCTTGGCCGCGAGGTGGGAGAACGATCTGCCACCTGAGGTCGCTCTTCGGAAGCGGGGGACTGAAGCGAGGGTGAGGTCGGCGGAGCGGAGCTGGCGGGTGGGGGTTTAGAAGCTAAGTCATCTGTTGAGGTACGTTGGTCCGGTGTTGTGGAGTGCCTTGTGTGTGTGGGTGAGGAGCTTGAAGGTTATCCTCTTGTTGACCGGGAGCCAGTGCAGGTCTCTCAGGTGGGGTGTGGTGTGGCTGCGGCGAGGTATGTTGAGGATCAGGTGTGCAGAGCGGTTCTGGATGCGTTGGAGCCGTCTCAGGAGTGTGGCCGAGGCTCCTGCGTAGAGGGCGTTTCCATAGTCCAACCTGCTGACTGTTCTTCTCGTGGGGATCCACTTGTAGATCCTACGAAGCGTGCGGAGGGTGTTGAAACAGGAGGAGATGACGGCGTTGACCTGTTTAGTCATGGAGAGGGTGGAGTCGAGGATGACCCCTAGGTTGTGTGCGTGGTCGGTGAGTGTTGGAGCGATTCCCAGTGTGGTCGGCCACCAGGAGTCATCCCAGGCCGAAGAGTTGGATTCGAGGATGAGGACCTCTGTCTTGTGCGAGTTCAGCTTCAGTCGGCTGTTCCTCATCCATTCAGCAACGGCCTTCATTCCTTCGTGAAGGTTGGTTTTGGAGGTGTAGGGGTCTTTGGTGAGGGAGAGTATCAGCTGGGTGTCATCGGCATAGGAGAGGATGTTGAGGTCGAGGATGTTGAGGTCGTGCCGACGGGCGACGTGGGTGAGTAGTGCCATGTAGATGTTAAACAGGGTTGGGCTGAGGGATGAGCCCTGGGGTACGCCGCAGATAATCTCGGTGGCTTCGGAGTGGAAGGGGTGAAGGTGGACGCTCTGTGTTCTGCCGGAGAGGAAGGATGTGGTCCAGTCCAGGGCCTTCTCTTGCATCCCAGCGTTGTGGAGGCGTGTTCCTAGTGTGTGGTGACAGACAGTGTCGAAGGCGGCTGACAGGTCCAGGAGGATGAGGGCCGCCGTTTCTCCGTTGTCCAGCAGTGACTTGATGTCATCGGTGGCGGCGATGAGGGCAGTCTCAGTGCTGTGGTTGCTGCGGAACCCGGACTGGGAAGGGTTCAGAATGTTGTTCTCTTCAAGGTAGTGGGTCAGTTGTTTGTTGACGGTCTTCTCGATGACCTTTGCCGGAACCGGGAGCAGGGAGATGGGCCGGAAGTTCTTGAGGTCCTTGGGGTCCGCCTTGGGTTTCTTGAGTAAGGCGTTGATCTCAGCATGATTCCAGCTCTCAGGGAAGGTTGCTGTCTCGAAGGAGGTGTTGATGACTTTACGGAGATGGGGTGCGATGGATGTGCTGGCTTTGTTGAAGATGTGGTGTGGCCATGGATCTGACGGAGATCCGGAGTGGATGGTGTTCATAATCTTGATGGTGTCATCGTCGTTGATGTTGGTCCAGTAGAGCAGGCGGTTGGTGCGGATGGTGGTCATGGGGGCGGAGGTCTCAGTGGTTGTCGGGGCGGTCGTGGCATTGAAACTGTTGTGGATGTCTGTGTTCTTGCGGTGGAAGAAGGTGGCCAGCGAGTCGCACAGGTCTTGCGAGGGTGGGACGTCATTGGTGTTGGAGCTGGGGTTGGAGAGTTCCTTCACGATGTTGAAGAGCTCTTTGCTGATGTGCGCGTTGTTGTCTAGGCGGTCTTTGAAGGAGGCCCTTTTGGTGGATCTGATGAGGTGATGGTGTCTGCAAGTGGCATTCTTGTGGGCGGCGTGGCTGTACGGTGTTCGTTCACGGAGCCAGATCTTCTCCAGCTTTCGGCAGGTTTGCTTGGAGGCTCGAAGGTCTTCAGTGAACCAGCTGGCTTTCTTGTTGGTATGATTGTTGGAGGGTTTCTTGATCGGGGCGAGGGTGTTGGCGCAGACGTTGATCCACTGTCTGAGGTTGCGGGCGGCGGTGGGTGGGCTCTGGGCGAGGGTGGTGGTTAGCTGGTCTTCGGTGACTTTGCTCCAGCAACGGTGGGGCATCTGCTGGGTGCGGTGGTGCGTGGTGGGTTTCTTGAAGGTGAAGTGAATGCAGCGTTGGTCGGTCCAGTGGAGTTCGGTGGTATGGTTGAAGGAGACGTGGGGGCTTGCAGAGAAGATGGGGTCAAGCGTGTGACCGGCGGAGTGGGTGGGTCTTGTGACGAGTTGTCTGAGTCCGAGGGCGGCTAGGTTGTCGATCAGGGTGGTGGAGTTGGTGTCGTCATGTACTAGGCAGAGAAACAGAATGCAGATCTCAAGTTATATATCCTATTAAAAATGTGCAGCTCATTCAGACAGGATTTCTTTGTATTCTATAATGGTAAATCAAAACTACAAATACAGGAGAAAAATGAAAGAGATTACACAAACTTCAATGTGTTTCTATGAGGTAAGCAGAAGACGATGAAGTGAAGTCCATAGTCCTGTGAAGATAATTATTTACATAGCGCACTCGGGGTCAAAAACAACATATTTCATATTTGGGGCTCTTTTTCAAACTTGCATATATAGAATTGTAAAAACTTCGGCTAGGTAACACCTTTCAGAATAAAACACCCCCTCTCATGTGCTATTGTAAGTTTTTGGGGTCGGGCCAGGGATCCCAAGCATTGTAAGATGGGCTCTACTCACACCGGTTCACACCTTATAGTCTGCTGTGAGGCGTGAACGAGGCAAGGAGGCACAGTAGAGACTATTAAAAGAAATATACCCTTCTGTTCATGGTGTAATGGAAGGGATGGGGAAACGTCACTATGCATATCAACTAATGTGCACAGTTACTCGGTCCTCTCCCGAAAACAGGGACATGCACTTAAATTAGAGAAAAGTGCCGACTGCACTTGAAAAATGATGCTATCTGGCCGCCATATCCCCTTCACATCGTCAATGCCTGTCTCAGTGAATTCTACTGCCTCATCTCTATTTTGGACCTCTTTCCATGCAGGTGCATACCTGTATCCTTCCTCTCTCAGCGCCATACTTGTATTTCTCACCTCTCACTATGCTTGACTATTTCATAAATCTTCTTCCTCCATGCATCCTCACTTCTCCACGCTCTCACGTGTCGGTGCAGTCTGTTTTCTCTCCCCTACCTTGTGTACGGAGGGAGGCCTGCGTCTCCCCCCACCCCACTCGACCTCTCTGTGCAGGCCTGCTTCCTCTACTCACACACTCCTGTGCACACCGAGCCTCTTTTTCTTTTCTGTTTATTCTCTGTGCATGCACGTCTTGTCCTCAGTACATTTGTATCTCCTCATAGCTCACAATCTCTGACCTTGTCTGCCTACTGGGCCACCTCTTCTCTACACGCCTGGGTCCTCTCGATTCTCCCTCCCTCGGCATGCGGCACTGTCCCCTGTAATACTCTCCTCCCCATGTCTCCTTTCTTTTCATCCTCTCTGTGCAGTGTGCACGCACGCCTTGTCTTTTGTATCTCTCTTCTCTGTGCATGCCTGCATCTTTTACATTCACTCTCTCCTCCCCGAGCATGGCGGACTCCTCTTTCTCTTGACCTCCACTGTGGTGAATGCCTGTCTCCTGCACTCCACTCCTCCAGGCGAATGACTGTCTGCTCTCGTTTCACTCTAGTCTTGAGAACGTCCTGTGCCTGTCTCTCTCACTGTCTCTCTCTCCTTTTCTCTCCCTGCCTGTCTCTTGCGCCCCTCGTCTCTCTGTGCACCCCTCCATTCCTTTGGTCTGCTCTTGGCACCCCTTCCTGCCCCCCCCCCCCCCCCTCCGCCCCCTGCACAGCATCTCTGTACGCTCCCTCTTGGTCTCTCATGCTTCCCCCATCTTCCAATGCCCACCCCTCTCCGGACCCCAGGTTTGATCGCATACATTTTTACAGCTGCGCAGCGCCGCTAAAACAAGGATGAAAAGCGACACAAAATGTTCCCTTTAATATTCATGTCAGGCAGCGGAAGAACCAGAAAACTGCTTATTATTCCACGAGAACAAAGGCAATTTGGACGATTCTCTGTGAGACGTAAAACAAAGGAGAGTAGAGGAAGCAGAAATGTTCCCGAGCAATGGGGAGGGCTATAGCCACCCCCCTCACCCACACACCGCACCCCACATATCTAGGGTGCACATAACTTGGATGGGGAGGGCGATCCCTAGAGTTGCAATGTTTTGCACTTTGCGGGGGGCCGTCATTAAGTTAACATTCTGAGTAGGGCCTTCTCAAGACTAACCAGTAGTTTGATTAAGGGGCGAACATTGAGCCACCTGAAAGATAATGTACACACTGGACCACATGCTGTCATCAAATTCCGACAAAAGGAAGAAGATTGAAATAATTTCAGACGTTCAGTTCGCGGGTGCTTCCGGACCAGCCTGAATGCTGAATGTAGGAGTTTCAACACAATTTCCCCTGCAACATGAGGTGTGGGCAATGGAATATCTGACAGCAGGGCACAAGTCCTAAACAAGCATTGCCACGGCCAATAGGTCTCACCTTTAGAACCTTTTAAGTGTTTAGCCAGGCACCAGGTTATACTGGGTGCTAGAACATCTACTCTTACTTCGCGAGTCATAGCCTGCACCTAACCAACACGCTAAATAAAATTAGTAATTTCCAGGCAAGTGCATTAGCTCACCGCATAGGGGTAGAAATGTTGCAATACAATAATAGTCAAGATAAGAACTGAGGTTGGTATGTGAGAACTTGATTCTCTTCCACACCTTCCTGCCATGTATAAAAACAGCCACAACTCTGCCACAAAATACTTAAATAGACATAACCTCTAACTTCACAAGTGACTGCAAATCTCTTCCCACAATGGCCACAATAAAAAACAAACAGTTTTCCAATCACGCAGAAGAGAGTGGCAGCTTACGGTCCCACCCGGAAAGCAATTGAGGTCTCATGCATGGTAAAAATGAACTAAAGAAAATAATATGATATGACATATTACCTCAAGTGGTAGGGTTTATTATGGGAAATACCAATGAGCACTTGCCAGATAACCTCGGGCTCAGACTATTGAAACCATTATTTTAGCAAAACTGTGTTATGACCTAATGCTGATATGTAATTTAGACATGCCTCTATATGAACTGCAGCCTAACATGTACGGACTGTTGTTTATTAATAATATACTAAATTCTTATGTACCTGTGTTTCAGTTCCTTGGTAGTGGAATGGCAGTGCCTATAAATTCCCTCTCGTGGTAGGAAAGAAAGCGTTAAAGAAAGGTTAGTTCCCACAGTCTGCATAGACATTGAATCCCAGTGCAACGTCCGCAGTGTGTATTTGTTATTGACGTAAACACATTATATTATTCGAGCCGATTCTTTGTAGGCATAATCTTGCACCACTGCCTAGAGTGCTTGTGCGAGTGAGTGTCCGTGTGTGTGCATGAGTGTGTCTGTCCGTGTGTCTGCGTGCAAGTGTGTGTGCATGTCTGAGAGAGGCTGTCTGTGTGTGTGTGTCTATGTTTCTGTGTGTATGTATGTTTGTGTGTGTCTTTCTGTGTATTGATGTATGCTAACAATACTGTGGATTTTTTTAAACACACCAAACAAGGCTATACAGACGTCCAAAATTACAATTTGGGATCTTCTAGTTTAAAAAACGTAAGGAAAACCTTTGACATTAGTTTTAAAAAGGTTTCTAAATCATTTAATCCACTTAGCACTCACCCAATACATTAAAAAAGTGTAACGTTTTGTTTTTTCGTAGTGTACATCACATGCACTGTATCAAATCATTTATTTGAGGGGATGTAAGCGATCAGGCTCTAGCCTTTTGTTTAAAACTTGCAAATGTTAAAATTACTTTGAGCACTATGGGAACAATATATATTATAATCAATTAATATTGTGTTTAATGATAACCAAAAAATCTGTATTTTTCACTAAAAAAAAGCAGAAAGCATTCAAAGCAAACTATACGAGCCAGCTCACTTCTTTTGCACCGTGGGGCCACTTTAGTCCACATACGAACTGAACTTAAGCTTTTTAAACAAACTAGGGGGCAGATTTGCAAGCCCCCTTGCGTTGCCAGTAGGTCATGTTTTGTGACGCACTGGAAGCGCATTTCCCTGCCCCACATGTACAAGGAAAGGGATAGCCACCCTGCGTGGCTTTTCCTGTCCTTGTAAATATGGCCCCTTTACACGCAGTACTTTGTGTGAAAGGGGCATTCCATGGTTGTTGCTGTGGGTGTTCACACGCAACACCCATGGAACAAGACATATTTCCAGATTTAAGAGGAATCGTAATTCTGGAAATGCGTCAGTATGCTACGCCACCCTGGTGGATGCGTAGCGAGGCGCAACGAGGAGAAATGTTTTCATTTCTCCTAGTTTTTTCCCCTCATTTAATGCATGCTGCATTCTACAGCACGCATTGAAAGAGGAAAATGCTTTTAGTGATTGTTTTTGTGCAGCAAGGTGCCCCTTCCTGCACAAAAACAATCTCCCCATGGCCCAGGCATCCTTGAACCATGGTGCAAGGGTGCCTGCACCTGCGCATGGCAGCTATTTGTGCACAGGAATGTGACATATCCTTGTAAATATGTTGCATTCATGTGCTCTGAAAATGCTGCAGTGTGGCGCAGCCAAAGGGCTTGCGATGCTGCGCTGTGGCATTCTCTTGTAGATCTGCCCCTAGGTGAAGTGGCAGAGACAGCAAAATGGAGGGAAGCAGCAGGAGCTGCAGGCTGGTCTTGGCAGTTTGAGTGGTCACTTGCAGACATGTCTGAGCTGTGCAAGCAGCATTCCAGCGTGAGGGGGAGAGCAGCAGGAATGGAGCTGCTGAAACAGAGAAGTAGGGGTGGAAAGAACAAGCAGCACAGTACAGGCGTCATAATGCGCTACTTACTGAAAGCATAAAATATTGAAAAAAAAGAGTTTTGCGAGCTGCGTCTTTATTTTATTCAGCGCAGCTCGACAAACTCTGTTGGGCATTCTGCAAGACCTGCCTCGTCATACCAAACAAAAAGCGCAGCTCAACAAACTATTTTTTTTCAATATTTTATGCTTTTAGTAAGCAGCACAGCATGCCGCCTGTGCCATGCTGCTTATCAAAAGCATAAAATATTGAAAAATAGGTAGGTGAGCCGCGCTTTTTTTTGGGAGTGATGCGATGCTTACGGATATGAAGGTAAAAGAGCGCGGCGGGTCTTGCAAGAATGCCAAACAGAGTTTGTTGAGCAGCACTGAATAAAATAAAGGTGTGGCTCGCCAAACTCTTTTTTTTCAATCTTTTATGCTTTTAATAAGCAGCGCAGCATGCCACCTGTGCTGCGGGCCATATTAAAAGCATAAAATATTATAAAAATAGTGTTTGGCCAGCAGAGCCTTTCATTGGGAGTGGGCTGATGCTTACGGATATCAAGGCAAAAGGCACACTCAGCAATGTTTTGTGTGTCCCAAGAGAAGAAGCAGTATGCAGCACTTGTACAACATTACAATTCCTTGATTTGCCCCTTCATCTGAAAAGGGTCGAGGGGCCATCACAAGCAGATGGGAGGAGGGAAGTGAGGCCATCATACGCTGTACTGTGTGATGACCGACTAAAATGCTCTCAGAGTGTAATCGCTGGAAAGAGAGCTGAACACACAAAGGAGGGACTTTTACAGAAATGTACCAATAAGAAGACAGCATTTCTGAAAGCCACATTTCTGTAAGCAATGGCAATCAGTGGGTTTGCCAAACCCCACAAAAGAAACATAATAGGTCGATTGAAGCTCGACATGAAAAAGAAGTGAGGGGACTAACCTAGTTAACCAGTATGCAAGTGACATCACAGCACTTGACATTAAGACGCATGACATCACAGCGCTTGGCATCGCACGTGGCATCACAGGAATTGACATCACAGGAAGTGGCATGACAAGAAGTGACATCAAATCTTAAGCTCTCACACATATGATTAACAGGTGTATCATGAGTACATTTGAGCACATTCCGAGTATACATGCAAACCCTCCTGATTTAGGAAGAAGATGAACAATTTTGTAAGCTACACAAAAAACAATGGGGCATATTACCAACAACTAGCGATATTTATCGCTAAATGAGATTAGCGATCTTTTTTTATCGCTGCGCATTGCCGGATTTTATCGCAGAGATGAGGTTCTATTAGCAACGTTTATCTCAAATGCGATAAAATATCCGGTGATAGCGGCTCAATGCGTGAATATTGCTGGAAATCCAGCAATATTCAGACATTAACGCCAATAGGGTCTTAACCTGAATATCCAATTCCCATTGGATATACAGGTTAAGAACTTATCTGAGCAGGCGTTAGTTTTTGGCGATATTCGCGCTCAGCGAGAATTTTTTCATCGCTGTGCCTGCGTTGATAAAAGTCGATAGCGATGTTAGCGACTGCTTTCAGTCGCTAACAGCTTGGGTACGCCCACTTTGCATGTCATTAGCGATAAATATCGCTGACATGCAAAGCGGGCCCCAAACCGCTCGCTATCGCCTACAAACTGTCGCTAACTGCTGTTAGCGACAGCTTGCTAATAGGGCGATTAAATGATTGCCGCTTTAGCAGGAAAAAGTCCAGCTAAAGCGGTGAGAAGGCCCTTGATAATATGCCCCAATCTTATAATTTGTCAGTGTAAAACTTCCTCGACCATAGGATTGAACAAATTAACTCTACCACCAGCCTACTCAACCAGGCATAATACTCCATATGAAGCACATTTCCATGTAGGTGTGATTGCTTTAGCTGCCTGCGCTCTCCAGAGATGAGACCACTATCCTATGTGAAGTATTCATACTCATCCATACCTACCTGCACTCATTTAAGGAGATTCAAGCTTATTTTTCACCTACAGACCATGACTCAAAACAAGAGAGAAAGATGGAAAGGAAAGAAATTAGAGAGATAAGAAAACAATGATGAAAGCAGAAAAGGGGATTAAAAAACAACCTGCAATAATAGGCAATTTTAGAGTAGTGAAAGAAAAAGGTTATGGCAACCTTGGCATTCAGCAACAGGACCCTAAGAAAAAGTTTGGGACTCTGCATGTATGTTTTTACAAATTTAACACTACCCCCAAAAATGTTACCTCTACATTTAGAAGCAGACATCTCTCATGTTCTGGTGGTATTACTATATCTACACCACCCTCACATTTACGAGCACAACCTGACAGCTCACCCTGGAGTCAGTACCACCAGAATGCTCAGACAAAGAATGGACCATACATTTCAAAGTAAGAGGTATCAGCTCCACATCACAATATGTGTAAGCTGCACAGTATCCAGGGATAAAATAGAAATGGTGATAAAGATAACTCACAAGAAAAAGGAACATGCAATTCCAGTCGCAACAAGCACTTTCCAAAAAATATTGCCCTTCCAGAGGAAATATTACTGGTTTACATAGAAAATCGACCTAAGTGGCGCGATGTAGGAACAGCGAGAGACACAATAAACTACTGCCAGTAATCAGAAACTTCTGCACAAAACTTAAATATTTGGGTCGTTGAGGAGGAAGGATTATGCAAGGCAATCCTTATTTTAAGTGAAAAGTGCCCAGTTGCGACATCTGCACGACACCCACGCTTCAACCTAATTTGCCAAGAATTAAATGCAAAATATAAACCGTTGATGTAATACAGGAGAAATACAGATATGTCCATCTAATGGCTGAAATGAACAACGGGAAAGCAGAAATTCTGAGATCAATCCCAGCTTGACAAAATTCTGTGATCCTAGGTAAATCTCTCTTATGTTTGATGTAATAGGCTGTAATATTATACCATGTATAATAACAATCTAGGATGCATAGAACGGAGGAACCAAAAAGGTTCACAGTCAGGACGAGATGTTCGCTGAAAGTTCGACTATAAGGTTCACCTGACTCCTTACCCTAATGGACCTCTAAATAGGACACTACTATAGAAATCCTAACATAGGGACCAAATGGGTCGATATGTATCGCATGTATGAGTATGGCGAATGGAAGTTTCCCATCTGAATACAAATAGGATAGTAACTGGATTCTTGTGAGGTACTGATGTAAGCCAACTAGCCAGGTGAGGCAGTGGTGTGTTGGCGGAAACATGTTGACCCAGGGTTACAGAGGATACTAATTTCCTTAGTGCATCCCCCCGTATTTTTAACTCTGTCAGGGTGCCATTTGAAAATAAAATAAACCCTCAGGACATCCAAGACATTTTTTAATCTAGGATCCCACCCAATAACCAAAGAGCTTTCTTGGCAATCAAGGTTGAGCCAACTCACTGGCATAACGAAAAGTGAGGGGGCCTCCCTGCACAGTACTTAGGGGGGTCCCCTCCGGGCTTAATCAGGAGCTCTCCCGGCCAGAGTTCAGTGCAGAGGGGGCACCCTGGAGCTAAGGGTCCCCCCGCACCGTGGGCTGCGGGGGCCTGTGTTACGCCCCTGAGCCAACCTAGATACATTAAGTATCTGGACGAGGATCTATGAAGAAGCATGCCACTTGGGTGGCATGACCAAGTAACATGGCTGACAGGACTTAACCCCCAGAGCTCCCAACCTGCCCCTATTATAATCATTAATTATCCTGCAACTCCTACCTTCTTGGCATTCC
Source organism: Lissotriton helveticus (assembly GCF_964261635.1). NCBI lineage: Eukaryota > Metazoa > Chordata > Amphibia > Caudata > Salamandridae > Lissotriton > Lissotriton helveticus. The sequence continues at coordinate 1,001,632,161 of NC_136068.1, forward strand.
AAAGTAGCAGCGGAGCCTCCTGAGGGCCTGTGGTGGGTCATTAGACCTGTGGTGTCCCTTGTGACCAGCGTGTCAGCGCCAGCATCGGAGGCCTCGCCTGAGCCTAATCAAAGGAGGAGCCTGGAGAGTTCCTGTGAGTGCGGCCTCTGACTGCGAGCCATCCCAGCGTGGCTGGGGTGTCGTCTCAGTGCGGTGGATTGCCTGGTCAGGTGATGGTCCTGGCTGCCGGTGGGGCCAGATTTGCACTGGGGGCCTCGACTGTGCCTGCACTGGGGGAGCTTGCTGTGCCCCCGGAGGAGGGGCCTACACCAGCAAGTTGATCTTGCTGCCAGAAAGGGTGATGCCAGCTGTGGGTGGTGATCGCCCTCTTGCCTCGATCTGGCACCCACCTTATCGTGCGGCGTCTCTGAAAGACTGTGGATGGCGGAGGCTGCGGGCTGGCCCGGTCGCATCGAGGGATATCGCGGCAGACTTCTCTCATTGGCAGGTGGACACAGCTGGAGACCTGCTGGGGCGCCGACCCCCCTTGGGCCACTGGAGAAATGTCCAGGCCTTCCTGTAGGGCATCCGGTGAGTGAGGGACGCACTGGGGCTCTGCGGCAGCACCACGCAAGTGGAGTAGCAATGGTGGCAATGGAGAGCTGCTCTTAGAGCCCAGACCCCCTGGTGGCCTCTGGAATCAGCAAGACTTGGCTGGGCGGCGCAGTGTGTGAGGCGAGTGATCCTTGTTCTGCTTCTCTGTTGGGGAGCATCAAATTGACAATGCTGATGCCCTGATAACAGGATGATGTACTGGAGTCCTGTGCTGCTTTAAATTGAGGCGGCCCTCTAAGGAGAATGTTGAATGGCATTTGGAGAGTCCTTGCTGCAGAGGTTGGGGCGGACTGACTGATTTCTGTAATACATAACGTGTAGTGACCAGGGTGCTGAGGGCCACGGACAGGGTCCAAGGCGTGGGAACATGATTTCACCTCTCTGGTCAGGGTGGTAGGTGTTAGAGGGCTGGTGGAGTGAATTGGGACAGAGCCCCCCCTTTGAGACAGCACTGTTGGTGGAGCGCTCATTGGGATCTGGAGAGCCTACCCAGCTGACTGGTGATGGAGGTTGGGGGAGTGCAGCCTGGCACAGCGACAAGACTATTAATCCAAGAAGGCCTGTGTGGGACACAGTGACATGGTGCCCCCAAAAAGTGGAGCTGTGCATCCTGCTGATCCACCCTTGATGGTGATTAATGGTGGATTAGCTAGATGTTCTGCGTCCTTGGATCTCTATGAGGAGATATGCCGGCGGCAGTTCCCCTTGCTGTGACAGGGGGGAAGCTACCTTGATCCCAGATTTGGATTGAACTGTTGGCTGGCTGGAAGTGGGTACGGCCGTGGCCCCCCGTCGCTACATACATCGCAAGTAAGCTCCTGTTGGCGAAGGGGGCACCATGGTGAAAGATAGGGTGCAGAAAGCGGCAGGTGCCAATACAATTACCCAATACACAACACCTAGGCACCCTCACAGCGACTGACTAGGCAAACTGGGGGCACGGGTCCAAAGGAAAAAGGTCTAGAAAGGCATTAGAGGACCACATTGAAACTGTCTCCATTGATGTTAACCTGCTGCCGTCTGATCTCTGGAAAGTGGCTGATAAGGTAACGACTGCTGAAGCTGATATAGTAGAGTTGCAATGAGATGTGGTGACACTCAAACAGCAGGTTGCGCAGAGGACTATGACCACACAGGCACTGGAGTGGTGAGCTAAGGATGCAGAGGGAAGAGCCAAGCAGAGCAACATTTGTGTGCTAGGAATTCCTGAGAAAGCAGAAGAGGGAGCGGCTGAACAATTCTTAGAAAAATGTATCCTTAGGCAGCTCCGGCCCACCGGATTGTCGCCCCTGTTGGCGATAGAGAGGGCTCATAGGGCATTGGTGCCGCCCCCACCTCCGGGCGCTCCGCCCCGAGCGCTGATAGCTAAGGTACTCAACTATCGAGATGGGGACTGCATTTTATGGACGGCGAGAAAGCACCAGAACTTGAAGTATAACAATAACAAAGTCTCTGTGTATCAATACTATACAAGACAGGTACAGGAACTTCGGAAATCCTATCTGGAAGTCAAGCGCAGGTTACAGGAGTTACGTCAGAGGGTGCTTCTGTGAGTTGTTTAAACTGTGTTTACTAGGGACTGTGCACTTTGTTTTTTTGGCCAGGAGAGGGAGTAAAGTTTTATTGAAACAGTATTGCTAGATTTCAAGTTAGTGAGGCCTTTACCTGCAGAAGTCCAAAGTGTGGATTGAGCCTGTCTGTCTCCTAGGAGATTCCGAACAGGAGAAGCAGCTCCCCAGCACCCCCCCCCCTCCAGGCCAGCAGACCCAGGACTGGGGATTGGCTATTCAACTACCAGGCAACTCTGATCTGTCCCTTCACACCTGCCCAGGCCCCTTAAGACCTTGCTGGGTGCACCCCAAATCATTCTCCTCCATATTGTGAGTTGCAGCCTACCTGTGCCCCAGATTGCAGTGAGCAGAGTCCAGGAAGTGGTAAGGAGGCAGACTAGTGCTGTCTCTTCCCCAAAACAAAACTTAAAAAATAAATGATTTTCCCTTTCTGTGATTACTGTCTTTGCCTGTGGTTGTTACAGTTTAAAATTGTAGTTTAAACCTGCCTGTGATTGCATATTTTATCACCTTTGTTGTGTTTTAAACTTGTGGTTTTCCTGCCCATGATTGCTTCCATTTAACCTGTTGAATTGTGGGATTTACAGTCCAAACGCTGTAGTTGGTCCCTCTCATTCCTGGTGACTATTCAGTTTTCCCTCCAAATTTCTACTTTGCTCTGTGATAAGACTTGTATGTTAAAACAGTACACCCCCAGCCACCATTTTGTGTTCACAAGCCAGTGAAACCAGACTCCTGCCCCCCCCCACCCCCAGCAACAGGGATATTCTACATCAGAGGGTGCTTCTGTGAGTTGTTTAAACTGTGTTTACTAGGGACTGTGCACTTCGTTTTTTGGCCAGGAGAGGGAGTAAAGTTTTATTCAAACAATATTGTTAGATTTCAAGTTAGTGAGGCCTTTGCCTTTACCTGCAGAAGTCCAAAGTGTAGATTGAGCCTGTCTGTCTCCTAGGAGATTTTGAACCAGAGAAGCAGCTTCCAACTCCCTGGCCAGCAAACCTTGTCTGAGGTCGCTGGGACCTTATATGGTCTGCTAGTGGTTGGTACATGTATACACTGATTGGTGGTTGTATCTGATGTTTCTATTGGATTAGGGTTAGTGTCCTCATTGGTTGGGTATTTGAGTGTTCTGATTGGTCTCTTGGTCTGTGATTCAATCTATGTAGGGTTGGGACTAGGGTTCCTGTGTTATTGGTTGTTGGGACTAGGGTGGGGCTAGGGGTAGGGTTGGACCTTTAATTGGAAGTAGCGATTAGGGCTTCTGGTGTGATGGTTGCTGGAATAGTTGTGGGACTAAGAGTAGGGTTAGGCTTTCTATTGGAAGTAGGGACTAGGGCTTCCTGTGTCATTGGTTCTTTGGACTTGGGTTGGGACTACTGGTAGGGTTAGGGCCTCTATTGGACGTAGAGATCAGGGTTTCTGAACTGATTGGGTGCTTGGACTAGGGCTAAGATTGGCTGTAAGGTCCTGGTGTCCTTTTGGTTCTATATTTTGGGGCTAGTGTTGTGATTGGATAGTGTTAGGGATAGGGTTCCCATTGGCTGAAGGGGTCACCTAATTACTAGGGCTATAAAAGGCCGGGGTTAGGGCGTCTCAGCCCGGGCGTCGAGGCTAAGGGCAGAGAGGACAAGGGTATTTGCCTGTTTGAGCCTGTTAAAGGCAGAGAGGACAAGGGCAGTTGCCTGTTTGAGCCTGTTAAGGGCAGAGAGGACAAGGGCAGTTGCCTGTTTGAGCCTGTTCGAGACTGACCAGGACCAGGGCCTGAAATTCTGTCCAACATACATACCTCCTTTATGCATCTGCATACTTTTAATGTACTTCTGGATCTATATATTTATTACGTTCTTCTAATTTAGCACTTCCAATGCACTTTCCTATTTCTCAGCCTATACTTCGCTCAATATATCTTCTAGCCCAACCTTCTGATTCATCTCAGACTTCTTTCTACTACTCTTTCCAATGCACTACCCTATCTCTCGTCCTATACATCTATCAATATATCCTCTACATCCACTGTCCCATTTATCCCAAACCTCATACCACTACTATGATCCCCAAAATAACCCTTTCTACACTCTCTCCTACTCTACCCCTACTTGCATCATCTGACACCTCTTTTATTATACCGATCCCCCAAAACAAACCTTTCTAAACTCTTCCTTCTTTTCTACCCCTCCCCAACCCTTCTCAATACAAATAACTGACTAACATATCCACCCCTAAAATTACTTTCATGTTTCACCATACTAATTCAACACTAATCCCAATGGGTTCCAGAGTAGTGTGCTACTTGCACTTCAAAACCCCATCAGGGGTAGCAAGCGCTATATAAATGCAAACCTCTTTCCCTTCACTATCCCGCTACTGACGTTCTGTAATTCTCGAACCTGACTCCATTTTGTGTTGCCCTCATGTAGGCCTGTGAAAGAGGCCCGGCGAATAAGTGGCCTGGCCTTCTGAGTTCTTGTAAACATTATTTAGGTTTCTTTCGACTCTGAAAGAACTGCAGAGAAACTGACCTCTTTACCTGAAACTGACCTCGCAAAGCCAATTTCCCTTGGTTTGATCCTTGTCTAAGATTGCCACTTAATGTTCAGGACCTCGTTAACCTTTAGTCTCCTTGCACATGTTTTATCTTGTTCAGCAGCTATTACTGTTTCCTTTATGCTCTGACATTACATGGGTTGTGCTTTTCAATTATAAATTTGTCCGGCTTGCAAAGATTGAATTTGGGACATTCCTAATAATTAACTTTTGGGTTCGGTCACTGTAAATTGGGTTTTTGTTAATGTGATACTCAGTTAGAAAATGTGTCCTATTGGTCAGAATTTTGCGCAGTGGGTGTGCATTTGTAATGAGTAAAATATGTATAAAAAGAGATATCTTGCCCTACGAAAATTTAGCAGTTTCCTGAGTTGTACACCGTGTTGTATTGCTTGGTTTACTGTTACTAGCTGCAGCTAATAAACTTGGTCTCTGATGGCACCCAGAAGTATTCCGTGTCTCTGTATACCAAGACAGGTGAATCCGAAGACTTTGGGCGTGCCCCTGGCGCCGCTGGGTTCTAAGAAAACCCGGTTCTTCAGTTGGTGCCCAACGGTGGGGCGAGTTCAGCGGTACCGGTCCAAGCCCGAGGATCGTCAGGAGCCACGTGAAGAAATTCTGGAGGAAGGCCAACCACTTCATCGACCCCTGCATGTCGACGTGGACCGAAAGTCTTTACTGCGAGGCTTCCTGCTTTCCGACGGCTATGAAGGACTACTGCCCTGACTGTTGCCCTGTCTTGGACCCTTGATTGATCCTTTGTAGAGCGAGACGATAGACGGTCTTCTGGTGGCGTGACAGACATTTTGGTTAAGTATAAGTGGGTCGCTCCCACGACTTCGTTTTGTTTCTTGGTTTTGATTCAGTTTTTGCAATAATCGAAGCCGAGGGGCTTGTATATTTATGAGTGTATCGATAGTTGATAACCCCTTGAAGTTTGAAGCTAGATTAGTGAGCTATAAGATGCCTGGTCTTAGCAAAATTAGGAAATGGTTTAGTTGTGGTTGCAACAGGGATTCCCAATTGGAGGATTCGTGTCCGATACCTCCGGTTGGAACTCCGACTTATGAGCTCTATTCAAAACATGGAGTGGGTCCTATTACTTATAGTGAAGTATGGGTTCGCTATACGAAGAAAGATGGTGTTTTACGATGGCCCCAACATGTTAGTTTCGAATTAAATATTTTAGATAATCTGGAAGTTGCGCTATTTAGGAAGAAAGCCCGGCCGGCAATGTTTGACTCTTTCCGCCTTTGGCGTAAGGAAGCCAAACAGCGAGAAATTAAGCAAGCAAAGAGAGATAGGAAAGTAAAGAATATGTCAGTACTACAAGCTGCTAGGCAGTTTAAAGTAGATGAAGAAGATCGAGTGAGTGAAGTCTCAGATAGACAGCATTGCATGGCCATAGATAAATGTTATCCGGCTTTGCCGTCTTTGCCTCCAAAAGTAATTGAAGATCTTGAAAAAGATCCTTTGATCTCTCATTTACTGAGATTGCCACCCCCTTATGTGCAGGGTGCTACTGCACCTCCATTACCCCCGGTTGTTCCACCCTTTGTTGTTCAACCTCCTGCTGTTGTTCAGCCACCCGGTGCTCCACAGATGGTTTTGCCTCCTACTGCGCAACCCACTCTAGGGTCGCCAGCTTTGCTACCAGCTTTTCCTCAAACTCTTTTGCTTTCTACTTCTGTATCTTTGCCTCCTACTGTTCTTGTCCCTACACCTCTTTTGCCTCAAAATACTTATTCTCCTGTTCTTATGTCTGCTTCTTCTCCTTCTGCTCGAAAACGAATGACCGAGACTGTTGTTAATCTGTTGTCTCCATTGTTTGGGTCACTGAATATGACCCCTGTTTCGGAACAAAAGCAGAGTCATAGTCAGCTTCCTAGTTCCGAGGAATGGACAGTGTTGGATTTGTTGGCTCGTAGATGGATTTTAAATGCTTCTAGGTATGATTTGCAAGCGGTTATGGATGTTTTCTTTCAGTGGGAGCCGCCTAAGCAAAGGTACATTTTTGATGTAATGTGTACTTTTCTTCGTCAGGAATGGGAGGATAATGAGTTGGGCCCGATTCCGCAGGAAGTGCTTGATGTTCAGTCAGAATTTGCCAAAGGGACGATAGTGGAATCTGATGTTACAGATGCCGTGGAGACGATACTTGTTTTTGGGTCTAGATTACCGCCTCAGACATTGTACGAACCTGATTCCCCTGTTAGGAGGAAAGTGAAGCAGTATCCTATGAGAGAGGTTCCCCCTGTATGGAGAGAGGAAGTTGTTGCTAACGTTAATCAGGGTATTCAGGGTGTACCGGCTCATTTTCAGCGAGTATGGGTACATGTCCCTTGGAAAAGAGCAGAGGTCTTGGCTCTTAAGCAGACCTTACCTGACCCCCGTTAGAATCCTGCCGGTTATTACAAGGAGTTGTCCCAGACAGTTGATGTGTGTATTATGAATTTAGCTGACATAGATATGTTGATGGGTAATGTAGTCCCTCAACCTTTGTGGGCGAAGATCCGTCATGAGAATCATGCGCAAGAATTAGGAGATACGTGGGCTAATATTGTTGCTGCAGATGGTCGGCAAGTAGGAGGTGCCAAACCTGAGCCCTTAGTTGCAGAATTACCTGGTAGGATTGTTAATTTAATGAAAACTATGATGCCTCCTTTACGAGTGAATTGGGATAAGTTAGAGGCATGCAAACAAAAGAAAGACGAGAGTGTGTCTGATTTCTTCACGAGGTTTGAAGAAACGTTTATTGATCATAGTGGTCAGGATATGAGCACTGAAGGTGATCAAAGGTTGTTTGTGGACAAATTTGTCTTTAATTTGCTTCCCGAACTTTCTAATAAGTTAAAGGACTCTGAGAGTTCATGGGCTGTTTCTTCATCGGCCCAGATATTGGCTACTGCACAATATTACGAGAATAGGGATAACGATGAGAAGGATAAAGCAGAGAAGAAAACTAAAGATCTAAAGACGAAGGTTCTTTTGCAGCAAGCTTATCCGCCTCGTCAAAATCAGCCTCAGTTTCAGCAACCTCCACAGTTTCAGAGATTGTTACAGAAGCCTGAGCCTTATGCTCCGCGATTCTTTCCTGGTCCTAATCAGTGTGCTTATTGCAGAGAGGAAGGTCATTTCAAGAATAGTTGCCCGGCTTTGTTACAGCGTGCGAATGGCGTATCTGGTCAGAGAGGTCGTGGTGGTTTCCAGCAAGCTCCTAGGGGTAGGGGACGTGGTGTGTTACCCCAGAATGAGCGTTCCTCTTCCCTTCAGAATTCTGTGAATTATTTTGACAGACAGAATGTTCCGAGTGGTCCGTCTGCACAGTACTATGTTGATGATTATTATGTTGAGAGTGAGAGTGCTGGTTATAATGATAGTTAGGACAGCCATGGGCAAAGAGAGGGAGTAGTGTCAGTTCCAATAGACCAGAGTGGACCTTATGTTGAAGTGATTACATCAGGTGTGGCAGAACCTTTTCTTTTGGATACTGGTGCGACGAAGAGTTCTATTATGCACTCCAAACTTCCTGGGGCACCTTTGTCTGGCTTGACCAATGTTTCAGTAGGATTTTCTGGCGCCTCAGTTTTTTAATCCAGTTTCTAGTCCTTTGTCCCTTTCTATTGGCCCTTGTGAATTGGAAGCTCCACTTATTCTAACGACTGGTTGTGGTGAGAATCTGTTGGGTTTGGACTTGCTGAAAAGACTGCATGCGACATTACATTGCTCTCCTTCGGGAGTACATCTTACCTTGGGTAAGAAAGTGATTTCTCCGATGTATTTGTCTAAAGATTGTCTTCCACTGGAATTGCGTTCTCTTCCTGATTCGCTTTGGGCTACAGGTCCCAATGATGTTGGTCTCTTGCAGATTCCACCCTATATTGTTACGCTTAAGTGGAATGCTAGGCTACCTCGTATTCCACAATATAAGATATCTAGTGATGGCGAGAGAGCTCTTTTGGCAATTATTTATGATTTGGTTGAGAAGGGTGTAATTGAAGAAACGAGAGGTAATGTGTGTAACAGTCCTGTTTTGCCTGTCCTTAAGCGTACTGATGCTTCTCAGCCACCTGTGTATCGGTTTGTGATCGATCTTCGAGAAGTGAATAAGATTGTGGTGCCACAGTTTCCTGTTGTTCCTGTGTAACCGTTACTTGAGACCCCTCTTCGGGGCAGGATGGCGGGCCCCGGTTACATCCTGATATCACTGCTTTGTTGACTCTGATACCTGCTTCGGCAGCCTGGTTTTCTGTTATCGACTTGAAGAATGCTTTCTTCAGTATTCCAATTGCCGAGGAAATTAGAGATATTTTCGGCTTCACTTTAGGAGGACGCAGGTTCCGGTTTTAGAGAGCTCCATAAGGTTATTGTGAAAGTCCCTCCATCTATAGTCAGGCGTTGAAAACTCAGCTTGATGGTTTTGTGTTGCCTACTGGTGCTACTCTTATTCAGTACGTTGATGATTTGCTGATTACTGCTGATGACGAAGAGATTTGTAAAGTAGGTACTCTTTCTTTGTTTCGACATTTGACTGACCTTCATCATAAAGTGTCACCTTCCAAGTTACAGTATTGCCGACAAGAAGTAACCTACTTAGGTCATCTCTTGTCGAAGGAGGGAAGAAGATTGACCCCAGAACGAATTCAAGCGATTGCGCAAATGAGTGTGCCATCCACACAGAGAGAAGTGCGTGCCTTCTTAGGTATCACCTCGTATTGTAGGCAGTGGATCCCCAACTTTTCCTTGCTAGCGAAACCTCTGTTGGCGCTGTCTCTTAAAGATACTCCGTATCCTCTTCCTTGGTCTGATGAATGTCATAAGAGTTTTTCTGAATTACGTGATGCATTGTGTTCGGCTCCGGTGTTGGGTACTCCTGACTACAGTAAACCTTTCACGTTGTATGTAAACGAGAGAGAAGGTTGTGCATTGTCAGTGTTGACGCAACAATTTGGAGACAAGCAGCGTCCATGTGCGTATTTTTCAGCTATGTTAGATCCGGTAGCTAGAGCGTTGCCGAGTTGTCTGAGAGCTACAGCTGCAGCGGCTGTTTCTATCCGACAGTCTGCTGGTTTGGTATTGGATAATACGTTGATTGTGATGGTCCCACATGCAGTGGATACCTTATTGAATAGGACTAAGACTCAGCACCTTACTAGTGCACGTCTGTCAGGTTATGAGCTGACTCTTTTGGCTAGCCATGTTCACATTAAGAGATGTAATGTGTTGAATCCAGCTACGTTGTTGCCGATTTCTGTAGAGACAGATGCTCAAGAACAGCATGATTGCTTTCTTCGGACAGAGGAAGAAATGAAGGCTAGAGTTGATTTGAAAGATACTCCTCTCCCGAATATTGATGGAAGTCTATGGGTAGATGGTTCGTGTTTTAAGCGTCCGAATGGAGAGACGACTGCAGCATAAGCCGTCACAACTTTACATACAGTTGTTGAGACAGCACGTATAGCACAGAATTCAGCACAAGCAGCAGAGTTAATAGCATTAACTAGAGCGTGTGTGTTGTCAGAAGGAAAGCGAGTGAATGTTTATACTGATAGCCAGTATGCGTTTGGTGTGGCTCACAGTTTTGGGCGTTTGTGGAGAGAGGATTTCTTACTTCCCATGGTACGAAAATTCAGCATGGGCAATTAGTGAATGAACTTCTGGAATCACTTATTCTCCCAAAGCAGTTGCAATTGTGAAGTGCAGTGCGCATAAGAAGGTTGTGGATGATGTAGGTCGTGGAAATGCGTTTGCGGATGAAGTTGCGAAGGAAACGGCGAAAGACATGATGAGTCGTATGTATGTTGAAGGCCCTGCTAATTGGGTTATGGCTGGTGGAATGTTTGAAGACAGAATATAATGTGTAAAGAATATTCAGGCTGAAGCTACTGAAAAAGAAGTGAGTGTGTGGAAAGAAACTACGGGTATGTTGGATCCGACGGGTTGTTGGGTTGAGTTGTCAGAACACCAGCGATGGTTGTTGCCAGATGCGTATGTGTTCCCAGTGGTTACTACGGCTCATGGAATGGCTCACATTAGCTCGAAAGGGATATGCAAGTTGTTGGCCCCAGTATGGCAGAATGCAGGAATTCCGAAATGTGCTGAGAATGTGGTGAAACATTGTATGATTTGTTTGAAGTACAATCCTGGAAAAGGGAACTCCAACTCCAGCTGGTCATTTTGCTCCTCCAACTTATCCGTTTGAAGTGATACAGCTAGATTACATTCACATGGAGAGATGCAACAATTTGAAGTATGTCTTTGTGGTTGTTTGTGCCTTTTCCAGATGGATAGAGGCTTACCCCCTAAAGGATAATACTGCCTTGTCTACAGCCAAGGTTTTGCTCAAGGAGTATTTCACTAGATATGGTGTGCCAAGAATAATATGGAGCGACAATGGGAGTGAATTTGTGGGTAAAATCATGAAGAAAGTGTGTGCGGGTTTGGGTATCAATCAGAAATTCCATGCTGCAAATCACCCGCAGTCTGCTGGACTTGTCGAGTGCTATAATGGCACCTTGAAGCCGAAGCTAGCTAAGATACAAGCGAGCACTGGTCTTACATGGCCAGATGCCTTGCAGTTGGCCCTTTTGTCAACAAGGACGACAGTGCATTCTCGTGTGGGACTTAGCCACTATGAAATTGTTTTTGGTCGTCCGGCCAATGTTTGGCGTGTGCCGAGGCCTAAGAAGTATAGTGACATCGAGTACCCTATGTTGGTGGATTACTTACATGACTTGACTGCTAAATTACGTGTTCTCCACCAACAGGTCTATGACAGTTTGCCGACAGTGACTGCGGATCCAGGCCACACGATTCAACCTGGTGACTACGTGCTCACCAAGAACTTTCAACGAACTAAGAACTTGGAGCCAAGGTGGACTGGACCGCGTTTAGTGTTGTTGTCAACTCGAACTGCTGTTAGAGTAGCTGGTAAAAAGAATTGGGTACATGCTACCCATTGTAAAAAAGTTCCCTTGCCCTTACCGTATGATAAGTGGGTAAGGGGAGGTATAGCCGATTCCGAATGTGAGAGAATTTCTAGATCTGTACCTTTTAGTGATGCACATTTGACATGGACTCAGTCAGAACGCGAGGATGATGACATTCTGCGAGCTGCTGTGCCTTCCCATCTGAAACTCGACACAACGAATCCGGAAATCCTTTTTCAAGAGCAAACTGTGTCTGGTAAAGAGCGCTACAATCTAAGACCGAGAAGGAATGAATCAATGGGCAAATAAAAATTGAATTTTTTCATGTAGTGAATTACACCTTGTCAGATCAAGAGACTTTTTTTGACTTTTTTCTTTTTCGAGTCACCATCCGGACTCAGCTGCAGGGTCGCGGTACAGCCTTAAGGGGTGAGCCGCATATTGACATAAGGTCTGTGGTTCATGGTCGTTAGTACAATCTTGACACACACTTAAGTGAAGAAGGTAATAGCCGTGAGCAGCACGTTAGTGGATGGAGTCTTTTGAATCTGATAAGGATGTTGAGAGAACTGATTTTAAAATGAGAATGTGTACATTGGTCCGTAGCAAATGTTTTTTAATAGTGCGCTTTCTAATGCTTTTGAATATTATGTTGGCTTGTGTGAGTTGGATTGTCTATGTTATACAACAGACGCTTGCAGTTACGTCCCAACCTACTCTTTCTTTTTCTACTGTTTCTCCACATGAATTTCATACGTTGCCTGAACATGATCAGACACGAAGATCAGAATTTGTGAACAATTCGTTTATACAGATGTTGCATCAGCATCAGCTAGTCGTAAATACCACAAATTGTTGGGTTTGTGGTCTTATGCCGCATACGACAACTAAGGGAATGCTATATTTAGTTTTGCCTTTTTTGCCTAATGGGTCAGTATGGGCACTCCAGTCAATGTTTATCTATGCGAATGAAGCATCTCCTGTACGTTCCGTCAAAGATAATACGAGTAATAATGCCTTGATACAGGGAATAGTAGATATGATCAGATATATCGATGCGTATAATGCTATCCCTAAAGATGAGGTACGAGCATATGTTGGTTGGAACAAGACTGGATATAGCATTAGCCTGACAGAGAAGGAGAGACGAAGAAGGTCTCCCCTTATTTGGATTGTACCCCACCGAGGTCATTTTTGTCTGCAAGGTAATGGTCAGAATCCGAGAGCTCAGCTTGGCAAGAGTGTGTGTGCTCACACCTATGTCTATACATCCTAGAAATCTCCACCGTTCGTGCCAGCTAAAGGCACGTATTTTGTTTGTTACGACAGAGGATATACATGGTTGCCTCCTGATTTTTCAGGCACATGTTATGTGGCATTTTTGCTTCCCCCTACATACACTGCTGTTTTCAATTACCATAAGACAAGATATGGTAGAGGTGTCATTGATGCGAGAGACACTATTGCACAAGAAGTTGGAGACTTCTTTAAGGGTTTCGTGCCCTTTTGGGGTCCTATGGCTAATAGTAGGAATATTCGTTAGCTTACGAGAGTGGTTGAGGCCACTATAAATGAAACTGCTGGTGCCCTTAGCAATATTACAGCTGAGCTTCAAGCGGATCGTCTTATGACATTACAAAATCGTATAGTTTTAGATATTATACTTGCAGATAGAGTTGGAGTATGTAAATTGATCGGGTCTAGTTGCTGTGTTTTCATTCCAGATAATGCCCCGACAGTGTACCAAGCCATCTTGAAGTTACATAAGTTTGCTGAGTCTAAACATGTAGACGAAGGGAACTGGTCATTGATGGAATGGTTTTGGGGACTGTTGTCCAGATGGGGATGGAAGATTCTGATATTCCTTGGTATGGCTTTAGCTATCCTTTTCTCGTGTTCTTTATGCATCCAGTGTGGTCCCGCCATTTGTAGCCTTTGTGCTACGATCTGTGTGAGAAGACCAGTCCCAAGAGAAGTGAAGGATAATAAGATGATGCTACAGCAACACCTTGATGACCTGATGAGAATAGACATAGACCTGGATTCAGATTGACATGAGTTTAGGTTATTGCCTATGTAATGGCAAAAGGAGGGTCTGAGGTTCTGTTATTCTCGAGTCTGACTCCATTTTGTGTTGCCCTCACGTAGGCCTGTGAAAGAGGCCCGGCGAACAAGTGGCCTGGCCTTCTGAGTACTTGTAAACATTAATTAGGTTTCTTTCGACTCTGAAAGAACTGCAGAGAAACTGACCTCTTCACCTGAAACTGACCTCGCAAAGCCAATTTCCCTTGGTTTGATCCTTGTCTAAGATTGCCACTTAATGTTCAGGACCTCGTTAACCTTTAGTTTCCTTGCACATGTTTTATCTTGTTCAGCATCTATTACTGTTTCCTTTATGCTCTGACATTACATGGGTTGTGCTTTTCAATTATAAATTTGTCCGGCTTGCAAAGATTGAATTTGGGACATTCCTAATAATTAACTTTTGGGTTGGGTTACTGTAAATTGGGTTTTTGTTAATGTGATACTCAGTTAGAAAATGTGTCCTATTGGTCAGAATTTTGCGCAGTGGGTGTGCATTTGTAATGAGCAAAATATGTATAAAAAGAGATGAATTGCTCTCCGAAAATTGAGCAGTTTCCTGAGTTGTACACTGTGTTGTATTGCTTGGTTTACTGTTACTAGCTGCAGCTAATAAACTTGGTCTCTGACGCCACCCAGAAGTATTCCGTGTCTCTGTATAGCAAGACAGGTGAATACGAAGACTTTGGGCGTGCCCCTGGCGCCACTGGGTTCTAAGAAAACCCGGTTCTTCACTACCTACCCTTCTATACCCAAGTAACTGAATAACATATCCCTTACTCAAATTACTTCATATTTTACTACATTAATTTTCAAAACTAATCCTTTATGGGTTCCGGAGTGGCATGCTACTTGCCAGAAAAGCGCTTCAACATCCATCAGGGGTAACAGGTGCTATATGAATGCAAACCTTTTTTCCCCTTTTATCCCTCCGCCATCCTTCTCACTCCAAATAACAGACTAATATCCACCACTGAAATCACTTTCATATTTCACCATATTAATTCACCACTAATCCTTTATGGACTTCCTGAATAACGTGCTTCAACTCTCCATCAGGGGTAACAAGCGCTATATAAATACAAACCTTTTTTCCTCCTCTATCCTCCAGCTATCGTTCCAAATCCGAATAACTGACTAACCTATCCACGACTTAAAATGGACCTGCATGTTTCACTATACTAATTCAACACTAATCCTCTATGGGTCCCGGAGAAGCGTGCTACTTGCCGAAATAGCGCTTCAACGTCTTGTCAGGGGTAGTAAGCGCTATATAAATGCAATTACAATAAAATACAATACATGTTGCTATCCCCCTAGAATGGGCACTAAGCAACGTATGGCTAGGCAATTTCAGACTGTGATGGGGAACCTGGGCTTACGGGACGTTGGCGGATGCAGCACCTGACACCGAGAGTATTCACATGCTTTACGCCTACACATAATACCTACAGTAGATTGGATAGAATCCTAATGACTGAGTCACCCTCTTTTCTGGCAGCTGAAATAACCCACTTGGCTCGATTCTTGTCGGACCATACGCTGGTCAGCTGCGCAATACCGTGGATTATTAGAGAACAGGGACCCTGTTATTGGCAGATGCCGTCCGACATCCTGGAAGATAAGAAGGGCAGGGTATCTCTCTCACTGGCTCACTCAATGACTACATTACTCACAATTGGAATAATATAGGCAGTCGAGGTTTGGAATGGGAAACAATGAAGGCAGTGATCTGAGGGGCGGGGATGGACCTGACATACGGAGTTCGAAGACAGCTACAGCATGAGTTACAGGATAATGAAGATGCCTTAGCCATTCTTCAGACTGGTAGAAATCCAAAGTCGGGAATGATCGTTGCGTGAGCAGCTGACCGACACTTCGGACAGACTGGACAAGTATACTCTTACTCATTATAGGCAGCGACTGCATGCAGAGGGGGACAAATCTGGCCAACTATTGGCATGGATACTGCATAGGGAACATGACCCCACTGCTATTGCATGCTTATGAACTGCGGTGGGAGACTTGGTGTATGTTAGAGCAGAAATATTGCAACAATTCTGTCAACATCTGCAGGTGTACACAGCAGATCCAGCTGTTAGACCAGAATGTTATACACCATTCTTAGAGGAGCTCCAAATGCAGAAGCTCCCCTTGGAAGCTCAGACCGAACTAGAGAACCAATTAACAACAGAGGAGATACTAGAGCCATTAGCAGAGATAACCAAAGCTAAGGCCCCAGGGAGATGATGGTGCAGTGGGCTAATCCATCCACTATAGGGGCCCGTGTTCGATCTCATGGTCACAGGTTCTAATCACAGCGGGTCCACTCAAACGTTCATCCATCTGAGGTTGATAAAATGAGTACCATTGAGTTGGGTAACAAAATAAATCTGTTATTCAGCGCCTTGAGACCCTTGGGTGATACGTACACTTTACAAATACGCATGTTAGGATGAATTCCGAATTGAATTTTATCAGATTTATCAGATGAAGTTGGTGAACCCTCTCCTTCAGACTCTTAGTGAAGTCTACGAGAGGGGCATGCTACCTCCGTCCATGTGTGAAGGAGACATCTGTATGCTCCTGAAACCAGGTGGGGACGAAAAGGATCCTGCGCCATACCGGCCACTTACAATGATAAATACTGATGTCAAAATGTTATGTAAAATATTAGCCAAACGGCTGGGTCCACATATGACCTAATTTACCCATGAAGACCAATGCGGGTTTATTCCGGGTCGCAGCACTAATATGCATATCTGGCGTTTTGGTCATATTTTAAAAGAGACACAAAATGATACGGAGAAGAAGGCACTCGTATCCATAGACCTTGAAAAAGCTTTCAATACAGTGGATTGGTGATACCTTCAGGAGGTGCTGAGAGTGACGGGGTTTGGCCCACGATTTCGTAGATGGATACACATCCTGTAAACGGAGCAGAGTGCCCGGGTACACCTGGGAAAGAGTAGGTCAGCTAAATGGGTGTTGGAACGTGGCACTCGCCAAGGCTGCCCCCCATCCCGGTTGTTATTTGCCCTGGCCATTGAGCCTATGGTGGTGAGAATCAGGAGAGATCTACTTGCATGGGGAATACATATAGGGAATGACACCCTGAGTAGCGCTATACAAGAAAAAATAGTGATATTTAAATTATTTCAACGCCTCCTCATGAGTAGTAAGCACTATGTACATGCTATTTATGTTGTGTAAACAATGGTAAAGACCAACACATCTGACATTCTTACAGTCCATGCATATCTTGTAAACAGGGACAAAAAAAAGTGAAAAGTTGCCTCTCAAGTATGTGTGAAGTGCTAGCAAGGTGTGAGCCTTTGTTCCCCCTCCGCTTCATTTGCATCTTGATGTGAGGCTCCTGACTGCTCCTAGCCAGAGAGTAGAACAAAAGGAGGTGTGAAGATCCCTCAAATTCGGCCTTTGTTATTAGCCCAGCTGGCGTCTGAAACTAGAGCTCCTTCCCTGCCTGCACATTGTTGTGGATCGAATGCAGACAACAAAGTGTAGGGGCTACTGTATGTGCCCCGGTGTTTGAATATTATACCGGGACGAATTCATCACATTTTTCAGTGGCATCCACACTGTGAAAATAGTGGGTGAACGATGTCCACCTGTGAGTACCCCTGACTTGTACCCTGTCTGACAGGCTTAATAGTTGCACACACATGATGTACAGGACCAGGTAGGATTGATTTTAAAATTATAACTGCCACTGGTCTGCCTAGGTTAAGGGAGGAATCCTCTACTGATGCAGTAACACACCTTTCACTTCTAATGGCGGGGCCTATTTAGATCATGGGTCAGTACTGGAACATTTGAGGCATGCATTATCAAACAGAGGCTTAGCTCAGGTTTGCGTACATTCTCTTGCAAAACAGAAAAGTTCAGTCTCCTCCTCAGATTTTAACTGTGAAATATTAGCAGGTGCCCAGGAGAGAGTCACCAGACCCCGAATTACAGATGGGTTGCGCTGACCAGGGGCGTAGCTTCAGGGGGTGTTTGGGGTGCTACAATGCCCTAATAGATGTATTTTCTACTGAATTGTCAGGTAGAGTTGCTTTCAGTTGGGTATGGTGAGATGTCTGTTGGATTTCAACTAGAATTTTTTACCTACACACAGACAAAAATGTACACAAACTTTTCCCTCTGCATGGCAAGAGGGATATGAGATGGGGCAACTATGTGCGTGTGTGTGTGTGTGTGTGTGTGTGTGTGTGTGTCTGCGTTTGTGTAGTAATGAGAGCTTTTACTTGAAAAAGGAGGGTGTGAAAGTGGCTAGGATAGAGTGGTTGTTTAGAGAAACGTGTGAGACAGAGTGGAGGATCCTAGAGAGATTTGGTGAGAAGCCAAAACCAGTAGATATTTGAAAGGATGTTGCAAGATGGCAGTGAGGAAGAGATTAGGATGCGCGCACCCATGGTCAGTTAGAGAAAAGTGATAGGGTGGGGGAGTAAGTAGGGTGACATGGGATGGAGAGAGTGGGCATAGTGAACAACATGCATAAGGATGCGTGGAGGAGGGCATGTATTGATGTAAGAAGGGTTATCTGAGCCCTTATGCAAGCAAGAGAACTGGTCCCCTTCTGTTTTAGCTAAATAGTAAAAGAGAGACATCATTGCATACACTGTTAGGCCTGTATTCAATTCAATTCAATTTATTTTATTATGTTTTGGCTCTCAGAAGAGGGCCACATAAAATATACAGGATAAACAACAAAACAAATACATTGCGAAAAATATGCCATTTAAGAAACAAGGTTAAATACAAAACTGACCTACAAAACAAAACTACAAGAAGTCGGAAAATCAAGACATCTCCGGGGACATATTAATAAATAGCTAGAAAACCTTTAAAAAAGTTAAAAATATGGAAGCAGAACATTTCATTAGGAGGGCAGTAAAGTGCATGAAGAAAGCCGTTCAAAGTGACGATGCCAAGGCGTAGACAAATAACTTTTAACCATCTAGAGCGCAATTTACGGAGCACGGGACAAATCAGTAGAACATGCATACAGTCCTGGATATTCAATTTACATAAATTGCACAAAGCAGAGGAGCCATACCATTTGGATAACAGTAGATTTAAGGGTATTAAATCGTAACGTAAAAGAAACCAAAATCTACGAATACCATGCGGTAGGATCCATGTAACATACGGTTGAGGTAGCTTCATCACATAGGAATTAAGGAGAAGGTCTACATTCCTTTTTTCACACATTAACTTTTTATCCGATTGAAAACATAGGTCCCACGAGGCTGCTTTTAAAACGAGTTTTAACTGTAAGGGAGAGTACAAAAACAGAGCGTTTTCATCTAATTTTAGAAGGGTTACAGCTTTTCTAAAATTACATACAAGTTGAGAAAACTCGTTAAAATTACCCAATAATTCACTTCTGAGGAGAGCTCTCATAGTCCCTACTTCTGCTCTAGCAAGGCAGGCCACCCATCTTACTAGAGCACATAATCCCTGTACCCAGCTGCTCCTAAGACCAAAGTCAAGCCTGCAAGCGGCCAAAGAGCACGCAGTATTTAGGGAAGAAAGAGATCTTAGAAGTTTCCCCTCAATCTTATGGCAAAAGTCCCAATTTTTCACCTCTATAAGTTCGATACCATACAGTATTGTTGCGGGGATTTTAGATCTATACACTTCCAATAAACTCGGGAAGTGCCGTTTCCCCGTTGCGAGGTATAGGGAATTTAAACCTTTGCCATGGGCAAGAGCTTTGCGGGAACAATGCTCTATGTGGAGCCTCTCACTCAAGTTAGCCGAGATAATTTTTCCCAGGAAGGTATAGGAATTTACAACCTCCAGTCTTTGGCCCCCAATAAACCAACCAAAATCTGCAGATCGGCACTTCTTCTTACCAGCTATACACATAACTTTACTTTTGGTAATATTGATCTTCATGCAATGGGCTACAGCAAAGGCATGAAGAGCGTGTAGCCGATTTGCAAGTCCTTTAGGGGTCAAGTCAAGAATAAGGACATCATCGGCATACATCAGGCAGGATATAGGGGTCCCCCCCACCACAGGGGCAATGCCCTCTCTGGCAGACAAGGCGGCGGGTAGGTCTGCCGTGTATAAGGAGAACAAAAGGGGAGCCAGTAAACAGCCTTCTTTAAGGCCATTCAAGGATGGAATTAGATAAGATAGCCCCCTTTCGCCCCCCAACAGGACCCTACACCAGGTCTCTGTATGGAGAGCCCGCACCAGCTCCAACAAGTAGGATGGGAGACCAAGCGCTGCCAATTTTCTCCACAGCGTTCTACGGTCAACTTTGTCGAACGCTGTGGAGAAATCAATAAAAGCGGCATACACTACCCCTCCTCTCACCTGGACATATTTATCTGTAACCACATGAAGAGCGGTGAGGTTATCTAACGTACCGTGGTCCCTACGGAAGCCAGTCTGTTCAAACGGCAAGATGTTATTCTCCTCGACCCAAACGGAGAGGGAATTTAAAAGACATTTCGCAAAGACCTTTCCGATAGAGTCGAGGAGAGCAATCAGACGATAATTACTGGGGCTATCCCTAGTTCCCTTCTTAAAGATAGGGACCAAGATAATTCCCCTCCAGGAGGCAGGAACCGTTTTAGACAAAAAACAGGCTTTGTACAGAGGATACAGGATTTTACTCCACCTAGAAGGATCCTGATCCAGGACCGTCATGGGGAGTTCGTCAGGGCCCATTGCCCCAGAGACACGCATGTTTTTTATGGCCATCTCAATTTCTTCTTCTGTGGGGTAATTGATGAGACCTTCGAAAGTGCCATCTATGGCGGTATCATCACCTGTAGTCCCGTTCCCTGCATAAAGATCCCGAATATAAGTAATCCATACCTCTTCCGCTATAGGGATGGGAGAGGGACTTAGTCTAGAACCGCACCCCTTACCGATTATTGCCCAAAATTCTCTGATCCTACCATGGACAACAGATTCCCTCAAGTTGATCCAAACATTGTCCTCCCTTACCTTTTTTATTTTTAGCTTGAGTCTACTTCTCTTTCTTTTTAGCCTGGAAATTTCTTTTTCACGTTCCATGACTCTATCTAGATATTGTTCACGGACTAGGTTATTTATTTCCTTGTTAGGCCTGTAGCCCACTACACATGCTTTACCCATGATAGCTATGCCCCTGAAAGGTATGCAAAATAAACAGAGAGGAGTGGTGGGAGGGGCTAGGTGTGAAAAGTATATATTTAAGAAATGGAAGGAAGATGAATGTTAAGCAAGTGTGCAAAGACAGAGGTGGTAGAAACAGAGGACTGTTTGTGAGGAGGAGGAGGCGAGAGCAGGGGACCACTGCTCTCTACAAACTCAACGCCAACAAGAACTCCAATTGTAGGTTCACGTCAACTCTCGACACCCACGGGCCCTTCACATTGCAGTCACTGCCGCCATTCCTTCACCTGGGCCGAGACCCATGACCCTCCACCTCCCTCCAGCAACAGCTCCATCACACACAAACCCTGGGATGCATCCTCCTCAACATCTGCTCCCTCCACAGACACGCCACGGACATCTGGGACCTCCTCGACAGCACCTCCCCGGACATCACCTTCCTTGGCGAAACCTGGATGAACACCACCTCCGGACCAGACATCGAGATCGCCATTCCCGAAGGATACAAGTTCACCCGGAAGGTTCGCCCCAACTGCCCCAGAGGAGGCATTGCCATCGCCCACAAGGCCAATCTCCAGCTGAGGACCTATTTCAGTGGGTCTACAGACCTGAAAGAACACCTCCATTTCAAGATCTAGACCAACCTGTCCTCCACCCTCCGAGGCACCCTCATCTACAGAGCCCCTGGACCCTGCGCTCCTTTTTACGATTCCATCACTGACATCATCACGCTGCATGCCATCCCCTCCACTGATTTCACACTGCTAGGAGACCTCAACTTCCACCTCAACAGGACCCCAACTCCGCCTCCCTCCTGACCAACCTCCACACCATAGGAATCAAGCAGATCATACCAGAACCAACGCACTCAGCTGGGCACATCCTCATCTCGTTTTTACAGCAGTGAACTCCATCACCTTCAGCCACACCTCCGAACTCCCATGGAAGGACCACCGCTGTGCTCACTTCACCTACACCCCCTGCAGATGCCTGCTTCAAGACCTGGCTCTTCGATGGAACTCAGTGAACCTACAGGATCTGCGGACTCCTCCTCCCCTGCCCCCTTTCCCTTAGCGCCTTGAGACCCTTTCCAGCTGAGTAGCTTGCGTTTTAAAAACCCCTGATGATTGATAATGATGATGGTGAGAGCAATTTATACCACACACAGATAATCTAAAGAGTGTCCTCAGCACCAGGCACAGATCAGAGGTGAAAGTAGATCTGAACGTTTTAATCCTGGACAAAAAGCTATGGTTTTGGCCTCTTTTTAATCATTGTCACTCTGCTTGTGGCATGGAGCTCAAGATAGTGCTTATTCCAAGCTTTTGGTCCTAGATGAGCATGGCTATTGCCTCCAGCTATCGCAAACAAAATTCAGGACATCTCTGCTAAAAGATTATTAGCCAACACCTAGTTTCTAGATGGGACATGGAAACTAAACCTATTTCTGAGGTAAATTGAACCAATCTGATATAGGGCCCCGTGAGCTAACACCAGAGCCTTAAATAAGATACTTTTCCGGATAGGAAGCCAGTGAAGAGCGCTCAGATGAGGGGAGATTTGTGTTCTGACTTGCAGATTCAAAAGAAAGCTAGCTGCCACATTTTGGACCACCTGAAGACTCTTCAACTTATACACCAGCTGACCAAAGTAGAGCTCATTGTCATAGTTCAACCTCAAAGTAATTAAGGCCTGGATAACCATTTTTGTTGTTGTGAGGGACAAATAGTGAAGGAACTTTTTCATGGACCTCAGAATACCAATGCAATTGCCCACCGCACACTTAATGTATGACCTAAATGACAGGCAATCAGTAGCGGCTCATGGAGGGAGTGCTGCGGGCGTTGGGGTGGGGCGGGGCGGGGGAGGGGCTGAGTGGGGGCAGTAAACTCCAGCATACGGCCGATCGGTGTTAGGTAAAGAAATAAATAAATACAATCAATTACATTGCGCGCTGCAACGCCAAATTCCGATCGATGTTTGGGCGGGCAGCGATGGTGCCAGCGAGGTCCGGATGGCAGAGTGAAGCAAAGCAATGCAGATGGCAGTGCCCACAGGATGCTTTGTTAGCAGCGGCTCAGAGAAGGTCATCCAGCGGCGTTGGTGAGATCTGGGTTGTGATGCGACGTGCAGCAGTGCCTTCTGCGGTGTATTCATGACACAGTACCAGCAACGGACTAGGTGATGGAGTTGGTTGCTCTTCTGCTCTGTGGCAACTGAAAAATGTGGCCAGAGGGATGGTGAAGTCTTTGCTGCTCCGAAGACTTCTTGAATAGAGGGCAAGCACTACCTCAAGCCCTTGGAGATACTTTCCAAACAGGATACACACACAGTTCCTGTCTTTGGCAGAAACTGCTACGGCTGGACAACCCCAGACAGCACACAGCAAAGGAGCAGAACTTCTCCTTCAGCTTTTCCCATCTCTTCTCCTTGGCAGAGGTTCCTCTTGAATTCCAGAAGTAATCTAAAGTTCAGGGGATGGGGCCCCAACATTTATAGTCTTTTTCTCTTTCTTCTCTGGTGTCAGAGATGCTCTGTGCTCAGTCCAAACCAGTTCTAGCCTCTCTGGTGCAGCTTCCCGGCAGGAGATGGAGAGAGCATTGTGTAAGGCAGACCAGGCCCATTCAGGTGAAAAGAAATCTCCTCCACCTACTCTAAACGCAGCCCAGGTGTATTCAGCCGAGCCCTGACTCACTGTGGAAAGGCTGTACATATCTCATCCCCCACGCGGGTGTCTGAACAGAATGCACATCCCCAGCCCATCACTCTCCAAAGCCAGACAGTCAGTATACAAAGCTAGTAGAGGCACACAGGATGGCTAAGGAAGAAAATACACACTTTCTAAAAGTGGCATTTTCAAACACAGAATGTAAAAATTATCCTTGCTAAAAGATACATCTTTACATTCTCAGTTCAGGCATGCTAAACATTACCTTCCTATCTTGTCCCAATGGAAAGTTATATTAAGAAGATGTTAAAATTAAACTCCCATCCTATCCTATAGGACAGATAGCCTTTCAATAGTGAAACACAACATTTCCTGTAGTTCACTTTTGGGGCATGTTACACACCTCAAAACATGTCCCACCTTTCACAGACACTGCACCCTCCTCACAGGGGTACCTTGGGCCTACCATAGGGGTGACGTACATGTCAGAAAAGGGAAGGTTATGGCCTGGCAAGTGGGTGCACTTGCTAGGTCGACATGACAGTACCAGACTGTTCACTGACACTGTAGTGGCAGGTCTGAGAACCTTTTGCAAGGCTGCTTGTGCGGGTGGCACAATCAGTGCTGCAAGCCTACTGGCAGAATTTGACTTACAGGCCTTGGGCACACACAGTGCACTGTACTAGGTACTTAGTAGTAGCTCAAAGAAGCCAATCATGGACACACCAATCTATAGTCCCAATTTACAGAGAGAGCATATGCACTTTAGCACTGATCAGCAGTGGTAAAGTGCCCTGAGTCCTAAAACCAACAAAAACAGGGTAAAAAACAGGAGGCCCCCCAAAAAAAGTCAGGGGATAAACACGCTGGACAAGCCAGGTCTAACATCTCCCCATATTGTACTGTCCCTTTAATTCCAAATGCATTTATGCTGAAGCCAAAAGTGAAATGCTGGTGAGAAATCTCTTTGGGCAATTTCCATTGAAGGGAATGTAAGTGGGTATTGCCAATGGAATAACGACTGAGCTGCCCTGCATTCAAATGTCCCGTAGGTAATTTTATGAACTGAAATAAACCAAACTAACCTGAGCTCAATCCCCTGCTAGCTACAGTAAAGAGCAGACAGGTCAATTTGTAAAGTATTAATGCTGTATCAAAACAGTCATAAAATCAAAACATCGAACAATAAAAATCCTCCAACAAATGAGTGAAATGACGCCAAAACAACAAAAATCCAATTACAGGAACAGAGCTATGATTTTTAAAAGTTTTCAGTAGAAAACACTAACTGTCTATGGAAGCAGTAGGCCGCGACCTCAACGTAATTTCAGGCAGACTGCAATGGAGCCCTGCTTGGATGCAAATAGTATTGGTCCCAGTGAAATTCTGGAAGTGAAAATGTTTTTAAAAGTTTTTATGTTTCCCTTCAGAAGGGGGTTTTGTCACTTTCTAGAAGACAAATTTTGACATTTCTTCAAAGCCCCAGTGGAGAATAGGACTATGCTACATGTTAAGAAGAAAAACCCTATTGAACACCACTAAAATTGCAGTCCCTGCCATGGAGCTGTGGGCTAGATACCTAAAACACGGTGGTCCTCCTGTCACTCTGGATCTTTTGAGACTTCTTGCTTACATGTTTTGAAGTCTCAATGTAGAATGGACCTTTGTCATTTTTCAGAGGTGTCACAGCAAGTATCGAAGGAAGCCAACTCCCCAGCTGACGCACTGACGAGAAGCTGTCATCCTCCTGCAGAGAATCCAGCTCCAGTGTTTCTGACTCTCCTTGCGGGATGTTTGGAAATCGAGTCCTGGGATAAAGATACCAACCTCTCTCATTCTAAGGTATGGAGCTGATTAGAACCTAAAGAACCCTTTGGCAATTCTTGGCAAAACTAAACTATAGCTAAGACAGCACCTACTTCCCTCGTACTAGACCTAGGTTAGGTACACTGGGGTAGACGTATTTTAGAAGCACCAGTTGAGTATTTAGCCTGTGTTATTTATGTATGTATTTTTATATATGTCATACCAACAGACAATGCAATTACAGATTTATTTTATATTACTGTTTAAACAGTACACTTTATACTTCACATTCTGTCTAACGATTGTAGCAGTTCATATCTCTTGCATGAGAAAGAAGACTGTACAATAAACCCTTTTTATTGAAACGCCCTTCTCCCTAATTTCATGCAACTCTGTAGAAACGAAGCATGCATGATTGACTGAGTGAAATAGTTATCTATTGTTTCCACGACTCTGAAGATATTGTTCCAACTCCAAGGGAAACAAAGTTGTCATGTTTATGCGGTTGTCAGAGACTAATCCCTTCTTGTTCATTCGAGAAAGTTTCTAGTGACCTCTGAGTTATGTGGCACACACAATTACGTTTAATATACTCGATAGAGACATACTGACCTCAGTCCTATGTCAAATCTATAGTGTATATTATTCCAATGCTCAGAGCCTATTAGGGATATAGAAACTACACCACAAGACCTGCTGCGGCATAGCACAGAGCTAGGTGAAGGGATGCAAAAGCAGCAATTTAATCAGTTAAAATATGGAAATCAAGAGCATATAGAACAGGAAGAGAATCAGGGAGAAGGAAGGAAGGAAAGAAGGAATGAAGGAATGAAGGAAGGAAGGAAGTGAGGGAGGGAGGAAGGAAGGAAGGAAGGAAGGATGGATGGATGGGTACAGGCAGAAGAGGCACTAATGAATGGGTGGATACAGGCAGAAGAGGCACTGTAGGATTGCCAGATATTATTTTGCATCCACTTTGAAGAGGACAAAAGTCTGTCAGAAAATAGCAACAAAGGTCTTTAATGAAAAAAAAACATTGAGAAAGTAATTGAAGGATTCATGATTGCTCAGTGAGTTGGTGTTAGAACTGGGGGTCTCTAGTTGGTCGAGGTAGGTACCTTAGTCCAAATGGGGACCCTTCCTTCTAGTCAGGGAAAGGAGGGACACCTTCTTAGATAACCCCTGCTCACCCTCCGGTAGCTTGGCACGAGAAGCCAGGCTTATCTCCAGGGCAATGTGTAAAGTATTGGCAACCACACTCCCAGTAAAACAGAGATAACATCACAAATGGACACCACACAGTTATAAAAGATAGAAGTATCTTCATCAAAAGGAATACGATGAAACCAAATGAAAGAAATACAACACATGTGTGTTCGTAATATTTCACTTTGCCGGCTATTAGGCCAGCGATCACGTATAGGTTCTTGCGGTATTATTGAGCAGTTCACAATGATCTCCTGCAGTCCTAATGCAATGCTAGGCAGATCGTAATGCAGTTCGTAAGGTAGTAATAACACAGTCCTTAATGCACGTACTAATGCAGTTCGTAACGCAGGAATAATGCAGGTTGTAATGCAAGAATAATGTGATCCGTAATTCAAGAATAATGCAATTCGTTATGCACGAATAAGGCAGTTCGTAATGCAAGAACCAGGCAGTTCGTAATGCAAGGAATAAAGCTGTAGGCCAATCTGCGCAGTCAATTCGGGCCCCCACTAGGCCCCAACACCAGAGACAATGGTCATAAGCTTAGAGGGGCAGACCTGGCACTGCTGGGCAGGTACGGGCTGCTCAGAGACTCATTGCGTCTAACGCGGTGCAGCGGGAGAGAGCTCGGAGCACTCCTGTACTCCCCCTGCATGACTCCCCAGCCCACACACGCTTACGGCTCCTGACCAGAGTCCAAGCCTTACCTGGGGGTGTGTGCTGCCTCGCTCTCTCTCTCTCCCCCCCCTCGTTGGACATCCTGCTGGGCGGCCCAATGATGTTGCAGCTCCGGTGTTAGGCGACGCTGTAACCGGACGAGTTACGGTGCTGCCTTATCCGTAGTTGACGATCTTGGGCAGATTCCTCTCTGAGAATAACGATCACAATCGCTTTCACCTTAGCTTCAAGAAATCCTTTAACACGTTGCGGCTTCGGCCATTGGCGCTGATCCTCACTCACAGCCTCAGTTTCGATGACGGTGGGTGCCACATACAGCAATGCAGCAGCGTGGATGATTTTTCACGCTGCGGGAGCAATGTGATCACAGGGCACCTTGTAAACAGTACCACGGACCACACGACAGTCTTCCAGAAATCCTGTAGCACTTTGCGGCTCGGGCCGGCGGCGGTGATCCTCACTAACAGCCTCAGTTACTATGACATCTCGGGCCACAAACAGCAATGCAGCAGTCTGGACAATGTTTCAAGCTGAGGGGGCAATGATAACACGGGGCACCTTGTAAACAGTATCACGGACAACACAGCAGTCTCAGGCATGCAAAAGCACCCTGCACCAAGCGTCACTGAGACACAGTTGGAAACTTTTATGTTCCTGAGTTTCCACAATAGGAGACCAGCTCGCCCTTGGAGACCCGCTACTTCAGGACACAGCACACAGCAAAGTCCTCACAAGTAGGGGGACACAGCACACAGCAAAGTCCTTTGTCCTCTCCTTAGTCAAATCAGCAAACTGCAGGCCATCCCCAGAACACACAGCAAGGGCAGTCCTTCTCTTCAGTCTCTCCAGCTGTTCTTCTTTGGCAGAGGATCCTCTTGAGCATGAAGTAGGTTCAATCCTTTTTCAGTCTGGATTTCAGTCTTGAGTTCAGGGGTCGCAGCTCTCACATATATACCCCTAAATACCTTTGAAGTCGTTGTGTTCAGGGGGCTCTGAGCCCAGTCCAAACCAGACCTGGGTGTCTTACTGCCAGTGCACACCATCTTCCTTTGATAGTGAGTGTCTGGGCCCCAGACGCTCAGTAGGAGGTGGAGCCATCCTTTTGTGGTGGCAACATAGCCCTCTTTGCATCCCGGGGGCCGCTCCTCCCCCCCACATCAAATGCAGGCCAGCATGTTGCTGTCTCACCTACCCTTCTCTGAGGTCAGGACACTCCCCAGACCCTGTCACATCCAAACACAGATGGTCAATACACAAACAGGCAGAGGCACACAGTATGGTTAAAGACAAGAAACCAGCCACTTTTAAAACGTGGTTTCTAAGCACACAATTGAAAAACCATCTTCAAAAAAAGATGTGTTTTTAAATTCTGAGTTTAGGCCCACTAAACTCCTTCTCTCTATCTTATGCCTATGGGAAGATATGCTGGAAACGTGTGACACAGCATTCCCTATTCTGTACTATGGGCAAAATGGCCTTGCAACAGTGAAAACAAATTTGGGATGATTTCACTGTCAGGACATGGTACACACCTCACTATATGTCCTGCCTTTCACATACACTGCACCCTGCCCAGGGGGGTACCTTGGACCTACTATAGGGGTGTCTGATGTGCATAGAAAGGGAAGGTAATGCCTGGCAAGTGGGTGCACTTGTCAGGACAACAAGGCAGTTAACAAACTGTGCGCAGGCACTGCAGTGGCAGGCCTGAGATCTCTTTTTAGTACTACTTATGTGGGTGGCACAATTAGTGCTGCAGGCCCACTAGTAGCATTTGCATTACCAGCCCTGGCACACATAGTGCACATTACTAGGGACTTTACTAGTAAGACAAACATACCAATTATGGACAACCAATTACCATAACACTTTATTCAGGGAACACTTGCACTTTGACACTGATCAGCAGTGGCAAGGTGCCCAAAGCATCTAAGTCAGCAACATTATGTCAGGAAAAGTCCTAGGAGGAAGGCAAAACGTTTAAGGAACTTTAACCAAAAAGGGCCAAGACCAACAGTTGGCCATCATGGAGAAGGGAGAGCAGAAAAATATGGTGCCAGACAGACACATTTCAAGGTTAGTCTTCAATCACTGACAAAAGGTGGGGGGGGGGGAAAGAGTTTGCCAAAGAAAGGGATGACGGTTCAGCAATGCTCAAAGTCACTTCTTTTCCATGTCAGACACTGTTCTGGGTACCAGACGGCAGACAAGAGCTACTGGACCCCAGCCATGGTGATTGAAATCATTTGCCACTGGTATCCTCGGATTTGTCTTATGGTGGCTCTGCAAACTGGGTCAAGTATATATATCATCACACTTAACCCTCAGGGTAGTAATAGAGAACAGTTGCAGACTTCTCACATAGGTTATGTGGACCAGGAGCTTAGAGCTTACCAAATACTTAACACCACACAATTCAATCCAGTTAGTGATCCTCGTCATTATTCTCTTGTTGTCTCTATTCCACTTATCCCCTTTGTGCTTTCTCCAACCTGTCCAACCTGAATAACCCAACCTGAGGTTATCCCCCTGCAATTATGGTGAAACCATGAATTGGGCTCCGGTGCCGAGTTTGATTCTCCACAAGTTAAATGTTCAATCAGTTCACTTGTTTTTACATGTTCTTACCCCTCATGGTGCAGCGGGTAAGGATTACCTCTTTCCTGATCTTCTAGTGTGAATTCAGCCACTCACTTCCATCTCAGACAGAGCCCTGCAAAGATGATGTGCAGTTTAAAAATGGCTTCTAGGAGGTTCGGCTTGCCCCGCATCTAGGTGGTTGTCATTGGGCCCATGCACCACTGTGCAGGTGCTCGTCATGGCAGCTGAAGCTACGCTCCAGGTTGGTGAGTATGTCAAGGTGGTTGTAGTCCCAACTGAGCTCATCAGTATTCTGAGGAAATTGCAGCCCTAATTGGGCCAGTCACTAAAATGAGTCTGTCACAGCCCACACCGGGCTGATCAGTACACTGAAGCAGTTGCAATCCGAGCCAATTAGTGGAACCATGCATACTTTTGGGGTACTCACTAAGATCTGCAGCAGGGAGACCCTCTGCAGCATGGATAACTGCTTTCTACACTGTTAGGCAGTCTGCTTTCTTTGGATTTTCATGGGACCAGGAGCACACTGGTCATTTCCACCTGGACTGCCTCTCCTCATGCAGGGCCAGGCTGACTCCTCTCAGGAGACAGACAGGACTTTAGGCACTAGGCAGATCCTAGCTCCTCCACCAGAAGGCGCAGACTTCATATGATGCCACCTCACCCATGTGAGCCAGGGTGACATGAGCCATGGTCACAGAGCAGTCCTTCAAGTACTCTATGGAGCACTGCCTTCCTTGGTCATGAAAAACTTGGAGCTGGAACAAAGTGTCGAACCACTGACTCAAATGTCAAACCCGGTTTGAGGTGGTTCTTTTTCAAGTGTATTTCTTAAGCTGCTTAACAGCATTTGTGTGAAGTGATGCTTCTCACAACAGTTGGCACTGGGGGTCTCTCCTCCAAACAGGAGCACCACAAGATGAGCAAAATGAAGTGTGAGGTTTTGGCACCTGGCTGTCATCAGTCTCTCTGAAACAATAATCAGGGATAGAAAATGGGTAGGACATGGCCAGGTTCTTTGATTCCTTTAACAACAGAAGTTACAGCCCCACCTTTCACCACTACTCAGGAAATACTAATTAGCAGCCTCTTGCTAACAAAATATTTGTAGCATTTGTAAAGGACATTCCGTCTCCATCCTACTCCCGCTAAGTCTGGATCTCCACCCTCTAGCTACAGAAATGCAGGCAATACACTTCCACTGTGTGGGAAAGATTTCCTCTACCTCCATCCTATGGCTTCTATACTCAGACTCATGCTCACATAGGATCCTACTGTAGTGTAGTTCCTATATTCCCAATATGCTCTGCGCATTGGAATAATATAAACAGCAGTGTAGACGTAGGACTGAGGTCGACTAGGTCTCTACTGACTATATTAGACTTAAATTAGTTTTGCCACCTAGCTCAGAGGTCACTAGAAACTTTCTCGAATAAACAAGGAGGAGTTTAACTTCCCTGGATAGACAAGAAGGGATTAGCTTCTGACAACCAAAAAAACATGACAACTTTGCTCCCTCAGAATAAGAGTGTATCTCTAGAGTCGTGTGAAAACAATAGACAGCTATTTTACTCAGTCAATCGTGCATACTTAGTTTCACCAGAGTGCAGAGAAATAGAGAGACGGGCGTTTTCAATAAAAGGTGTTATTTATTGAGCAGTCTTCTTTCTCATGCAAGAGAAATGAATTGCCACAATTGCAATACTTAACATGAAGTAAAGTGCGTACAGTAAAAGGAGTATTATGAAATAATACTGTAAAAGCATTGATATGGTTTCTTAACCATATGATACTTTAAAATGGATAAAATATATACATACATAAAAACATTGACTAACGTACTCAACTGGTGCTTCTAATCTACGCCTACCCCGATGTACCTGACCTAAGCCTAATACGTGGGAAGGAGTAAGTAAGTTGCAGTTTAAGTTAAGTTGGTTTTGCCAAGGATCTGAATCAAGAATTCTCTCAAGGGTTTAGTCACCTCCGTACCTGGGTAATAGAAAGCAGGAGGTCTGGTATCTCTCTCTCAGGACTCGATATCCCAGCAACCCGCCAGGGCAGCTGGAAACACCGGAGCTGGATTTTCTCGGCTGGAGAAAAAGACAGCGTCTTTCTCAGTGCGTCAAGAGGGAGGGGCGGCGTCCGTGGGCTCTCGCATCAGCTGGGCTCTCGGGCAAGTAGATAGCCGCTCTGCTCCAAACCACCGTGTGTTTGCTTAAGGCAACATTGGTATATTTATACCTGAAAGGTGCCGGGTTTGACGTAAGGTTGACATAAGACGTCAATAAAGATGTCACTAAGAACTGGCCGTTCTTTCAGTGCTCGCAGGAGTTCTAGGACAAATCAAAACAGAAGCATGGGGATTTCCCAGGTTGCTGGAGGTTTGGTTTGTTTAAAGAACGCGTTGTACTTTCTAGGAGTCTAGGGAAGTAGCCTTGCCGTATTTGGACTGCATGGGCTATTACTAAATATGGATATGATTCTTATGCCTTTATAAGGATATTATTTATTATAGCAATATAAGGGCATAAATCAGGAATATCGAATTAGGGTCCTCGATAGAAATACAACACCCACTCCACGATCTAATGTCCATCATTACTAAAACTAAGCAATAGTAAACATATAATGATGCATGTGTGTTTTTCAACCCACCCCAAAATACATAAATCGCATTTGAAATGGTAAATG
This sequence comes from Lissotriton helveticus, assembly GCF_964261635.1. NCBI lineage: Eukaryota > Metazoa > Chordata > Amphibia > Caudata > Salamandridae > Lissotriton > Lissotriton helveticus. The sequence goes on from NC_136068.1 coordinate 1,001,664,677, forward strand.
GTAAATACACGAAAATGAGTATTGGTACTGTACGCTTATTAAGCAGTGTCATCATTCAGTTGAATGCATATATATATATCAGCTGAATTAATTGCAAAATTTACACATGAAATGGCTCTGAATACAGACAAGAAGGTCGAGACCATTCCATCACATATTTATACAAAATGCTGTACATGTGCTAGAGGCTGAGGTAAAATATTGTCTCTAGAATTCCTAAGTTAGAAGCTCTGTTCTCTAAGAATAGTTCTACTTTAAGCAGAGTACTCTGTGCCAGAAAACTGTAAATATTTTGGAAGTGAAAAAGAAAATAATTTCGCTTTCAGGGGAAAAAATAGTTTCAAAAGTTTTCAGTAGCTTTTGTTTATCAAAGCTGAAGGCCGAATTCAGAGTTCAAGGAACGCTGTGTGCTTGTTGTTTTAAAAGTTATTCCCGTTGTTCAGGGGAGAACATTATTTCAGACAGACTCTCAAAAAATTGGTCTACGACATCAGGTGAAAGTTCGACCAAGTTTGAAAATGCTGTAACAGTGCATGTGTGAGAATGATTGCTATCATCGATGTCAGGATCAGCAATGCTCACAGAAGGTTGTACCTATGTGATGCTGCTCTCATCTCATACTCCACTGCCATATACTCGTAGTGGTGAAGTCTCAACGAATGCCGTCATCAGAATAGGTAGCCGCTGGGGACAACACGATGCATTAGCCGTTACAGGACCTAGCAAGGTATCTGTATCCATTGGTACTGCTGATGGTAGTGTAAGACAGACGTCCAACACGCATTCTTCTCCGCATAGCATACATCGAAGCACAGGTAAGATGCAATCTTGCCAGATTGGTCTGAATGAAAGAAACCAGGTCATATTCATATCTCTTAGCCGGGCTAATCCAAGGACTTTAGTTATGCGGTCCCGGTAGCGTATTGCTAGGATTGTTTCTTCCATCGTTGCTGGAGTCTTGCCTGCGGCTTGGCTTGCCATATCGGAGCAGAAGAATCAAAAGTAAAATTCCTGCTACGAGTCCCAAAAGTAGAGGTAGGCCGCCAAAGACAGAATAGACAAAATTGGGAAAGATGCCCATAACTCTTTCAAAGGGTGTTAACAGTCCCGAAAAAATTGTCTTAAATACATGTGCGATGCCACTGGTATCTGACATGTTTAAGATTTGGCTTAACATTTCTACGAAATGCACGGGGCAATTTGTTGATAATAAGGAATGTATCTCTGCTGTTGTCCTTGCGACTTGCAGATCATACGTTTCTTTAGACGAGGTCAAAGGCACAGTTGTTTGTAAAAGAATGGATTTCATTCTGCTTAAAGTATCAATTCGAATAGAAGAGATATTCAAATAAGGCCATATTGCCACCTCCTTGTCTGGAGTGCTGTTTAGATACAATACTTGCATACAGCAAGTGACCATGGAACTAACGCTCACAAGATAGACTTTTCCTGGCACCATGCCACAACAGCTGTGGTCATTTATTAGAACGTAGCTGCCGTTGGAAAGCTGTCTGAAAAATGGCTCTATCTGTTTTGCAGGAGTGCCGTGCAAGTGACATGAAAGGTTACTTCAAGACCCTTCGCAGGCTCCATGCAAGTTAATACCTTGACACAGAAGTGTACCGCTTAGTGATTTTTTACAATTGTTACCACTAAGAAATATCTCCTTTTTCTTTTCATTATAACATTTGTGTGTATAAGGTAATTTCCATGTTGACTTGATGTAGCCTTTACCCAACCTTTCATACTGGCCTGCTGGTATATACTCTTGGCAATATTTAAACTGGAAAGTTGTTATCGGGATTGTAATTATCCCGTGTATTATCCATTCAATGACAGGTCTTTCTGACATTGTCAATGGTAATCTCTCAAGTTTTTCAATGCTCAGAATCGTATAGTCTGCTCCTTTTTGTGCCAAATTGATTTGTTTATCAGTAAGGTTAAAGAGAGAGAATAATGACGTTACGTTGATTAAACGCCATGGCACGTAGCCTGAACGCAGATTTTGCAACGTCCAGCCAAGCTGTACAATAGAACGCAATTGGGACTGCCATGTTGTAACATTAGTAAGTCCTGCTCTATTATATCAATAGCAGATGATACGATACTGTCCAGTGAATATATTCTGGAGGACAGAGTCGTTAACCCATTGTCCACAACAGAAAGTGATTTTTCCAAATTAATACGATCAATTTCTCGTATTTTTTCTGCTGTCTCAATTTGCATTACTTTCCAAGCTTCGTTGTACGCAGCGTATATACCGGCCGCTATGAAACGTTTTTGACGCTGTTTGCGTGGTCCCAGTATGAAATCACGCAAGTCAGCACCGTCTTTAAGTAAAGTCAAGTGTTGCTTAATTTCAGCCAGTGTGGATTTCTGTAGCCATTCGAGGCATAGTTTCTCTACACTGTATGTTGTAACTATCCCTGGATGTTGTCTCTGGGAGTATCTAGGGTCTGGCCTGTTCAGTTTTAACCCCTGTATTTTTTTCAGGAATCTTTCTTGACAGTTATTTGTGTCTGTGGGCCAGATCAACCATTTTTTCCAATCAGGATTTGTTCTGTTTTGGTGTAGAATATGTCTATCTCCACATCTGTAGTACTGTTACTATCAGGTATGGGCTTCGGAATAGACGGTTTGTTTAAGTCTTTAATCTTGGCTATGCCAAGATTAAAGGCATCAACAATATTGAATGGTGTCATTCAAGAATATTATTTGTTCTGGGATCATGCAGGCTCTAAATAATGCTTCTAAACCTTGGACCTGCCATTCTTTTGTATCCCAGATGGTTTTTGTTTCAATGTTGTTTTTCTGTTGTTTTTCCAAAAATCAAAACCAAATGTAGTCATTTTTTGCATAAAATGTTTCAGAATAAATCAATTTAGTATTTGTCAACATTGTTTTCATTCCTGTCTTATTTAATTTTTTTAAATAAAATGTTTCTGCATCACTTGTGTTAAACCCTGAGAAGTATGGGAATTTCTCATAAAATGTTTTCGAGCCGCTTTTAGGCGGTGTTGCACAATGTTCCCATTGGTTTAAATTATAAAAATGTCTAGGCTGTGCAGATTTATGCAAATAGTGATGATCAAAATGATTATAGCAATACATTTCTTCATAATTTGATGAACCCTGTAAGTAATCATGTTCTGTAAATTTTGCTGACATTACTAAATCTGACATCATATTGTTAATATTTTCAAAGTCCCAGTCATCAGAGAAAGTACTTGGTTTTACAAACTCACTTAATGAAACCTTAAACTGGTGTGGATATTTCAAGAGCTCAATCGGGCCAAAAATGTCATACTCAGTTCTGTCCCATGCTACCCCACCGGGTATTGGATTGGCTGTGACGTTCACTGATGATAGTTCTCTTTTCTCGATGTGAGATGACTTGTGAGGCTTTAGGACCAAGTTGATGTTCTGACTTGCTGTGTCCATTGTACTGTATTTTCCTTCAATGAATTTTCCCAAACAAAGAACCATGATGAGCTAAAGCAGGAGGAAAAGTACACCTAACACAATCCAAAATTCAATCCATGGAGAAATCAGATAGGTTTCTTTGAGTTGATGAAAGAGTTCAGTTACTTTGTCTTTGAATGTTTTTGTTGCTGGCGTTTCTTCATGTTCATTTGGATCATCAGAAAAGTCATCGAAATTGATGAAGTAGCCAGATGCAGTTCTGTCAATTGTTGGAATTGCGTCCGGATTTTCATTTGCTTTTAGATTTTTCTTTATTTCACTAGCATAGTCTGAGGCTACATCGTTGTAGACTGGTGTTTCTTGACGAACTGTTGCAATTTGGGTTTCAAGAGGCACAAGTTCCATGGCTTTGTTGCATAGTCCTTTTTTATTCACTGCAGGTTTATCAAATGTGATTAGTCTCTCAGTTTGAACCTCTTGGATTGTAGCAAATTTTGCTATTTCTTGGGAGTCCACTGGGCCTACTACTTATTATTGGCCACATGATTGTGGTTTTACCAGGTCGATAGATACAACTCGGTTCTCCTATTTACCAGCAAGGGGCGGTAGTACAACTGATCTTGTTCCGCTGACTGCTAAGACAGGTACTGCTTTTCTGTAAGAAGGCCCAAATTCCTTCTTCACCGCGATCTTCTCTCTGACCAGATCCCCAATCTTTGGAATCCAGACAGGTCTTGCTGGGAAGGGTGGTTTTTCTTCAGTGGCTGTTGGCTGTTGTTTTAACTTTATGTTACTCAGGTTTCGTCTTGTTTCATTTAAGCCCTGTAAAACAGCCAAACGGTCTTTGATATCAAAGCATTTTTCTTCTACCACTGAAGTGTGACTATCAAGATCCTAAATATACATTCTAGTACCGAACAATAGATCGGTACTAGACACCTTTTAGAGAATTTCTTGGCAGATTATTAAGACTAGGTTGGACACTTGTTAAATGTTTGACCCACCCATCACCCGAACCTAATACCCTCGCTATTATAGATTGCTTTATGTCCCGTTTTTTTCTTTCCACTACCGCATTTCCCTCAGGATGGAAGGGACAAGAGTACCGCAATGCAATGCCCATGCTGGCTATGGCCTCCTTGTAAGCCCTAGAGCTAAACGCAGGACCCTGGTCAGAATGTAGCATGCCAATTGCGTATGTGCCGGTAAAGACTCGCAAATCTTTTATAACAGTTCTGGCGTCAGCCGAGTGCTGGTGTCTGCATTTTAAGTGAATCTAGTCTTAAATATTATGGAACGCATTTTTCCTGCTGGATTTTTGCGTATAGATAGCCTTATGCTTTCTAATAGAAGGGTCCTGGCAATACTCCGGGCGGTTCGTGACTGCGATCTCTGTTGCAGTTTGGACAGCCCATTGCAAATTTGTAAAGTTGCAGGCTCAACCCCGGCCACCAGTATTCTGATTGTAATTCTTTCTGAGATTCCTTGATCTCTCGGTGCCTTAGACCCAATCCCATATGTGCGTCTGCTATTAAAAAGACTCTCCTGTTTGTGTTTGGAATTACTCTATCCCCCACTCCAGGGATTTGAGCAAAAGGAACGGAGTTTGCATCAATTATGTATGTATAACTGAGTGGATAGTTCAGAGGTAATGCTGCATAGTCGCCTTTTAAAGACGCTTTCACCGGTAGCATAGTTTCTCCGTCTATGTGTTTTTTAGAACGCTTTTTTGTGGCTACGGAAGCCGGTTGAGCTGCTTCCTCTGTGGCTCTGTGAGCCAATGAATTCCCTGCAACGTGAACGCCATCACGTTGATGACTCAGTGTATGGATCACGTGAGTCTTTCGTAGTTCTTTCTGCAAAAGAACTACTTGTTCCCAGAGCTTTTTATGCTTTATTGTGGCACCTGTGTCATCTTTGTAATCGTTTTGAACCCAGTTCTGCAAGTCATTGTTGTAAGATTTTACGCAGTAATGCGAATCGCACACTATTAGTGTGGGGAATTCCTGATCGGCATTTTCAAGCGCCATCTTTAAAGATCTTATTTCAGCTCGCTGAGCTGAACAATTTCTTAGTGATTCAGTTTTTGTCACTATTGGTCTGAATTTACCAAAGCGCCAGCGACCTTTAACAATCGTGCACGCTGCATTGTAGGATTTTTCCTCTACATCGTAATGCTGTGCAAATCTGTCCATGCAGATTACACATGTGTATTGTTCGAGAGGCAGAATTTCGATTGGCAGAGGATATTCTTCTTCACATTCTAGATTTTCTAGTTTTTTCATTTTCGGGACAAAATAGTACTTCACGTCTTCTGCAGCAAGAGAATTTTCCCATTGTATCCATTTTGGATCGAATGCCACAGCAGTCAAATTGCGTGGTCTTGTTAATGCCTCAAGGGCTGATTCTGCTGTTAAAACAGTTATTCTTCTGCCTTGGGCTTGGGCTCTTTCCTTTGTTACAGCAATTTGAACCGCTATTAGAATCTTTTCAGTAGAACTGAATTTCATTTCAGCTTGTGTGTACAAATGTGATTTGTAAGCTATTGGTACCGTTTCCCCCTCATTAGAGGTTAGGTACGTGAATCCGCATCTTCCTGGGATGACTCGGATTACTAGGTTGCGTATGTTTTCGCGAGTTTGCAATTTAGTTTTAGCTAACATGTCTGTTTGCAATGATCTTAAAATTTCTGTGTGTTTCTGAGTCCAATTGATTGGTTTGAAATCAGGTTTTATTAATTCATAGAGAGGTATAACTCTCTCTGCATAATTTAGAATGTATGTTCCTCTGAAATTCAGGAAACCTAATATTGATTGTAAGTTCTTCCGCGTTTTAGGTGCTTGGAGTACAGCACACTTCTCTAAGAAGTTGCTGCTAGGCTTTTGCCTTCACTTGATAATTCATATCCTAAAAACAGGACAGTTAGATGGGCAATTCATGACTTTTTAAAGTTGAATTTGTAACCCTCAGCTGCGAAACCAAGTATTATGGTGTTAACTCTTTTCAAGTGAGTCTCCAGGTCATCATCTGTGAGATAGATGTCATGGACATAAGATAATGCTTAATCATCATATATTTGTAGTTACTCTGTTACTCTTGCTGAGAATAATCCTGGGCTATTCTTAAATCCCTGTGGGAGTCGATAGAAGTGTTTTTGCGACCCCATTATTGAGAAAGCGGTCAAATACCTGCTTTCAGGTGCAATGTTTTGACAAAAGAATCCATTAGAGATGTCTAATGTAGTTTTATATTTTTTGCGCACGATGTTATTCATCAGTGCTGCACTGTGTGAGTTTTGTACTGCAAAAGTTTTGCAACAGGAGTTTAAGTGTCTGTAGTCCAAAACAAGACGATATGAATCGTCTGGCTTGGAGACAGGGAACAAAGGATTGTTCGTTTGTGAGGTGCATGTTTCAATCACCCCCTGATATTCAAGTTGATCTAAGATCTCCCTGACTGCTTTTTAGCTTCTTGTTTAACTGGGTACTGCCTTTGTGCAGTGGGTTGACATTTAACTGGAGTTTGTGGTGAGGAGAATCCTGATCCCAATCCTACATGATTTTTATATAATGCAGGAGCTTGAGCTACTGCCCATTTTCTTGCATATATGGATTTTTTATGAGTTGAAATATGATTTGAAAAGGCAGGCATAATCATTTCTTCGCCATGAGGGCACTCCTTGACAAACTCTGGTGGCCAGTCTTTCTCAGCTAACAGGATGTCATAGCCTTTTGAAAGGTTATCCCAAAAAGAGACCCCTTACTTTCTTAGTCTTGTCCCCCTCTATACGTAATGTTATTTCGTATATTTTATGAGGTTTACTAACTCTGGTATCTGCAGTTTCCACTTGAATGTATTCATTCGTGTCCACTGTCTCCAGAAGATTCATCAAGATCTTGCGAGCTATTGCCACTTCTGCTGCGCTGTCTAGCATTGTCTAGGCCCACTCTCCGTTTTTCAGTTGTGTCCTCAGTATCCTCAGCATGTTTTATTATTTTAATACTAGCTACCTTCTTCTTTAGAAATTGTAATTTTTACTTTGATGAGCAGGTTCCTTGTCTTTTGACTTGACGTGCTCTTCCTTGTGTTCTGACCGTCCTCTTCTTTCCGATTTCTGTGAGGAAGTCTGAAAAGATTGAGAGGAACGTGTATCAATATCTTGATATCTGTCAGGTTTTCTCAATTCATCCCTATCTCTAAGGTTGTATCCTTTCTCAGAGGGCTCCCTCTGGGGAGACTTGTCACCTCGTTCTGGAGATCTACCTCTTCGTTGAGGAGACCTTCCTCTGGACTGGAATCGTTTTTCCCTGTGAGTGGATTGTTTATTTCCATCCCAACTCTTTTTTGGAGTATTTAGATTATTTTTAATAAATGTTTTTCAGGATTTTTAAGTAGTTGGGGTTTTACTGGTTTCCCACCCAAACTATCTCTTCCTAGTTCTATATAGGATTTTTCTATGATTCTGGCAAGTTCAAATGGTTGGTCTGCTATATCTGTTTCTTTCAATCTCTGGCGGATCGCCACAGATGCTGCTTCTCGCTTTATGTTTGCTAATAATATAGCCGAAACCTGTTTGAAGTCTTTCAGTAATTTCATACCCAGAGTTAAAGCAGGTTCTGGACCTTATTCATTTTGAATCTGTTCTAGTACGTCTGGTATAACCGCCATGGACGGAACACCATGTGTTTTTGTGTAAATCGAAGCAAAGACTGTGCCCCAAGTGTCACAGTCCTCCACATGTGGTGCGATCCCCATTGGAAGACAGATAGTCAGAATTCTGTGTTTCTCAGTAGGCGTAGTATCAGGAAATACTGCCTCTATTTGAGTGATTTTCTGAGCTAACCAGAATGGAATTTGTTCCCGTTTTGTAGGTACTTTGCCAATGGCTGATTGTATATTTTGTGGTGTGATTTTGTTTGTGTTCCCCTGGTGAGGGGTGGTCTCTGGAATTTTTATTGCCGGTTGGACTGTTGAAGTCCTCATGACATATTGGACCAATTGTCTGTTTATTTTAATTAACAGTTTTAGTTGAGCTAAGAGCTCTCGGTCTGACATTTTATCAATGTCAGGATGTGGTGTGTAGCTGGCTAGATCCGGCCACGTGGCTCCTGGTCTACCTAGTGGACAGAGCCTGCTGATGTTATTTTGATGTTTTAGGGTGCCATTAAACCAGAGCAGGTGCTCTTGGTAATTTAGTGGGATTTCAACGTCCTCGAAAGGAGTGTATTCATCCGGAGGTTCCTCTATTTTGTAATAGTGGAATTCGTGTGTTACAGCGTTTGCTGCTGGAAAGTTTATCCATGAATAGAATACCTCTGTCTGCCAATATTCATGGGCCTCTACCACGAATATGACTGTACCACCTCGTGATGTCAGTCCGTTTTCTATAAGTTTAATAGTTATAGTTTTCCTTACATTTAACGGAATGATTATAGCATTCGGGTCATTTTCTTGGAGACTTGTGTCATCCGCTAGGAGTCGAGCTGCTATTCTAGCTGCCTCCCTTTCATCGTCACTTTCCGTCATTTTTACTTACAGAATGTTTTTTGTTGCAGATCAAGTTTCAAGGGAAACAAAGATTAGGTGCACAATATTTTGGAACACTGTATCCTTCAACGTTGACTAAACCAAAAACTATACATAGGAATCTCTTCCTACTAAGTTCCGGCGGATTTTAACCTTTTACCCACTCCAGACGTCTTTTGGAGTCTTTATGGGAAAAGGGTCTGTGTGAAAAAGCACGACTGAGTTACTCTAGTGTCTTGCATTAGATTATCGCCTTACCAAATGTTGGGCGCCATGTAGTGTAGTTCCTATATTCCCAATAGGCTCTGCGCATTGGAATAATATAAACAGCAGTGTAGACGTAGGACTGAGGTCGACTAGATCTCTGCTGACTATATTAGACTTAATTAGTTTTGCCAGCTAGCTCAGAGGTCACTAGAAACTTTCTCGAATAAACAAGGAGGAGTTTAACTTCCCTGGATAGACAAGAAGGGATTAGCTTTTGACAACCATAAAACATGACAACTTTGCTCCCTCAGAATAAGAGTGTATCTCTAGAGTCGTGTGAAAACAATAGACAGCTATTTTACTCAGTCAATCGTGCATACTTAGTTTCACCAGAGTGCAGAGAAATAGAGAGACGGGCGTTTTCAATAAAAGGTGTTATTAATGAGCAGTCTTCTTTCTCATGCAAGAGAAATGAATTGCCACAATTGCAATACTGAACATGAAGTAAAGTGCGTACAGTAAAAGGAGTATTATGAAATAATACTGTAAAAGCATTGATATGGTTTCTTGGCCATATGATACTTTAAAATGGATAAAATATATACATACATAAAAACATTGACTAACGTACTCAACTGGTGCTTCTAATCTACGCCTACCCCGATGTACCTGACCTAAGTCTAATACGTGGGAAGGAGTAAGTAAGTTGCAGTTTAAGTTAAGTTGGTTTTGCCAAGGTTCTGAATCAAGAATTCTCTCAAGGGTTTAGTCAGATCCGTACCTGGGTAATAGAAAGCAGGAGGTCTGGTATCTCTCTCTCAGGACTCGATATCCCAGCAACCCGCAAGGGCGGCTGGAAACACCGGAGCTGGATTTTCTCGGCTGGAGAAAAAGACAGCGTTTTTCTCAGTGCGTCAAAAGGGAGGTGCGGCGTCCGTGGGCTCTCGCTTCAGCTGGGCTCTCGGGCAAGTAGATAGCCGCTCTGCTCCAAACCACCGTGTGTTTGCTTAAGGCAACATTGGTATATTTATACCTGAAAGGTGCCGGGTTTGACGTAAGGTTGGACATAAGACGTCAATAAAGATGTCACTAAGAACTGGCCGTTCTTTCAGTGCTCGCAGGAGTTCTAGGACAAATCAAAACAGAAGCATGGGGATTTCCCAGGTTGCTGGAGGTTTGTTTTGTTTAAAGAACGCGTTGTACTTTCTAGGAGTCTAGGGAAGTAGCCTTGCCGTATTTGGACTGCATGGGCTATTAATAAATATGGATATGATTCTTATGCCTTTATAAGGATATTATTTATTATAGCCATATAAGGGCATAAATCAGGAATATCGAATTTGGGCCCTAGATAGAAATACAACACTACTACTACACTTGTGTTACATGCACCATAACCATGCAGGTGTACCGACATAAACACAGAATATTACTGCAAGGTTCTGGGCATTCATAGAACAGCAAAAAATTATACAAGAGGTCCAGTAGGCCATACTTTCACTAACTCAGATAAAATGGGTCTGATCACAGTATCAATCACAAAGCACAGTATGCTGCCACCACCACTTTATATGCTACACACAGGACTGGGGGAGTGGTGATCTGTCCAGCATGAGGATACACATTCTGTAAACTCCAGATTACAGGACAGATCCTGGACTTCGAATAGTGATGTCCAAACCTAGGTGTAGGTTTCTTCAGAGCAGCTGGTTTTGCATGACACCAGGGCCAAAAATAATAGTAAGGAGATCAGATGGACACCCAGTCAGGCATGCAGGGCAGTGGACCATGCTTGTACAACACACAGGGGCATTGATCTTCCAGCATTTCCCTAGATACCAATGGCAATTAAGCAATTTGACAGAATTACAAAAGCTTAATAAAGATTTGCATCTTTATAAAGCTTCTGATGGTCACCCCCTTGACCCTCACAATACGATTTAATATGCAGATCATTTATTAAATACATTTCATAGAAATTTAAAAAAAAACTTTACTACTCTCAATATTGATTGACAAATAGAAAATAATACAGCAGTTTTTATTTATGTCTTTCCCGTCAACAGGTTTATTTACATAGCTGTTGCAGCCACAATCTCAACTAATCACAGGTTCGCTATGACACAGGCCATTTTACATAATTATAGTGAAACCTGCTGGTTGTATACCTCAACACCTAATATTGCAATATCATTGTGCAGGAATATTTGCTAGAGAATCTCAAGTACTAGCATGTCGTCAAAATAAGCATAGATTTACTATTCTTAATTCTGTGTCTACATCTACATTCATACATGCCATAAGTATTATACAGTGGTGGATGCCATTGAGTAGCAATAGTTAGTTCAGAGCTTCCATAGGAAGACTGTTTTTGGTTTTGTTAATAACTTCGGTACTGTTTGACAAATGTTCATGAAACTTTCCAAAACAACGTCATCCACCTCATTCCCTTCACAGAAGGTTTCAGGGTGACCCATTAAGTAGTGGGTGAGAAAAAGCAGGGAATCCTAAAACATCCTTTTCCCCTGTTAATTCCCATAGGAATTTTGGGAAGCAATACAGAAGAAATGGCTGACCAAAATGGACCCAAATTTGGCAAAAAGTTAGAGCTTCGTTCAGAAAAAGTTTTTGTTTAATTTGGTGTATATCCTTTCTGCCATTTTTGAGGAAAAAGTTTTTAAATTATAATGATATTTGGCCAAGAGGGAATATTTTCCATTGGTCCGAGTGATTTGATTTGCAAATTTTGTGGCTGTCATTACAGGACTGAGGGACTCAGTCCAGTGTGCGGAAGGAAAAGTTAAAATTCCTATAAGAGGACAGTATTGACCCTCTGACACTTCTGGTGGGACACAGAGGAAACCCCCAGGGCCAAAATGAAAATATTTTTTTGAGTCCTGTATGTATTATGGTACTACCACCGGACCTAGCGCACCCACTTTGTGATAGCAAGGAATTACCAAGAAATATTATTGGAGGAAAAACTGAAGCTTACACATTCTCGCTGTACCAGAGGAGGATGCTTAACAGTGGTGTCAAGGAAAAAGTTAATAAATATGAATGTGGGGTGGGGTGCTTGGGTGGTTGGTTGTAAACAGGTTACAGGGTCTGGCCACAGGCCAAGCCTTGCAGCCAAGCCTTGTATGGCCAAAGACAGTGCACAAGGGGTTTTGGCTACCAGAAGGGGGGGGGGTTGAGCAGAGGACCTGGCTGCAGGCCAACTCCAGGGATAGGCCCTGGACCCAATCCCATAGTTTGCAGGGTGCAAGACGTTGCATAGAGGGGTGTAGCTGCCAGTAGAGGGTGGGGCTTAATGCCTGCAACCAACCTCATACTACTCATGGCCAAAGGCTGTGCTCTGTGTTTGCCTGCCCATGAAGCATTGGGCACAGGGCATGGCCAAAGGCCGGGCCCTGCAGCCAACCCCATGTTGAGCACAGTCAAATGCCATGCATTGGGGGCTGGCCACTGGTGGTGGTTGGCTGCCTGAAGCAATTCCACACTGTGCACGGCCAAAGTCTGTGAACTGAAAGTGGAGGTTGGCCACCCTCATGAAGTTAGAGACCTTTTATGTCTGATATATCCTGCTTTGGTGGGCTATGAGATTATAGAAGGACTTTCTGTCATCATAGAGCAGAATGTTTTTATATATTTATAGTTCAATAGAGGATGCTTTTAGGGTTCAAATGGTATCTATATCCTGCTGTCATATTATAAGAATATATGAACTGACAGTATAGTATTCGTTCTAACATTAATAGACAGACATGACAAACAACATAGGCTTTTTTCTATTTTTATCTCGAAAGGTAGTCCAACAGGAATCGTTTTTGTTTGTTTCCTAATTTTTTAAAAAGAAAAGAAAAAGAAAGAAAAAAGGGCCACTAATACTTGCTCTTCTAAAAAAGTGAAAAAGACTAATTTTTGTAAACTTTTTCATGGGCAATTGACAAACTGTCCCTTCCCTCTGTGTTCTGCTCTCGAAAATATACACATTTGCCGCATTCTATATGATATAGAGCAATGTATTGGTACAGGGGGCTATGGTCATGTGTCAAGGCAAGACCTCGTATGTTTCCACATTCAAAAAGTTCAAAACGAGCACTTTACAGTTCTTCTGGATACTTCATGACTGCAGATCTTGTACATCACAATCTGTGCAGTGACTCTACTGTTCGTATGGAATGGTAAAATAAATCCCACACATGGGACTTGTATGTGGCTCATTCTCATGCTCCTTCTCTTTGTGGGGCTGTTCTTCCCTGTCCTCTCCTAAACATACCATTATAGTTCAATCAAAAAAATCTTTGGAAAAATTAAAAAGTACTAGACGCTGCAGAGGGTGTGAACATTCCCAAGTACCACTCCCTTTTGACAGTAAAAAAGTGGGATTTTCCTAGGAATACATCAAGCTAAAAAGGTGGTATTTATCTGACAGTCATAGGTACTGCTATACCATTTTCAGGTACTGAGGTACCACAACACCGAAAATGCTAAAGATTCACTAAAATCCGGAAGATACCTTTTTTTTGTGCCAGTGAAGAAATGCCTAGGCTCAAACTTTAAATAAAACTACTCATAATAGTAAACACATTTTTTTCAGACGTTTCAGTAATAGAGCAAGGTTTGGCACGTAAAGCGCCTGGCTTGGACTCTCGAAATAAACTGTAATACACTAATGAACATGTTTCGTCTTATAAACAATGCAAAACACAACATTTCTAGTCTCTTGGAGAAGCTTTCCTATGTGCTTTTATGAACTGTAACTCGAATGCATTAAAATGGCCGCCGCAACGCGGGAACTTTTCTGCGCATGCGTCTGTCACACTCACGTGACATGACGTATTCTCTCTGCTTGGTAGGAAATTCTTGCTTCTGCACACTAGAACTAAGATGGCTACACTGTGTATTAACGTGCAAACGCTTGCACTATTGCTTTTACTAAGTTGTTCATTCTGACTAATCTCTAATGCTTTAGTTAAAATAAAGTAATGGGAATAGAGTAGAGTTAAGTGGTATACAGTGCATTCATTTATTCTTTTTTCTAAAACTGTTTCTCTGTGACTTTCTTATTAGCTGGTATTTGGGCCTGATTTAATCTTGCTGCACTCCATCTTGCAATCCTGTGACTGCGCAGAAGAGCTCAATAGTTCACAAGCCATGGCATTGAAACCCGGCCAACTCCTGACTTGCTAGAAGATGCTCTTGGGAACCTTACCTCTTGACCCTTGGAGAGGAAGCTGAACTGAATTGTTATATTACATTGTAGTTCTTATCGATACATTCATTGCCGGGTGGAATAAAAGTGCATGGGAAAATAAAATATTGGGCGGGAACATAAATCTGAATATTGAAAAGCATGACCTTATAACTGGTATGGTGTGATGACCTCTCCTCATCTTTTAACTAATCAAATTGAGGGAATTCACACATTCGCAACATTGGGGGGGTGGTACACTGCCCTGGAAAATGTTATATCTAAGGTAGGCTTAGCTAGTTAGATTGTACCACTTTTCCGAATAGCTAACATGTCACTGACCCAACACACTCAATAGGCGATCGAGAGCAGAGGTGCTGGCGGAGCACTCTGTCAGAAGATTCGGGAGCAGAGGTGCTGGCGGAGCACTCTGTCAGAAGATTCGATAACCCAATAGGAGTCCTGGGAAGGAGATCGATAACCCATTCGGGGTTCTTGAGGGAGAAGATTTGCTAACCCAATCGGGGTCCAACTGTTAGCTGCAGAGAGGGCTGTGACGCTGGCGTTGCACTTTAGCTGTGGGTGCCGGTCTTGACCTGCGGTGGTCCTGTCCTGATCTAATTTGGTCTGTAGTTATCCTGATTCTGGTCTGCACCTGTTCTATCCTGTTGGCACCTGCACTATCGGGGGTCCTGTCCTTTATCCCAGCCCGTGGCCAGGGTTGGTCGTCACACCATTCTAGGTAAATATAAAGCTAAGCGTGATATGTCATTGTGCTGTTTCCCTTTTCTTACTCTTCCTACGTTTCAATGCCTAAAGGACATTTCATGATAATTTCACATCATCTTGCTTTGATTTTGTTCTTTCTAATTGATCAAACTCTGATTCATTTAGTATGGACATTGACAGTTAAAGAAAATATTTAGATAAAGCGTTAAAATATTTCCCGAGTCTGTGGTTATTTATGAGTGCAAATGTTTATTTACTACCTATTTTCTTGTTAACTCCCTTGATCCCTTAGGACTCTAGGTACCAGTGACAATGTTTGTTAAGTCAAGGTATAGGTCCTAAAGAAAAGGTTATTTAAATCACTGGTATAGCATAGATTTACCTGTTCAAAGTGTACATGTTTTTATGGGCCCAGGTGAGTATGGTAAAATTCTGGGCAGGTGAACCCGCGCTTTACCATCGGGTCCCACGGTATTCTATTGGGACCCAGGATAGAAAGTAAACCCACACTTGATTCCTGTGGGGTCATTTGTTTTTTCGAAAACAAACTTCCAGTTGATAGTTAGTTTTTTTAGAAACAAAAACAACATTAAAAGTTTGGTGGATGGCCATCAAAACTAGGGATGTGTTGCATTTGCATACTTGAATTTTGCATAATTATGTGAAATGTCAGAAAAAGAAGCGAGAAGGCCTTTGATAGGATAGAATGGGACTACCTGATTTCCGCACTCCATAAACAGTCCAGAGATCAACTCACAAGATGGACTTCTTGGATGGAATTCATGTATTGTGCCTCTAAGAGAAAGGTAGGCAACTGCTTCAGGGTGCAATCACTGAAGAGTAGATTGAACAGGCCATCTCTGATATACACTATCATAAAGCCCTGGATGAAGGATGCTTCCTGTCAGAGTTTTAAAATGGACAAAATCTGAGGTGGTAGATCTTTCCCATGAGGCCTTTGTTGAGGTTGACTGCAGGGGCTCCTTGGGTTTAGTTTCCAACAGGGTGTTGATTTTGGTCCTTCCCAAAGCAGGAAAAGACACTGTTCTTTGTGGCAGTTATTGCTCCATATCCCTGTTCAATGGAGACGTCACAATACTGGGCAGTATTCTAACTGCCAGCATCAAGCATGTCCTCCCCTCTCCTATTTGCCATGCTCAAGTAGGCTTTGTCCCAGGCTTCTCATCTCTTAATCATCTTTGCGCGTTAGCTCATGCGGTCTGCCTAGCAATGTATCTTCCAGATGAGGCCATGGCATTGTCATTGAAACCTGAGAAGGCCTTTGACATGATAGAATGGGACTACCTATTTTCCACACTCTGGAAATTTGGCCTTGGTGACGACTTCATCTCCAGAGAGCGATAGCTCTACAATTCCCCCTTGACACAGGTTAATTGTGGAGGCTTTCTTTCTCATCCCTTCCTGGTCCGCAGGGGTGCATGTCAGGTTTACCCACTCTGCCCTCTGCTATTTTTTCTTAAGATGGAGCCTTTAGCGATGTGCTTACGCCAGCCAGACCAGATCATAGGTATTCCAATGCCCGGAGACCACTTGACACTGTATTTATATGCAGATTATCTATCAGCCTTACCTTCCTCCATGCCCAGGGTGCTAGAAATTATTGATGCTTTTGCTGCAATGTTGGCCTACAGGGTGAACTGTTGAAAGAACAACACATTGCCGCTGTCGTAAATCATCACATGCACCGCCATCACTGGTTATACATTCTAGTGGAAGAATTCCTTCCTTAGGTACTTGGACATCCTAGTTAACAGAGGCATGGAGCGCATGCTCACGGATAATCTGGACCCACTAATGCAGCGAATGCGATTGGACTTTGCAAAGTGGTCCCACCTGAATCTCTCTCTCTGGGGACGGACTCAAGCAGTGAAAATTGTTTCCCTCCCCTGAATCATGTATGTGTTGGGCATGCTTCTCCAACAAATACCCCTTTCGCCCTCCATCAGATAGACAAGACCCGTAAGGCCTTTTTCTGGGGATCAGCTAGACCTTGCCTGTCAATCAATGTTTATCGCCCATAGATCAACAGGAGGATTGGGCCTGCCCTTTGTGGAGCATTTATTGTCTAACCATACCTTGGTACAAATTGCGTACATGCATCCTTGGGTCCAAGAACCCCTGTTATGGGCTCCGATCAAATGCAGACTCCAAGAGGCCTCTTTGGGACTACAGGCCCTCTATCTTCCTGGGCCAGCCGCCGGATCCCCCAACCCTATGCTAAAAGTCATGTCCGCCACCAGGCTCACAAGCTCTTTCCAGTTGATGCACATCTCCATGACAAGTTTCCTCTCTGGAACAATACTGATATTCACATAAGGAGGGCTTTGCTTGACTGGGGCCCCTGACGCAGAACTGGGTTTCTAACTCTCATACACCTGATTTCTGGCAGCGAACTGAAGACCTTTGAGATACTACAGGATGAATTTGGTCTCCTACATATTTAACAATGGTGCTACACACAATTACATCAGTGTCTGCTAAGCAAACTCTGTCCTCATGCCTGGTCCATCTCCTGTTCTCCGGTGCTCTCTTGCCATAACACTTGGGGTCAGTTTAAAGGTGTGATGTCCAGGTTCTACAACCTTCTGATTTTCCACCTTTACTCCCAGTCACAAATGGCTAGCCTCAGGATGACCTGGCAGGCTCACCTACAGGTGGAATATGATGAGAAGGACTGGGTAGAACTCTTAGAAGCCCTGGAACGGGGAGTCTGGGAAGCAGAGATGAAGTTAAGTCTATTTCAGATTCTTCAGGGCTGGCACTGGACCATGGCATCAGGTTGAAAGGCTACTCCCTCAGTCTGCCTGCTGGTGATGCAATCATACACCCCTGTGATATAGTTCATATATTACTGGATTTTCCTGCCATTCATCCCTTCTGGACAGCAGTAGGGTCTAAACTCTAGGAATCCATGGATTTGCCCTTTCCACTTCTGGACTCCCTAATTCTCCTCCATGATTTATTAGATGTTTTCGCCATGACCTCACATGCCCGTCGTCTGCTCGTGACTCCCCTTGCAGCTGCCAAGATCTGTATTCTATGGCATTGGCATTATCCACAACTGGCGTTGCATGAGTAATGGCTCGTAGAAATGTACAAGACTGCGTCCTATGAAAAGGTCATTTACAATGGACAAAGCAGATCTTTTACTTCTCACATTGTCTCCCTTTCTGTAGGATCCCCCCCTCCAATTTGCTGTGATTCTTGCTTCTATCTCATTATTGTAACTGCTCCTCTCCCCCCAGAATTACTGTACATGGGCTTCACCTGAGTGATCCATTTCCCTGCACTCTCTACCCGCTTTGTAGTTTAGCTTCGTTCTCCCTCTCTTCTTTTTCTTCCTGTCCTTTTCCCTTTCTTTTCTTCTCCTCATCTATGGCTTATTATCCTACTCCTTTCCATCTTTTTCTTCCTATATTTTAATAACTTTTGATATTGGTACATGTATTGCAAACCGCATACTATGAATTTATACTGGACTTGCATGTCCTTAATATGCTCATATTTCTTTTTGTTACTTAATTTATGCCAATAAAATAATAGAAACACAAAAATAAAATAAGTGAGACACAAACACGGCATCTAATGCTGTAGTTTATCATGAGATGCAACCTCAAACCCCCTTTGAAAGTAAGGATGCATTTTGTGCTAAAAACATCATGCAAAAAACACTGTGTGGACAACAGCTGCTTGCTGCTCGTGCTGTGCCATTTGCATTGTTCCCGAGCATTTGTTGTAATTTTATTCCATGATCAACACATTTCCTCTAAATTTGTACTGTAAACAGCACATATTTACGTGATATGTCATAGTAACGTATTATCAGGAATTTTGTGGAACAAGAGTAATGTAAAATTACGTAAATTACACTTGCATAACAGAAATTTCACCTGGGCCTTGTCAATTTCAATGGCAGCCATCTACCAAATATTTTGTCCAGTGAAGGGCTACACCGTAATGGTGCATCCCTTCAAGGTATAGAGATGATTGTTGTGCTGGTGGTGATCTCAAAATTGTCCGTCAGAATGACCGCGGTTGATTCCTTCACATCCCTGACCAACGGAGTACTGACCATCAAACTTAAACTCAACCATACGTATGAAGGTAAATCTTTAACAAAGACACATTTTTGGTGGATCCATCCTCAAATTTATGGTGGTCCGGCTGAAGTTGTGCCTAGGTACCTTTCCCCACAAACCGTTGTTTTGCCATAGTGCTTGACTTTTTATTGGTGTTTTTCTACTTCAAACTTCAAAATAATCTCCTTTTCCCATTAACTTATTTTCATGATCTTGGTGTCTTTGTGCTAATTAAATGTTCTTCTATAATGCTAAATTGAGCTGGAAAAGTAATTGTGTAATGTTCTTCTCTTTAACATTGTTAGAACTGCTTGAACTTTGCACACACGTCCCTGGGGATAGCCTGCTACACATGCATTGGCTACCAGAGACTTAGCAGAGATTTTCTTAGAAAATCTGTTTTGTTCCAACCAGAGAGGGTTTACTAAATTGTTATGGGTGACTTCCCTTCCCACATTCATAATCCCATATCTAGAAGTCCTGGTTTTAGATATGCATTGTTATATAAACCATCCCTTGTTCTCCATCTGAGCTGACAGCGATAGCACTTCTGTGTAAGTATGTTGGCCTTTATATTACCCCTCTCCTAAGTCAGCACTGGTGGAAAGGTGCATCCTGGTTCTACATCAGTTCTGGCATAATGACTGAAATGCTCTTGTACATCAGTTCTGACCTGGAGAATGGAATGCTGGAGCAGTTTCTGGATTTCAGCTATGCACCACCTCGGATATCCTCATTAGCTCTAGGTCTATACTGTTTTAAATGGCCTATTGTTCTAGATCTGCTATGATAAGACAACTTAAGATATGTATTAACAAGAGTTCCCTCGGTTGTAGATCCAAGCTTCTTTCGAGATGGCTGGTGTGGCATATTCCTTCTATCCATGAGAGTTCAATGTGTATTAATCCATATTTTTCTATTGATTTCCTCTGGTTCTGCACATGTACTATGTGTCTTGTACTTCTGGATAGGTGATCACACGATATCACCTGTGTTTTTATCTATGCTTCTACTGTTCTACACTGCTTGAGCTCCAGAAAATATGCCAGGTTAAAAAAATAGGTTTTTCTATACATATTCTTGTTAGAAGAAGTCTAGATATGAATCTTTCGATATGTCATATCACCCCTAAATCCCATTCTGTTCTGCCCCGGAGATTATCTCTGGTTCTTGATCTACTTGTTTACAGTGCTGACCCCTGCTGAACTAGACGTCATGCCTTTTTCTAGGTCTGTGTTTGTCTGAAGATGGCTACTGGCCTTGGAGGAGGCTTGCATTGACCTCACTCCATGTTGTAGATATGAACTGCGCCGTAGATAGGACCAGGTTCTGGATCTAATTCATGTACAGTTCACCACTTATTCATGCTGTATTCTGGTATAGAAGTGGCCTCTGATTCTAGCGTTTTGTCTAGACCTCCCTTGTTACCCATTTCTAGGTTTAGCACTGTGCACTGCTTGTACATTTCTTATTCACCCATCCCCATGCCCCTACTTACTTCCAGAGTATTGTTAGTTTGTAGAACAGTGAGGGTCATATTCAGAAGCCACTAACGCCACCACAACGTCACTGAAAGTGACGTTATGGTGGCGATAGGGGCCTGGCCTTATTCAAAAGGCAGCGTTAAGCCACTTAACGTGGCTTAACGCTGTCTTGTGAATAAGGCCCCCTTTCACGCTGTGCTTAGCGTGAAAGTGGTGTGCAGTGGGTGTTGTGGTGGGCAACACCCATTGATTTTGATGCTGCCACCTATTCACATGGGCAGCATAAATAGGAGGCAGCGCCAAAATTAAGTTGGAGAAAGAAGGAGAAATGCTTTATTTCTCCTCGGAAAAAGCAAAATGTCATGGTTTGTGTATGTACAGGAAGGTGGCCCTTCCTGTACATGAACAAACCTTTTTTTCAAATGCTGTTTTGTAACTTGCATGTGTGCTGCATGAAGCAGCCCACATGTAAGTTACAAACTGACATTTTAGGATTGTTTATGTGCAGCAAGGGACACCTTCCTGTATAAACAATCCCCCCTGCTTGCAGACACCTTTGCACCCTTGCACTCTGGTGCAAGGGTGCCTGCGTTGGTGCTGAGTTGTGAACCTTAGCGCCATCGCAGGGGGAAACACAAGGCTGCACCATATCCTTGTGAATATGGTGCAGGCATGCATTTCCGAAGTGGCGGAGAGAGGCGTTAAGTCAAGAAGGCTAACGCCACTGTCTGCCACTTCCTTGTGAATATTCCCCTGAGTGTTTTATTATGTTATGTGCATTATTTTCCAAATCCAATGCTTTTGTTTACCGAACCATGCCTGGACAACAAGCCCGTCCCTGTCCATCTACTACTTTTGAAAGCCTTTCGCATAGGGTCTGGATGTTTTTTTTAATGATCGTCGAACATCTCTCGTTTCTTGTCTCCACCATCTCCTTCGTCCCCATGCTCTGTTCTTAACCTGATAGCATCAGAGTGCCCTTGAGTGAAGGCAGTGTCAACCTGACCTTTCTGTCATTAGACGAGCCACAGCCTTACAGCCCGTGCTTTGAGCGCGCGCCCCTCACTTCCACCCAGGCTGTGGTATGTCCGTCCCCAGGGGCTGCTGCCCGGCAGTAGTCCATGAATCTTATCTTATTGGAGCAGGTTGGTGGCTTCCAAAAATGATTCACTAATTAACCCTGGGACTAGCAGAAGAGTGCGAGCATGAGCTTTATCCGATGTATAAACCCAGCGCCCAGGGTCCCTGGCGTCATCGGATCGAACGCCACCAAAGCCTACGTCGGAAAATTCGCCGATACAGGAGTTAATATTGTAGCCTTGCTTGCGTAAGCATAATCTTGCCCAACTCACGCTATTAAGCTATGTCTCACTCTAATTTCTGTTCTCATTGCCTTCTAATTGCTTCTTTCAGGAGGCGTGGGTGAGAGCGTAAAATATGTTGCAGATACCATGAAACTGGATGTGTACCGTAGCCCCGTGCATTGCACCAGCAATATTCACCACCACAGTTTAAAAACTGTAAGGACAATATATAAGCTGGAATCTTTAATGCCTTTTACAGAAGAGAGCACACTCAAAATGTTCATGCAAGCTGCGAATCTTTCTTCCCCTTCTGTCATTCCTCTATCCTTCTCACTCCAAATAACTGACTAATATCCACCACTCAAATTACTTTCATATTTCCCCATACTAATTCACCACTAATCCTTTATGGGTTTCCAGAGTAGCATGTTACTTTCCCAAAAAAGGGCTTCAACACCCCATGAGGGGTGGCAAGCGCTATATAAATTCAAACCTTTTTTTCCTCTTCTATTTTTCCGCTATCCTTCCGAATCCAAATAATTGACTAACCTATCCACCACTTAAATTACTTTCATATTTCACTATACTAATTCAACACTAATTCTTTATGGGTCCCAAAGTAGTGTGCTACTCGCCGAAAAAGCACTTTGACGCCTCTTCAAGGGTAGTAAGTGCTATATAAATGCAATCACAATACAATGCAACACCCAGGCATAACAAACTTAAAACCTGTCATTCTTGTGAGAATAAAGTGTGACGCGCAGAAAACATCACACAACTTAATTCAACACCAGTTCAAAGAAGCATGTCAGTGAGGTAGATAGGAGAATGTAGATGGTAGTATGTAACTCAGGGACACGCCCAGATTCAGTGACTTCATAGAAAGTAAAGTAAAGTCCACATTTGTAAAGCGCACAATCACCCGTAAGGGTCTCTAGGCGCTGGGGGCCGTCGGGAAGATTAAGCGAGCTATTGCCCAGAGTCACATGGTGCTGGGCTAACCTGCCGCCGGAGCCAGGGATCGAACCGTGGTCCCCAGATTCCAGCGTCAGTCGCCCTGGCCGCGGCGCCACACCTCTATTTTTAGTACCCTGGTCCTCAAGGCTCTGGGATTAGTTGAAGTCTTTTACTCATTTTAACAGACTAACTTAGATCCTGCACCAGACAAGAGCTCAGTCAATGAAGATTATAACAGAGATGTGGCATCAGACAAGAGCTCAGTCAATGAAGATTATAACAGAGATGTGGCATCAGACAACAGCTCAGTCAGTGAAGATTATAACAAGCCAGGACTACACAAAGATACCGGACTCGAGCAGGAGCTGTAACCACGCCTGTCACCGTACACATTCGCTGCTAGAATGCTGCAAATAGTTTTTGTTAGACCTGGCATTACTGGTGTGGGTATCCCCTGTATTTTTGCCTCGACCTCCTGTGTTTTTGCTGTGTGTTGGACTCCAGTTTGCTGGTCTAGATGCTTTGGGCACTTTGACACTGCTGTTCAGTGCCAAAGTGCAAGTGTTCCCTTTGTAAATTATTGTTATTGATTGGGGTTTCCATGAGTGGCATATTTGATTTACTTGATTTACTAGTCAGTCTCTAGTACAGTGCACTGCGTGTGCCCAGGGCCTGTAAATCGAATTCTGCTAGTGGACCTGCAGCACTGATTGTGCCATCCACATAAGCAGCCTGTAAATGTGACTCAGATCTGCCACTCCAGTGTCTGTGTACAGTCTAGTACTGCCATGTACCCACTTGCCAGACGCTACCCTTCCCTTTTCTTACATGTTAGTCACTCCTAAGGTAGGGCCAAGATACCCTTGAGGGCAGGGTGCAGTGTATGTGAAATCTAGGAAATGCCCTGGTGTGTGTGACATGTCCTGAAATACTGCCAATTTCGCTTTTCGCTTTTCACTATTGCTAGGCTTTCTGTTCGCATAGGCTGAATGGGGATTTTGCTCATAACATCTTATAAGCCTAACTACATCTGGGAACAGGGTCGGAAAATAACTTTTAGTGTGGGTGATTTTTACATTCTGCGTTTGAAAATACCACTTTTAGAAAGTAGGTATCTTTTTGCTTAGCTATCCAGTATGCCTCTGCTGGGATGTGGATTGACTGTCTGGGTTTGGAGTGTCAGGGGCTGGAAAGGTGCAGTGGCCCCAGAGAGTCTGATGAGTTAGAGCCGGGCTGAATAGACCTGAGCTGCATTTAGACTAGGGGAGGAGATTTCCTTTCACCTGAATGGGCCTGGTCTCCCTTCCACAATACGGTCTTCATCTCCTGCCAGGAAGCTGCACCAGAAAGGACAGAACTGGTTTTCACTGAGCACAGGGCTTCTCTGCTTCCAGAGAACAAATGATTTTGCAGTATAAATATTGGGGCCCAGACCCCAGAACTTTAGATCACTTCTGGGAATCAAGAGGAACTTTTGCCAAGGAGAAAAGCCATAGAAGCTGAGGGGGAATATTGCCCCAATGGTGTTTTGCTGTCTGGGGTTGGCCTGCGGTGGCTACTTGCTGCCACGGAAAGGAGAATGACTTTGCTGTTTGCTGTGTCCCCTGTATGAGAAGATCTCCAAGGGCTTGAAATAGAGCTTGCCTCCTGTTCTGAAGTCTCAAGGACACAAAGACTTCATTTCTTCTGTCTGTCTGCATCTCGAACTGCTGTTTCAGCTGCCACAGAAGGAAATTGCAACACTGCTTTGTGTTTTTTGAGGTACTATTTGCTCTTTTATTTGCTCAACCACTTTTTGCTGCTTACCCCATTGTCAATGCTTGCCACAATATTGTTGCTTGCTGCACCCCTTCCCTCATTGTTACTGTTGCCTTCCCTCTCTCAATGCTTGCCACAATATTGTTGCTTGCTGCACCCCTTCCCTCATTGTTACTGTTGCCTTCCCTCTCTCATTTCTTGCCCACATTGTGTTGCTTCTCCCGTCCCAATCTCCTGCATATAGTTGCTTCTTCCTTCCACCCCACTCTCCGCCATGTTGCTTGCCCCCTCCTCAGCCGCGGCCGGTAGTAGGTGTAACTGCAGGGCGGTGACGTGGGGAGGGGGAGGGGCAGGGCGGGGGGTAGTAATGTATGGTTTTCAGACAGGTAAGTAAACATATCAATAAATAAAACGAATTTCTTTGTGTGCTCTGCATCACCAAATGCGATGCAGTGCGTGCAACGAAATTCTTTTCATTTATTTATGTTTACTTACCTGTTAAAGTCCGTAATCCATACATTTCTAGCCCCCACCTTGCCCCTCCCCCTCCCCACATCCCCGCCCTGCAGTTACACCTACTACCGGCCGCGGTTGAGGAGGGGGCAAGCAGTGGCTGCCCCTCCTGCTGTCCCTTACGCTGCTCGCTCCTCCTGCTCACCTCCTGCTGTTTGCCATCTGGCTGCCCCCTCCTCTCGCAGTCCAACGTGTTCCTATCCATCTCCCAACCTCCTTAAGCTGTTTGTGTAGGCTCCCCCTCGCCCCCCTCAATATAACAACAAAAAAAGTGTGATGATGTGGCCAGCGCTGGCTGCATCATAACACTTTTTTCCTAACTTTCTTTCCTTGTTTTTTTTAACTTACTTAACCTAAGGTGTTGGGCTGTATTGTTGCTGGACCCCCTCTAATCCCCTCCCTCTATCCCTCATTGCTTGCCCTCCCATCCAGTCACAAAAAGAATTGACAAAACCAAATAGCTTTCGCTTATGCGAGGGCAATTTGGTTTTGTCAATGTTTTTTTAGCTGTGTTGTACAGCTGCATGGCTGCTATGCAGCATTGTGTAAAGTTTTAAAAAATACTATGATGCAGCCAGTATTGACAGGGTCATAGCAATTTTTTTAAACTTTCAGCCATGCTGCACAGCAGTTGCGCTGCTGTACAAAATGGCTAAAAAAAAATTAAAAAGCCAATAGACAGCCACGGCCCGTGTAGGGAGTTGCGGTGGGGCGGAAAGGCGGGGCGGGGGAGGGGCAGGATGGGGGGTGCTAAAAATCGGAATATGGATAATTGGAGGTAAGTAAACAATTTAATGAATAAAACAAATTTCGTAGCGCGCCCTGCATCGCAAAATGCGATGCAGCGCGCGCTACGAAATTCGTTTTATTAATTAAATTGTTTACTTACCTCCAATTATCCATATGCCGGTTTTTAGCACCCCCACCCCGCCTCTCTGCCCCACCGCAACTCCCTCCACGGGCCGCGGCTGCCAATATATCTCACATAGATGAATCCTATTTGCTTTGACAGTGCTTGCTTTATAAAGAATTGCTTTAGTTTTGCCACAGTTTGGATATTTTTTTTTCAAGGGGTGAACGCTACATCTACTTCGCAAATTGCTCTGGAGCAATTCTGCAGTCAAAAATTGCCCAATTCATTTTTGGATAAATTACATTTTCCAATTCCCACTCCAGCATTTACCAATGAATGAATGAGGAAAATAGATTTGCTTATCCTAAATGTGCTGCTAAGCAGCCTCAAGTCACTTCTTGGAGCCGGAACAGCGTTTAGTTCAAAATATGTGAGTTTTCATCTATTACCTGGATGGGAGGTTCTTTCTGTGGATACTGTTTTTTAAGTGTCACTGCCCTGGCTATTGCCCTCGGTATGGTATTTGGTAACTAAATGTTGGGTGTCAAGACAGGGATCTGGTGGCATCCCTTTTAGCACTGCATATTTAATGCATAAGACAATGAACAGCATGAGCATACTGACATTAAAATGACAGTCTCTTACCGAAACGTAATCCTCAGAGAGAGAGGACAGCTACTGAACGGAAATTGAGAACTATCTCTCTCAGCTCACTGCTAGAGGTGATGGAAAACAAAAGCAGCGTTCCGACACGGTGTAAACATTGGAGGTGCACTGCACTCGCTTTTCACTCTCAGAGCAGTTCCAAGCAGGTTGTAGGTGTTCGGAATGGCGAAACCTTTCCTTGGTTAAATATGTTTTATGGCGTGAAAAGGGCGAATTCCTAACAGTCCAGTAAATCTATAAATGCAGTAGATTTGGGGAAGAATCAGTTTCGAACGAGACATGGCTCTTTTACTCTGTGTTTTTGGGGAGACGATGACCTCCAGCAGTGTATTTTAATTTCTTTCAAGGTCAGCTTGTTTATGACAGGCGCATATTGATAAATCCTTGAGAAAAAGAGAAAACTATGGGACAAGAGAATGAGAGAGATTGAGAGAGACAGCAATAGAGAAATAGACAAATCGACATAAAAACAGAGTGAGAGAGCAAGAGACTGGCAGAGACATATAGAGAGTATACAGAAAAAAAAGATACAGAGAGCAAGAGAGAGACTATGACAATGGAGAAAAATGGAAGAGGTGAGAGACATAAAGAGAGATTAAGATAAAGAAAAAGTGATAGAGAGAACAACGACAAAGAAATACAAAACAAACTGGACGTGAGAACAAGAAGTAAAAGAGCTAGCGAAATAGAGGTAGAAAAGAGCGAGAGATTGCTAATACTTTGATATTTTTCTTGACATTTTGGATGCATGTTAAACAAAGAGTGAGCAGACTTTTCACTGTACTTAATCTTTACGTTTTTTTTTAACTCTTCCCCTTTTCCGAGCATTTGCCTGTACGATGAAAAGAATAAACAGGAATTGTGCTTTAACTTTCTATAATGCACACAATGGAATCACTTCTGTTAACCCAGATACAAACCTTTTATTGGCGAGTCCACTACACTTGAAAGGTGCAGGAGTTACTACTCTTGACACTGAAGTGATGCAGAGGAGTAAAATCCAATGCTAGTTTTTCACTCTGCCCATCAATACCAGATCCCCCCACTGCCCACCAGTACTAGCTTTACCTTTGCTCACAATAACCAGCTCTCATGCTGCCCACCACTGCTATCTCTTACATTGCCTAACAGTGACAGTTTTCACACTGTCCATCGGTGCCACACTACTCATCAATCCCAGCTGTCATGCTGCCAACCACCAGTGCCATCTCTCACATTGCCCATCAATACCAGCATTTTTATCTGAGCACTAGTGCCAGCTCTCATGCTCCCCACCAAGGCGAACTTTTCGAAATGTGTCCCAATGTCCGCTCCTCCCTCTTCCCACCAAGGTTATTTTCTGAAAATGCCCCATAACTGGCATCCAACATTCTCATGCATTATAGAGTGGAGTTCAGAATAAATATTCAAATAACAAAATGGTTTCTGACAAATTTGTTAATAAAGATGTACTTTTTGGTCAGTTTCGTTAGCATTATTTGGTGTGATGTATGCACATGGGTGGAGAGTTTCAGTGAATGCTATTTTATTAGATTTTACTACTTGCACAACTCTTCACCCTAACATTAGGCACTTTGAATTCCAAGCGTGGGAGAACGTTACAGTTAAGAGGGTAGGTGAAAAACATACAGGGCGGAAGAGAAAAAGAAACTGCATTGTTTTTACCATTTGCGGCAGTGCAGGTGTCAGTTACATAATTCTAAGTCCGATGCACCAGAGCTACACAACTATGGACCAACGACAGAAGATCTGCGTCCGCATGTGGAAGCGAATCTTCATGACAAAGGAACCAAAATGCGTGCAATGAGACCTGGAGCCTTCGGATTCATTTTGTTCCTTGGAAAAACGTTTAGTTGTGTTGTACTTCATGCAAGTTGCTTAAAACTATGAAATGAACACATACCCTGAACGCAAATCTGCTGGTGGGAGATGAACAGCAGTAAACCCTGGGTCAGATTTCAGCCAGCACCTTGTGAAGAAAGTGTCTGCAACCCCGACAGAAACCGTTGAGTCATCAAGAGCCCCTGGAAGGTGACATAGAATGATAGGGTGGTAAACGTGAATGAAGGGGAGGGATGTGCCTCACCGAGGTGTTCTGAGTCGCAAACAATAGACAAGGAGGTCGAAGCCCTTCCGGCCCCCTTCCTATATATATCAGAGCAGCCACTCCGACATTTTCACAGTGCAGGCGGTTGCTGCACCTGCCTGTAAGGGATGTCTGGGAGGTCCATGGGACTCCCTTTACCGCCTGCAGAGGGCTGCTGTCAGAAGCAGCACTGACAGTGCACCACCTTTTAAATGGCGCACTGTCAGTGCGCAGTGGCAGTCGGCAGTAGGAGTTACTGCAAGGCGGTGACGTGGGCAGGGGGAGGGGCAGGGTGGGGGGTAGTAATGTATGGATTACGGAGTTTTACAGGTAAGTAAACATTTAAATAAATAAAACGAATTTCGTTGCGCGCACTGCATCACATTTGGTGATGCAGTGCGCACAACAACATTTGTGGGTCTGTTATCTGTCTACTTTTAAAAGACTAATAAAGTCTTAATACTAATTTAAGAAAAGACTCCTTGTTGGCATTTTATTCCTCGGTACAGGCACACAAAGCAGATGCAAACGCCCGCTGCGTCCCCGGGGCACTTATTGTAATATAGACACTGTTATTCAGGGCCAAGATATCCATAGTGGTGAAAGTGAGCTTTAAAAAATACATGTCGGAAAGGTGTCGGGCTTCCGGATGAACAGAGGGAAGTCCATGATCCTACCTTTGGGTAAGAACGCACGGGCCCCCAGGACACTCCGTTATACGGGTGTGGCCTACTGACGCAGTCACAAATCCCATACTTGGGTATCACCCTCAAGGCGTCCACGGACCGAACGATCGCGCTTAACTATACCAGACATAAGGCGCAGATCTAAACAGATTTGGCACGCAGGACTAAACAGCCGCGTTGCTGGTTAGGGAGGATTGCAGCGGTAAAAATGTCGGCCCTTCCTAAGATCGTCTATGTTTTTCAGACCAGTCCGCTGTTCCCTCCAGCCGGGACCAATGCGCACTTACAAACCGCAATACAGCACTTTATATGGGGGGGGGGAGAAACAGCGCCTACCCAAACGAATAGCCTACTGGGAAAGGGACGAAGGAGGCCTGGGGATTCCTAATCTCCAGCAATACTTTCAGGCAGCGCAACTGTGCTATCTGGTGGAGTGGTACAGGCCAGAATCAGAAAAGAGGTGGCTCTTTCAAGACAGAGCTATGGCCCAAACTTCTCTGTGGAAGATTCCATTCCTCAACCGCGCCCATAGACGGAGCTACCTTCACCGCTCACCCATCACCCGCACTATACTGAAAGTGTGGGACACAGTTGCGGTCGAACGGGCGCTTACAACTTTTCCCTCACCACTCACCCCTATATTGGATAACCCCGACTTCCCCCCACAAGCATTTCCTCAATGGCGTGGCTCTATCTGCAGATCAGCGGGTCACCTTATTGACCTGAAGGCCTTTATCCCCTTCATGGAGTTATCCAGAGGGTATGACATTGTTTCCCCGCAGCTTTTCCAATACTTTTAACTTAGGCACTGGCTCACACAACCCAACCTAGTCCCATGCGTAGGCAGACACATGACTGTATTTGAGAAATGGCTGGTCACGAAGAAGTCGGATAGAGGCCTCATCACGGACCTATATAAGATGCTCACACCTTCACCTGAGACATCTCATAATGCGGGGCAGAGGCGGTGGGAAGAGGAACTAGGGAGGGTTCTCTCAGTTCGAGAGTGGAGCTCTATCTATTACAGGGCCAATCACACGGCTCGCTCCGCGGTGGGCAGAGAGACGGCAGTGAAACTGGCCACGTATTGGCATCTTACCCGAGTGAGGCTCAATAGGGGCAATCCATCCAGAAGCGCGCTCTGCTGGAGGGGATGCGGAGAAAAAGGCACCCTGACACATCTCCTATGGGACTGCACTGAAGTCAAGGGGTATTGGGCAGCAGTACTCGACGACATAGATAGCTCATTCGACACTGAGATCCCGAGATTTGCGGCCTACATCATCCTTGGCCTTCCGAATGCTCTCACCTTCCCTCTCAAATCCATAAGGGGACGCCAGATGGGTCTTGCTATGCAGGCTGCTTCCCAACACATCTTATCCCTCTGGGGGACAACTACCCGACACACCCACACGGGATGGTTACACATACTGTGGTTTACCTTAGGGATGGAACGCATTCAAGCCACACTCACTTGCAACGCAGCAACATTCCGGAAAGTTTGTCAACCACTGCTTACACTGCTCTCCCAAGAGTTCAATGAAATCCCATGTCCCAGATATCTCCGCTTATTACGCCTGACAGACGAGACCAATGATCCCACAGTGCCCGAGGAGAGTGCACAGCGAGGACGCTGAGGTGGACATGCCTGGCATTCATAGTATCCGAAACACTGGTTGGGGTGGGGGGGTCCGGGGCTGGGGGGTTGGTGGGGGTCTTTTTCATATTCTTTTCTCAGTTAATCAGGCTATGTAGCAGACCTTCTTTTTCAGCCGCCACCTACAGGGAAATCACCATCAGCATGGGACATTGGGAGCCTCCGAACATTGTGTTCTGTATGCCCTGCTCTTCTAACAGAACTTTGTGGTTCATTCGTCATTTGTACCGGTGGCACCAGTATTGCTATGTTCTGCCTGTGTTTGAACTTGAAACCAATAAAATAAATTTAAACAAAAAAAATACATGTCATGAGAGAATGAGAGAGTGAGAGAGAGAAAGAGAGAGGGAGAGAGAGAGAAAGAGAGAAAGAGAGAGTGATATCCATACATATATATATATATATATTACCTACTGGCAGTCGCCAGTAGGTATATATAGTTAGGATTTTTTTCCTATGGGATTTTTGAAAATTCTATGTCGAATAACTTTGGCGTTTGAGGACGGAATTGGCTGAAATTTTCAGGAAAATGGAACATTTTGTTTCTGAGCAGCCCTGAAAATTTGGGGGGGTTTCGTCAAGGGGGGGCCGAGACAAAAGGGGGGTCCCAAAACGCGTTTTTCCCATGCAATTTTCCATAGGGCGGTTGGACTCACTTTTAGCTCGAACGGCTGAATGGATTTCCACGAAACTTGGCAAAATTGTAGATATTGTTTGCCCGATGTGCCTTTGCAGGTCTCAATATATGTGCTCCAGTGGATTTTGATAAATTAACGTTCAAAAAAATATATATATCTGTAACAGCGCTCCGGTTAGCGCCCCGGTTCGCGTACCTGACGCGTAACAAGACTTCGCGAAGCGAAGCTGATTGGCTCTCCGGTGTCTGTCAACATTCTAAACAGTCCGGAGCGGCCGCCATCTTGTCTCTCGGTAGGATCGAGAGACAAGAGGTGAAGAAAAACGAAGGGGGAAATTAATGAAAGGGGGCAAGGTAGACCCCTCCTGACCCCCTAGGATTGATGAGGGGGCTATTAAAGGATCCCGCGGGGCAAAAAATAAAAAAAATAAAAATCAATTTTTTCGCGGTAGAGGCGCTACCCGGTACGCGAACCGGGTAGCTAATCGGTAGCGTGACGGGAGTCCGCCATCTTGTGTTTCGGTCGAATTTAATCACAAGATGGAGGAAAAACAATGTGGGAAATGGGTATAAGGGGGCACGGGAGACGTATCCTGACCCCCTAGGTTTTCTGAGGGTGGCTGAGGAGGCTCATATATGCGGAAAAAACCCCACATTTTTTTTCAAATTTTCGCGCGGTTAGCGTCCGGTTCGCGTACCGGGTAGCGTTCCGGATAGCGTAACAAGGGGAAAACCAAGGGAAACAGTAAAATAATATATTTAGAGTGCTTTATGGTAGGGTAGCTCTGAATAGAGCTGTTGTGTTGTGTGGGTGATGAAAGTACGAACATGTAGGTACCAATGAAGAGTCTAAAATTCAATGTGCACCGTCTCCTCTGTAGATGTCTTGCATGTTCTAATATGGAATCCATAACATAGTCTGTCAGGAAAGCAGAAACAGATCCTTTGAGCACTCCCTGAGCACATAGTAATATTAAAATGTTGTATCTTTAACCATTAGTCTGACTTTTTTAAATAATTACTCTACTATTATATCTTATATTTGGAAAAAAAAAATAATGTCTCAAACAATTTTTAATTTATAAATAACATTTTATTTATGTTAAATTTAAAAATTGTTGGAAATTTCGAGTAAAAGTTCATCTGGAATTTCTTCATCTTTATTTTCATGAATTGTCTCTTTTTTATCAAAATTGACCATGAATTCTAAAAGTTGTTTGTCCACAGCCTCATTATAAAAATCATCTATGTCCTGTTGAATTTCTGATTGAAGTTTGGCTTCCTGAGCTTGTTTATCCATAATTGCTGTTAAGGTAGCATAAAAAGAGAGAGAGAAATAGAGTTTAAGTTAGAAACTTCTACATTTTTATTTTTTAATTAACGTGTACAACATAGTTCTGAGTTTTTAACAGTGAATTTATGTTTGGACAGTGTATGGTACAAGGCAGGAAGTAGAAATATAAAGTACAGCATGTGATGAACTCTAACTCAAACCATGACTACAACAGAGAAGCCTAAGTCAATCCATAACTATAACTGAGGGACTGTAAATAACTAACAGAAAACGTTTTAATAAAAATAACTTTAGGTGCACAACATATTTCCCCTTAGAAACTCTAACTCAAACCATGTCTAACTCAAACCATGACTACAACAGAGAAGCCTAAGTCAATCTATAACTATAACTGAGGGACAGTAAATAACTAACAGAAAAAGTTTTTATAAAATTAACTTTAGGTGCACAACATATCTCCTTATAGAAACTATTAACTCACCTTTACAAAAGTGTCTAAGGTTTTGCCAGGAAATGCTCTTTAAATGTGCCTCAGGGAGTTCCAGTCAAAATGGCTGTCATTCCCTCTTATTTTTCATATATATTCATGTACCAAACCAATCAAATGACAGCACATAAACATACAACTTGAAAGTTATGTTATCATTGGTTGAAAATGTCAACTCTTTCCAATGTGTTTTTGTCATGTAATTTACCTCAGGATATTTAGACAGGGCTAGAGCCTGAATGGCTCGATGGAATTCATTCAAATTTGGGGAAATGGTAGGGACTGGTATGCATTAGGAACTATTTCAAATTTGGTGAAAGTGTCTGCAGTGCTTTCTTTGTAAATTAACTTCCCACCTTTTTTTTAACTGCGTTTGCCGTTGCGCGCCCCGGTTCGTGACCGGGAAGCTAACCGATAGCGTAACGGGAGTCCGCCATCTTGTGTTTCAGATGAATTTAGACACAAGATGGAGCATAAAGAATGTTGGGAAAGGGTATAAGGGGGCACGGGAGACGTATCCTGACCCCCTAGGTTTTCTAAGGGTGGCTGAGAGGCTCATATATGTCGAAAAAAAATTTAAAAAAATTCTTTTTCGCGAGGTTAGCTGCCGGTACGCGAACCGGGAAGCGAACAAAAGTGAAAATTAGTGAAAAAAGGTACATTTGACATTTTTAAAGAGTAATCATAGTTAAGGTAGCTCTGAAAAGAGCTTTTGGGTTCTGTGTAAGTTCTAGGTACTTATAAGTAGGTACCAATACACAGTCTTAAATTCTGAATGAAAACTCTGTTTCCCTCATCTGAGAAGTGCACACCATCTCCTCTGTAGATATCTTGCATGTGGTAACGCAAGTTATTGTTGTATATTGAGCCCATTCCATGGTCTCTCAAGAAAGCTGAAACAGACTTATTAACATGCTTCCTCGCTTTCTCAATTTGTGGACAAAAATGATTGGACCATCTCCATTTCTGTCTTTGACATATATTTGAATAGACCAAGGCAGTTTGAGGAAAAAGTGCCATCAATTGCTCAAAGGTGTCCTTTAAAGCATTTCCAGACCTACCCCAGTCAAAGTGCCTAGGTCATTTCCACCACAGTGCACAATTATGAGGTCAGGGTGTGGCAGATGCAAAAAGGTTTTCACCAATAAGAATAATAATAATCCACATTTGTAAAGCGCACAATCACCCGTAAGGGTCTCTAGGCGCTGGGGGCCGTCGGGAAGATTAAGCAAGCTATTGCCCAGAGTCACATGGTGCTGGGCTAATCTGCCGCCGGCCCCGGGGATCGAACCGTGATCCCCAGATTCCGGAGTCAGTCACCCAATGAAATCAGTTGATGAGATCTCAATCCTCTCTGGCCAAACCATTTGATGTCCACATTTGGTAAATTGAGGTTGAGTACATTTCTGTTATCAGCATACCTGTTAGCCCAGTGTATGTAACTATGTCCAAGAATCCAGACAGAAAACATGGTGAGAGGAGGTTCTGCTGCAGTCAGATGAAGTGTGGGAATGAAATGGCAGTTGAAACATTAGGAGTTTGTAAAGAAAAAAAACTGTGGAGTTTCAGTACTAATTATACACTAGCAGTGATCGGTGGATTTCCATTGCTGAAAACAGAAAGTTAGGGTGCATGAGTGTGTTCTTTGAAAGATGTAATTCGAATGGTTAAGAAAGAATCATTTTATGAAACATTGCACTGGATAAGCAGGTGCACCGAGAGTTCAGAGTTCAGTTGAAACATTGTTGTGTGAACTTGTAAACATGAAAGGTCTGTGGAGGGAGTAGCTATGTTAAAAAGGCAGAAAGGGCAGAGGGGGGAAGGGTGTTCATTTGAAAGAAATGAGGGAAGAGTTTTGATTGGCTGACATGAGGGATATGTGTGAAGAATTACAGGATTTCTGTGCCATTGCTGGTTGCAGACTCAGAAGATCATACCCTTTGCTCTGCTAAAGAAAAATTGGTGTGTGCCTGAGACTGTTTTCAAACTCAAAAAGCATTTGCTAAGGTGAGAAAAGATTCATTTACTTTAGATAGAGACTAGTATGGTTTATGGAGAAAATAAGGAAGCCAGCTGTGCATTTAAAATGTTGTTTTGTGTCAAGTGTATTCATTATATTTTCCAAAAAGATTTTGCTTCTTTGACAAATTGTAATTGGAGAAAATGTGAAGTATTAGTACTGACAGAGTGTGCTTGTACATAACAGCTGTGCTGTGTTTTCAAATTATGACCAGAAAATCGTTTTTTTTTTAAAAGAAATGCTTTTTACATTTATGAGAAGGACAAAATGGTGTTTGCTTCTTTAAATAAATATTTCATTTCCCACCATGAATATGGGAGAATAATTTGCTTGTTTGTCGGTTTAAAAACACGTTACTTGAAGTCATTTAAGTTTCACAATATGTTCTGCAAGAGTTTCATAGTCAACATGGGGGCAAATTTACAAAGCTTATGAGCCACATTCACGTCATTTTCCCCACTTTAAAAGTGACTTTAAAGGTGGTGCAAGGTACTTGTAAATACGCCCTCATTAGTGCTTCGCAAATTTAAGTCATTTCCCCGTGGTGCAAGGTCCTTGTAAATACGCCCCCATGTGTGCTTGGCAAATTTAAGTACTGACAGGGTGTGCTTGTACATAGGAGCTGTGTTGTGTTTTAAAATTATGACCAGAAAATCGTTTTTTAAAAAAAAGAAATGCTTTTTACATTTAGGAGAAGGACAAAATGGTGTCTGCTTCTTTAAATAAATATTTCACTTCCCACCATGAATATGGGAGAATAATTTGCTTGTTTGTCGGTTTAAATAAAAACACGTTACTTGAAGTCATTTAAGTTTCACAATATGTTCTGCAAGAGTTTCATAGTCAACATGGGGGCAAATTTACAAAGCTTATGAGCCACATTCACGTCATTTTCCCCACGTTAAAAGTGACTTTAAAGGTGGTGCAAGGTCCTTGTAAATACGCCCTCATGAGTGCTTCGCAAATTTAAGTCATTTCCCCGTGGTGCAAGGTCCTTGTAAATACGCCCCCATGTGTGCTTGGCAAATTTAAGTACTGACAGGGTGTGCTTGTACATAGGAGCTGTGGTGTGTTTTCAAATTATGATCAGAAAATCGTTTTTAAAAAAAAAAGAAATGCTTTTTACATTTATGAGAAGGACAAAAAGGTGTCTGCTTCTTTAAATGAATATTTCACTTCCCACCATGAATATGGGAAAATAATTTGCTTGTTTGTCGGTTTAAAAACTCGTTTCTTGAAGTCATTTAGGTTTCACAATATGTTCTGCAAGAGTTTCATAGTCAACATGGGGGCACATTTACAAAGCTTATGAGCTACATTCACGTCATTTTCCCCATGTTAAAAGTGACTTTAAAGGTGGTGCAAGGTCCTTGTAAATAAACCCTCATGAGTGCTTGGTAAATTTAAGTCATTTCTCCGTGGTGCAAGGCTCTTGTAAATACGCCTGCATGTGTGCTTGGCAAATTTAAGTACTGACAGGGTGTACTTGTACATAGGAGTTGTGCTGTGTTTTCAAATTATGACATGAAAATGGTTCATAAAGAAAAGGAATGCTTTTTACATTTATGACAATGACAAAAAGGTGTCTGCTTCTTTAAATAAATATATCACTTCTCACCATCAATCTGGGAGAATAATTTGCTTGTTTGTCGGTTAAAAAATCGTTACTTTAAGACATTTAGGTTTCACAATATGTACT
This sequence comes from Lissotriton helveticus, assembly GCF_964261635.1. NCBI lineage: Eukaryota > Metazoa > Chordata > Amphibia > Caudata > Salamandridae > Lissotriton > Lissotriton helveticus. Next base: position 1,001,701,960 of record NC_136068.1, read on the forward strand.
GCTAGAGTTTCATAGTCAATATGATGATAATGATATACATTTAGAACTGTGTAGGAGTCATGGAGAAACTGAGGCTTCTGTAAGTGTCAAGGGAGGTGAGTAATGTACATTGCTCTGTTGCATACAGTCCTCATCTTCTGCGTACTCTTGGATATGCTAGACTACATCTACACAATGAGATACCTAAGCTGAGGAAATACAGGTGATGTGATTGTGAAATGAGCAAAAATATTTGCACGTTTTTCAATTACATCACCTGTGTTTCCTACCATTACGAATCACATTGTGCAGATGAGGTTTAGGCCTGTCCAGGGAGACAGAGGAGGTCTGGCCTTTGTTCAAGAGTGCAGTGGACATGACTCACTTCGTTGGTAGGCCTGCACATGTATTATCTCCTCTGTACTCTTCAACAAGCCTAAATTTCATCTGCAACCCGGAGTAGGCCTCACCTCAAACAAACCTCTGGATAGGCCACACCTTATCGGCATCCTGAACCAATCATTTAAAATGTTAGGGGCAGATTTATGATGGCCGTGCGCCTCTTTTGCGCCGCCGTTGCATCACTTTTGTGACGCAGCGGCGGCGCAAAAGATGCGCCATGTTGCAAGATAGGCCTCACTTCATCTGCAACAAGATACCGTCAGTTTAAACTATATACATTTAGGACTGTGTAGGGGGCATGGAGAAGCTGAGGCTTCTGTAAGTGTCAAAGTTGTTGCATACAGTGCTCACCTTCTGCGTACTCTTTGATATGCTAGACTACATCTGCACAATGAGATACCTAAGCAGAGGAAACACAGGTGATGTGATTGTGAAATGAGCAAAAATATTTGCACGTTTTCAATTACATCACCTGTGTTTCCTAACATTACGAATCACATTGTGCAGATGAGGTTTAGGCCTGTCCAGGGAGACAGAGGAGGTCTGGCCTTTGTTCAAGAGTGCAGTGGACATGACTCACTTCATTGGTAGGCCTGCACATGTATTATCTCCTCTGTACTCTTCAACAAGCCTAAATTTCATCTGCAACCCTGAGTAGGCCTCACCTCAAACAAACCTCTGGATAGGCCACACCTTATCGGCATCCTGAACCAATCATTTAAAATGTTAGGGGCAGATTTATGATGGCCGTGCGCCTCTTTTGCGCCGCCGTTGCGTCACTCTTATGACGCAGCGGCGGTGCAAAAGATGCGCCATGTTGCGACATATTTACAACTTGATGCATCTAGGCAGATGTGTCACGCTGTAAAGTCCTGCGCCACATGAAACCTGCGTCAGGTTTCATGTGGGCGTTTTGTTGCAGGGTGGGCGTTCACTTGCATGAAAGCCCTGTAAAACTAACACAGTGAAATTTACAAGATTTCACTGAGTCAGCTTTATGGCATTGCTGAATCAAATCCTTACGCCTGTTTGAAACAGGCATAAGGAGTGACGCACCATGCAATGTGTGGCTTGCCCCTGTGCATTGCAGGAGTCATGTCGCGCTTGCGACGTGATTCCTGCAATGTGCCGCTTTTGCGGCACAGATGCGTGACGCATCTGTGCTGTTTTTGCCCCATGGTGCTCCGCATTGTAAATGCGGCACACCATGGGTGGCAGGGCAGCGGCGCACGTTAACTGGTGCATCCCTGGGGATGCGCCAGTTAACATAAATCTGCCCCTTTACATGTAAGTATGAGCAGGGGACACAGAGTCGGTGAGGCTTATCCAAGGTTAAGAAGAGATGAGTCCTGTTCACTGAAAACTTGGACATGGGCCTCACCTCCTCAGCATCGCTGGACATGGCTAAATAATATCTGCAAAATGTTACTCTTGTTAAACAATTTTACTATATAGTCTCTGAGATTTGTCTCTTACTCTGCAACATCTCATTGTTGTTCTCTTTCTTTAAAGATAACGACAACATCAACCATGAGTGATAATGAGCAATCTGTTGATCTCGATCTTATCATTGAACTTGTATTGAAACATCAGTGGAAGTAGATCCCTTGGATGATTTATATCCTGTGGATGATGAAGAATATGATGAGGATGCCGATTTGTCAGAATTGTATGACATAGGGTGGGTAGCTGACCTGCTCGAGCCTATTGAACTATAAAGACTTTTAAAAATAAATTTAAGTTACTGGAAATGAAAAGTAACCATGTTAACCGTTTTATTTAAATTTAAATACAACTTCAAAAACAGCTTGTGTGAAGTGTCTTTAATAAAATAGTGAAATATGCTAATAAAATTAGTTCAGATTCACATATAAAAGAGCACAGGTCAAATGTAGAAGCATTCCATTTCTTTGCTACTATTTCTGAGTTTTAAATTTGTCAATGCACTAAAAATTATTGTATGTAGAATTGACAACTAGTGTGTTAATTTTTTGACGACTGTTATTGATTTACTGTTTGGTAATAGTGGTTAAAACATTTTTTATTATATTTTACCACAGATTCAACTGCAGATCATGACTCCCTTTGGCTTGTTTCATTTGAAACAACTCAATAGCATTCCCCATGATCATTGTAACAAATGACTGAATCGCTATTAGCCTTTTGTACATTGTAAAATGCTTTTTTTAGAATCTCAAATGGCCTGATTGTGTGAATCAGGCTGTTTGCGACCACAAAAAAGGGCTGTACATCTGGCCCTTGGTCACTTAAGTATGTTTAGTGAGTTACTGTGGGGGTAAGAAATAATATATCATCAAGTGTTCTACAGCCGATGTCTTAAATGAATTGAATCACACACCAACCTTCTTTCAAACAGTTTAGGTCCTCTCAGGGTGAATGACCAAAACATCATTTAAAAATATACTTGTGCAATATAACTGTGTCAAAAGTATTGCAAATCACACATATTGAGGGAAAAAGTGTACAAGTTAAGAATGCTATTTTTATATATATATGATCTTTTTCATGTGTGTTTGGGAGGAAAGTTTGGAAGCTCTGTGTTTCCCACAGCTATTTCTAACAGGTCAAGGAGGAAGATATGATGAGCGACCTGATCAAATTCCTGCTTCTGAATACCGGACTTTACGATTGTATGCAGAAGATCCTAAGTTTCGTCAATGCATTCCCTATTTGTTTCATCTACTGTTTGAAAGTGATCTGTCTGGACTGTCATATGCAGTGAACCACACCTTGAAAAGTGGTGTACAGATGCAAAATATCTCGGCAAGGGACTTTATGGATAAAGTCAATGTGCAAGACAGTATTTTGGATTCTCACCTGATTAATCTCATGGCATGTCAGCGTGGTACTAATGAGTATTGGTACCGTCGTCATGGTGACTTAAAATGTATGCTGAGGAACTTAGGAACTCCCACATGGTTCCTCTCACTCTCAGCTGTGCCGAGTTTGGCTGGGAAGACTTACTTGAATTTCTACGAGAGGCAAATGGAAACATTGAAAATATCGAATTCAAGACACCCGGAGAACTGTGCTCTTTGGATCCAGTCAATGTATGCAGGTACTTCAATCATAGATTTGAAGCTATGATGTCTTTCATTACGAACAAGAAAAATCCACCTCTTGGAGAGTTGTTGGATTTCTTCTGGAGAAAGGAGTATCAAGCAAGAGGTGCTCCTCATATACATATGCTGCTATGGATCAAAGATGCACCCAAATTTGGAACAGATCCGGATGACTTAGTGATGAGTTTCATAGAACAGTATTCTACATGTGCTGTTCCTAACACAAAGGAAGACAAAAGTTTAAGAGAACAAGTTTTACATTTTCAAAACCATCATTGTGGAAAGTACTGTCGTCGTAAATTCAGAAACAAGGACAAGTTCTACACAAAATGTCGTTTTGGGTTTCCACGATCAGTGATATGTAAAGGAAGAGTGAACAATTTGATGACTTCGCTGCGACATAATGTGACGAGGCAATCACCCAAAAATACATACAATTTAAAAAGAAACGAAGAGTCCAAGTACATCAACGACTACAACCCAGTGATTTTGTCCATGTGGAATGCTAACATGGATATACAGTTTGTGGCTGACAACTGTATGGCTGTGGCTCGGTATGTGACGTCTTATAGCACCAAAAAAGAAAAGACAGAACTGAAGGATATATGGGATGACATTTCACATGAAAAAAGCCTCAGTAAGAAGTTGTACAGTTTCAGTCTAAAGATGTTGTCGCATCGAGAAATCGGAGCATACGAATGTTCTGATCGGTTATCTTCAGCAAGTCTCTATGCCAAATCTAGGAGTATAATTTGGGTGAGTCTTGGACTTGCTGCAACACATAATCGAGTTCTGAAACCTGTACGGGAAATTGTGTATTTGGCGGAGAAGGAGCCAAACAGTACAGATATTTTGAAGACCAACATGTTGGATACATATTATCCAAATAGAAGCAGTCACCTCGAGAATGTTTGTCTGTATGAGATTCTACAAAATTACATATTCAAGAGGAACATCAAAGAAGATATTGATAAAGGAGTGTATGCTGTAATTGGAAGTTAGGGATGTCTGGTCAAGCAAAGAAAATGCCAATTGGTAAATCATCGAAAATTGAGTTGCGAATCTCCTGAAAGAAAAGAGTTTTTCTATTTAGCTCTTTTGCAACTTTTCAAGCCTTGCCGTGCAGAAGAGGAACTGCTTGGAGATTTCCTCTGTTATGAAGATTCTTTCAATGCAGCCAAGGAGACCATAGAATGTCCTGTTTTTCTAAAATATCTAGAAATGTTGAATGCAGAAATCGAGCAGGAAGCAACAATTGCAGCCGAGATTGCTAGGGATAGTTCTCAGGACAGTCAGAGTTCCACTTCATTGAGTCAGGATCCACTAGGAGGACCAGTTATCGAAAATGAAGCTGCCACTGCCATGATTGAAGTGGAAAGAGCCATGGCACATGCTCAGGAGGATGCGGTTAACTTAGAAGATTTTGAAAGACAACTCAACGTTGAGCAGAGGAAAATATATGACGAAGTTACCAACCAAATTGATCATGGATTAAGTCATGAGAAGAAAGAGTGCTCATGTACATCGTTGAAGCCTGTCCGACTGTACGTGAATGGAGAAGCAGGAACTGGAAAAAGTTTCCTCATTAAAGCAATTTCATGTTATTTGCAGAAAAGGACTGAGTCATCGCTGTCTTGTGTTGTCACCGCTCCAACTGGTCTGGCAGCACATAACATTAAAGGTATTACTTTGCATCGTCTACTGATGCTGCCAGTGGAGCATGATAACAAATTACAATACCACAAGTTATCTGGAGATGCTTGTTGTGCAGTTTCCAGAGTCTTGAGGAAAATGAAACTTCTTATCATTGACGAAGTAAGCATGGTTTCCAATGTCATGCTTGCCTTTGTGCATTTGAGAATGCAAGAAGTTCTTAAAACAGAGTATGGTGTGTTATTTGGTGGCCAACACATCATTTTAAAAGAAGAAAATATTTTACACCATTTGATATTTGCTATTAAAAAACCATTGAAATTCACTGAAAAAAACATAGGTTATAGACTATATATAGTTAGGAATTAGCATTTACAAAACCTAGCAAAATTCACTGAAAAAACCATAGGTTATAGACCATATATAGTTAGGAAATACCATTATCAAAACCTTATTTTACTCACACAAAACCATTGAAATTCGCATATATAGTTAGTTGCACTAACTATATATCGCGCACCCGCAATCCACTGCTGATGATGTCACATATTACATCATTCATGACATGGTCAGTGACATCACTGATGACATCACTGATGACATCTCAAATGACATCACTGATGACATCACTGATGACATCTCATTTGACATCAATGATCACATCACTGATGATATCATTCATGTGATAATACAATGCATCTCCTCACACTCTAATATAACCTCTGTTACACCAAGTGTTAAATACAGAGTATCATTTTTGAAACCATTGACACACCAATACTAGTTACTACATACGCACTCACTGATTCCTACGTCTACACACACATTCACTCATTCACCCATACAATCATTCATACATACAATCACTCATCTTTACAACACTATCATATGCACTCATACACCTATACAGACACTCACACTCTGCCACTCATCCATGGAGTTACTCACACACCTAGTCAGTCCTGTAAAGAATCAATCACACTTCCATTTTCTCATCTATACAGTTAAACACAGAACACCTTACATTTTCAAACATATACTAACACATACTTACTCTCTTATACAATCACTGATACAAGTACACATTGATCTGCACAGAGTCACACACCTCCCAGCCAGCCACACACACACTCAGTCTCCCATACAAATACTTGGGCAACCAATCAATAACCCATATAGCCACTCATATAGCTACTGATCAACACATGCAGCAGCTTGCACAACAACAGACATACTGATGCACACTTTCAGACAGTTTAGTCACTAACCCATGCATTCAGTAAGACGCATTTAATCACTCACTCATACAGTCAATCACGCACCTACTAAAACCTTCATTCAGACACTTATACATCCACTCATTCTTCAATATGTAAAACATATTTAAACTTTACAGAAACACACAGTCACTGGATGATGTCATCAGTGATGTCATCAGTGATGTCATTTGAGATGTCATCAGTGATGTCATCAGTGATGTCACTGACCATGTCATGAATGATGTAATATGTGACATCATCAGCAGTGGATTGCGGGTGCGCGATATATAGTTAGTGCAACTAACTATATATGCGAATTTCAATGGTTTTGTGTGAGTAAAATAAGGTTTTGATAATGCTAATTCCTAACTATATATGGTCTATAACCTATGTTTTTTTCAGTGAATATATATATACAGGAATAGTGAAAGCATTTGCACTTTATTGCCATACCTTGCTCCGGTTATTTGCACATGTATTGAAACAGTGTTTACAAGTGTGTTTTCAATCTGTCTATTTAAGTAACAACCAATCAGTAAGGACGCTGATGCCGCACCAGCACTTTAAATTCACGCAACTTTTTTCGTTGCGCCATGTGACCAAGCCCTCTGTGTAGGGCGAAACGTTATCCTGGCGTGGTGTGCGATAAAATAAAAAAAACTCACCTGCACTCTGGGTCTTCCGTGTCCTTGTTGGAGTTGGCTGATCATTGATAGCTGGCGCAGCGGCGGGGCACAAGCAGCGATACATTTCGAGCCGGTTGAGTGTTTCTCCGGCGTTTGGAAGATCCCTCCTTCGTAAGTGGCCGAGCAGCAGGAAACCGTGACCTCCGCTCAACCGGAAGTCTTTTGCTTTCTCCCGTTGGGGAGTTACTTTCTCGGCCCCTGGACGTCTGGGACATTTGTTTGCTGTTGGGCTTTGTCGGATGCCTTTTGGGACGGCTGTCTCAATTGTGGGGTCCGTGTTCCAGCAGCAAGCCACAAAGAACGTTTCCAGTGGAGGAGTTGTGCACGACCGGAGGAAGGGCAGCGATTACTGCAGCAGCCTCCGTGCAGAGTGAGTACGACAACTGTCATAAATTTAGCATACGCCATGGCAGCGGGCGCACGCAAAGGGAGAGAGGTTGCCGCTCTAGAAGCGTTCGATGATTCCCCGGCTGGGGGGTCTACAGTTACTGCTACGGAAGAGGCTGGCGCCGTCTGTGGGGACAACCTCCGTGATAAATTCAAAACTCTTGAAAAACTGTATAAACGAGAGCAGTCTAAGTGGTGGGAGCACCGCTCCCTCAGTCGGTACTTAGAGGTCAACCGGATTCCGCGGGGGCTTAGAGTCATGCTAGCCCCGAGCTATGAATATATGGACCCAGCGTTGCTGAAAGACTGGGCCGAATGGAGCCTTGATTCTTCCCGCCGTCTTGTTACAATGCTTGTGTGTTACGCAGAAAGTGACAGAATTAAGATCCAATCGGAAATCGATGCACTTGAAGCAGTAATAGCAAATATGTGCGAGGAAGATACCAATGTCACGCAAGAGTGTAAGAAATATAGGGAAACTATGGAACAGCGAGTGCAGAAAGAAGAGGATGTCATCAGGAAGCGAAAGGCATTCAAGTTTCAGCGTGACAAAAATGATTACAATGAAGGCAGAATTTTCACGTTCGCCCGTAAATATGATGCGATCAAAGCATCTAAACTAAAGAACTCGCGGGCAGGCACAACCACAGCTCAAGGCCCATCGCAAGCACGCTCTAATTCTCTCGAAGGGTCAAGTCTCACCGATTTGAGTTCCAACATGGACAGCGGATCAGAAGTAGATGCCGTAAGACCTTCTGAGCGTCTGGGGTTTACACGGCTAACGGTGGAGGAGGAAATGGAATGTGTCCAGCAGGACAGGCGAGAAACGTTGCGCCCCAGATTTCCAGTAGCCGCAAAACCCCAAACGCAAAGCGGCGGGAGCGCAGGAAATGCAGCGCCAAACGAAAAGCCAAAGAAAAGAAACTACAGACGCTGGAATACCAACAAAAAGCAGTGAATAACACAGCGTGCGCAAGGAATCGGACACAGGCAACTGATAAGTGTTCTTCTGTTATCAACCTGACTGATACATCCTTTTCGGACCTGGAAATTAATATTCTCTCTAAAGGATTGTCATACAGCCCTCCTAGCAACTTCAATTACGTGGACATAAGACTTGATCTTTTTAAATTCACGCGCAAATTGAAGCTTAAAAAGCATTTTGCCAACAATAAAACGCGCAATACTGGTAAACAAGTGGTGGCAGCAGACAAATCGAGTGGTTTAGTGGTTAATGATGTCCCGCTTATGCAGGATTTGGCAGCTCTTCGAGCAGAAACATCAAACTCTCAGAGCGCTCAGGGACAAGATAAAACATACACTGGTGGCTTAAGCAATCTTAAACCACGCTCCACTTTCACTCCAGTCACCCCGTATGACAATATAGACATTTTCCAGGATGCAGTGGTGAAACAGATCAAAGCACTACATGTGAAAACTTTGAAAAGCAACCAAAGCAAATGTCTAAGAAATAACAACTATCAGAAATTGATTTCAAAAATTAAAGCGGATGGAAACATGATAGTTAGGCAATCTGACAAGGGAGGCAACGTCGTGCTTTGGCCGAGAACATTATATCTTGAGGAGGCCTACCTACAACTTAATGATCCAGATTGCTACAAACATTGTGATGCATATGCCCTTAAAACAGCACAAACAGACTTCCACTCTCTTCTTATGGGATGGCGTTCCAGTGGTCTTATTAGCATGGACGAACTGAAATGTCTCAAAATTGACCATCCTGTAACCCCCGTGTTGTACCTTATTCCAAAAGTACACAAAAACCCAGTTAAGCCGCCAGGTAGACCCATCATTTCGGCGTGCGGGGGGTTACTAGAGAAAACTACTTGCTACATCGACTTGTTCCTCCAGGAGCATGTACTGGCATTACCATCATATATCCAGGACTCCAGCGATCTAATGAGGAAGTTGATGGACTTCGAGTGGCAGGATGACTATTGGCTGGTAACCCTAGATGTGGCTTCTTTATATACCAGCATAGTGCATAAAGATGGACTCAGGGCCACAGAATTCTTTCTTGGCAAGCGACCAATTGAGCTATTAGAACATAACAAAATGTTGCTTGCTATGATGAATTTTTGTTTGCACCACAACTACTTTATGTTCCTTAACCGCTATTATCAACAAACAAGGGGGGTCGCCATGGGGGCCTGCTTTTCTCCCAGTTACGCCTGTCTTCACATGGGGTACTGGGAGAGACAGGTCCTCAATGGCATTCATCAAGATACCTGTACTCGCCATATCATTCGATGGTATAGATACATCGATGACATCCTCATGATATGGCGAGGTACATTGGAGCAAGTCACCGGTTTCATTGATACCTTGAATCGAAATTCATATAACCTTTCATTCACTTCACATATCAGTCAGGATGTAGCACATTTCCTAGATGTGACGCTAGAGGTCAGCCAGGGCAAGCTAGAGACCAAGCTGTTTAGAAAGCCCACTGCGGGCAATACTATATTGCATGCAGAAAGCCACCATCCCCCGCATTTAATTCGAAGCATCCCCTATGGGGAGATGCTTAGAATTAGACGTGTTTGCAGTTCAGAATCCCACTGCAGGGAGGCTCAAGCCGCAAGTAAGCAAAGGTTTCTAGTCAGGGGCTACAAGGAACATCTCATTGATTCAGCAATTAGTAAAGCTAATGCCCTCTCCCGTACAGAAGCACTGACCCATAGAAAACATCAGAAACCCAGTGCTACCAGCAGTGAGCAGCCAGTCAGACTCATTTGGGCATACAATAGTCAGCATGGGGCGCTCAGGAAAATCGTTAATCAGAACTGGAATTTGATTAAACTGGATCCAGTTATAGGAGATTATATGTCTAACAAGCCAGCAATCACTTACAGGAAAGCATTTGCTATGCAAAATGCTTTGGTTAAATCCAGCCCCGAAGTGATTCCTCCTAGAAACTGGTTAGCGGCAAGCCGCGGATTTAGAAAATGTTCTAGCTGCAAGGCCTGCGCGCAGGGACTCAATAAGACCGAGTTTCTAACAGCTTTTTCTACAGTGCCACGAAAAATCACCAAGCAGCTGACTTGTAAATCAGAATATGTGGTGTATGTGCTGGAGTGCCCGTGTGGCCTGCAATACATTGGTAGCACCAAACTGCAGGTTCACAAGAGGGTGCTCCAGCACATCCGGGCTATTAACACCAGCGACGCCACATATCCTGTGGCTAGGCATTTCAAGGAGTTCCATAACAACAACAGTGGGCTCCTGAGATACTATGCCATTGACGCCATAGGCCCACTCAGAAGGGGTGGCAATAGAGAAGGGATCTTGAGGGCTCTCGAGACCAGGTATATCCTGGACATGGATAGTAAAAGCCCCAATGGGCTTAATTCCACGGAGGATTTTTACACTTGTCTATAGCTCCACATATTCCCACTACCCTTACCAATACCTTTATAATCCGTGCTGCTTACTGTTTCTTAGTATGTCTGTGTTCCGCAACGTATGCCTTAAAATTGCTACTCACTGTATCAGATCTTCCGTAGCAAAGCTAACTGTATTATAGATTACTGTATGGGGCAATATATGAAGAACATTGCTTTTTAACCTTCACTTGTTTATTCTGGTGCTTGTATTTCGACGTCTTAGGCAAAGATTGATTTAACACCTTTAGCAGGGTATGAGCGATTTTTGAAAGGGTATGTTTAACTCTCGGCCCTACATGTCTATCCGGCACTAAATTAGCAGTTCAAACCCTAATGGTAATCATTGATAAATGTATGTAAAATATTCGTTGTATATAGATGTACATATATGAATTAATGTATATATTTTAATTAGAAGTATTGCGGACCTTCATGCTGGACATACATTGGCTGTTGCATTTATGCAGTGACTACTTGGGAGCCAAACCGCATTTACAGAAGTTAATGCCCTTTTGCACAACTTGTAAATATATGAATTATGTCGCATTAGTATACTTTGGTTAATCACCACGTGTACAGTGATTTAATATAGCTGTCCGCTTTATCTTTTCAGCTTCTTTTTTTAATGTGCCGGATATAGAATGTGTATTTATACAGGAATAGTGAAAGCATTTGCACTTTATTGCCATACCTTGCTCCGGTTATTTGCACATGTATTGAAACAGTGTTTACAAGTGTGTTTTCAATCTGTCTATTTAAGTAACAACCAATCAGTAAGGACGCTGATGCCGCACCAGCACTTTAAATTCACGCAACTTTTTTCGTTGCGCCATGTGACCAAGCCCTCTGTGTAGGGCGAAACGTTATCCTGGCGTGGTGTGCGATAAAATAAAAAAAACTCACCTGCACTCTGGGTCTTCCGTGTCCTTGTTGGAGTTGGCTGATCATTGATAGCTGGCGCAGCGGCGGGGCACAAGCAGCGATGTATATATATATATATATATATATATATATGTATATATATATATATATATATATATATATATATATATACACATATATATATATATATATATATATATATATATATATATATATATATATATATAGTGAGCTATGTGAATTGATATTTTCGTCACATGACCTTGTTTTGCCCTGATGAGGCCCATAGAAAGGAATTAAAAGGGTCGAATTGTGTCCACATTGTCAGATTGAAAGCCCACCTTCCGTATATCAGTTCACATAGGAATTTAGTAAAAGACAAATCAAAAGAGCCCATTTGAGTTATGTTCAGGCTTTCTTTTTGATCGAACCAGTAGGAACTCAACACAATGATTTTTTTCAATTATATCAATTTACAAGGACAGTGCACATATCAACTCATTATCAATTTTTGTATATTCTTCAGAGTTTTGTGATCAATATGTCATATTTGTATTTGTACTGATCGTTTTCAGTAAATGTTGTATGTGAAAGGAACAGTCTATGCAATCACATCAAGTTGTGTTTATATTTTGCATGCAACAGAAAACCAGAGTATAATAAAGATATGAGTGAGATTTGTTGTTAGTTGGACCTTTCTAATTGATTTAGTCCCCTCAGTAGGGAAAACTAACTCTGTATGACAAGTGACTTTTAATTGCTCTGGTTTACCTTGAGACTATTGGAATCATCAATGGGTATCCCCCTGCGAGCTCCACATTTGTATGTGTCATAATGTGATGCGTGCAGCACCTCCTCAGATCGGTGTTTGAACAAGTCCAGAGATTAGGCCTGTTCCTTGGTGGATAGAGCAGCAATCTCATAAGGACAGTTCAGTCCAGTGGAGTGGCAAAAGCCCCCGCATCTCCCGTGGTATGCGGGGGGGGATCTACCTCCAGGGTCCCCCCTCTGGCACTGTGCAGGGGTGGGGGGCCCTAACCTAAGATCTCCTGACTGGGTCTGGATCGTCGGGCCCCCTCCATGTACTTTGCAGGGGGGGGCTCAAGTTTCGTTACATCAGTGGTTCAGCCTGAGTTTCAGAGATAGCTCCTGCTACCAGTCTCGAGTCCCACTGGTCCTGGCTCTTGTGGCCTTTTTCTGAGGTTTGTCGGCCAGCGCTCGTCTCCTAGGCCTCATGAGGGGACGAGGTGTGACTGTCACATGCAATCACCTCAAGCATGACTGAAGGATGAACATGTAAAATAAGTGGATCCCTGAAAAGAAATTTCCTTCCTGCGAATTCTGTTGTGTCCTTTGACCTTCTCTCAGAGACAGATCTTGCACTGCCTCACATTACCGTAGTCTCTGGCCACGTTAGCATTAGTACTTGGATGTGGACCCGCTTTGTAATGGCAGACTCTTTGGTCTGGCCTTTAAGACAGCTATTGTTTTTCCCAAAATGATTACATAATATACATAGTATATAGTATACATTTATCATTCACGTTTTGCTTCAGCTACCATAGCATACAGGTTGGGCAACGCGTCTGCCCACTTTACCCATGGGCTCCTTTCACTTTAAGTGACCCCCTGCACAAAGCCTATGCATATTGTTCACATCCACCTAAAATGAGTTCCTTTCGGTTCAGTGACAAAGCTGATTCAAAGTGTGTTTTTATGCACTTTTTATTTTAATATTAAATACCAGCTATTTTTTGCCTGCTTCTACTACCCAGTCAAATGGGGATGTATTTGCTGTCTGTTTTTTCAAGTGGCTCTTTTTGAAGTGTTTAAGTGGCATTGCAAATTTGTATCTGCCTGTTGTTTGAGTGATTGGTTAGTTTGTAATTTATTCTTGTGTCTGTCAAAAAGAACAATACTAAATCATTATATGGAGCAGCTAGAAAGCTTGTTATTTAAATTTTAAAAAAAACATCACTAGTTAAAGAGTCACATCACTGAATATTATTTGTAACTTACATTTTACTGTAAGTCTTTGTTTGGCATGTTCAGAAAGATGCATATTTTCTTTTTTTTTCCTTTTCATTTTTGTGGCTTATGCTAAAAAGGTCAGATCTATTGGCTTTGATACGGCTTGTTTTATACAATGGCAGGAAATGTTTAACATTTTGAGGTCCGCAAACTTTGGCAGCATTGATGTGCCTTTCAGTAGCAATCAGCTGGTCAGCTATTGAATTAAGGTGCAAGATGTTGGAGCAGGTATAAATGTAGGGGTTTGACCAGAGGTAATGTTCATGGCTAGTAAGCCTTCTGTGGAAAAGTAAATTTTGCCATGTTCTGTGTCCCTACGTGTCCTCCATCCTATGTTATGTGTGCATGATTAATATGCATATGTATTCCCCATGTTTGATTAAAGACGCAATTATAGTTGTGTCTATCTCTAGTATGCCAGTTTCCAGTTCTCGTGAATACTACGAATATCAGGCCTATGTAAAGTTACGTTGCCACGTTTCCCAGTGTGCACGTTATTTCATTGTAAAGTCCCCGTTTCTAGGCCTCAAAAGGGCCCGGACACCAGATTCAGCTCCTGTCTCCTGAGCCCTCGCTGAGGAGCGATACAGCCCCCACCTGTATCCCTGACCCTTCACTTACTTCCTGCCTCACAGTGCCCGGCTCGGCCTGGCTCTGCCTCTGAGTCTGCCAAGAGTATGTTATGATTCTAGTTATCAGTCCAGCCCTCCTTCTCTGCATTCCTAAGCTACTGAACCGCATCAATAGTTTCCGTCATCGTCTAGCCTTTACGTCTCCATATAAGAGAAATACTGTATTAATGGTCATTTAATATTCTTCATCACGCACTACATGTAGAATAATGCATGCACCAGTCTTAGAGTCTGTTAGCCTTTACCCCGATAACTTTTGGATTCTATCAATATGTTCTCTAAAACATCAGATACTAGATAGTGGTAGGTACATGTCGCCCTGACTCTCCAGACTTTAGTCTCTGCTCCTAGCACAGAGTTCATAGCCCCCAGCTTCTCCTAGTAACACGTCATTGTCAGCTTGCGCGCACCATTAGGTTAGAGGTCCCGGCTCCTTAGGTAGCCCCCTCCATGTTTCCGCCCCATTTATGACATATTCTGTTACGTTTACATCACATGTCTATGTACACGCCTCCTGTTACACCTACTTTCACCCTTATCTTTCGCGACTGCTATTGACCACACCCACTGCTCCGCCTATTGTATGTATTGCAATTGCAACTGTTTTAATATATATGCTTGTGTATTGTTATTAAAGTTAGCGCGCTCATCCCAGATCCTGCCCGACAGCTGTCGGGGCCCCCCTGTCAGGCCCTGCCATCCTATTCCCATGCAGGTTGTCCTGTTCCTGTCCTTTATGCTGTATTAAACCTGCAAACTCCTACTACCTCGAATCTTGACTCTTATTTATTGAGCTATCTGTTATTACTATGTCCAGTAAAACCTAGATCCGGTATTATTTATTTATATACCACATAATGGCGCCCGAATAGGGACTTGCCCTTTCCCCACACGCCGGTGAAAGCCACGTATGCCCCCTGATCCTCTGCAGCCGTGACGGAACCATACCGTGCACGTGCAGATATTTCTGCTTCAAGTATCCCTCAGGCCCACGGAGGAGACGGAGGAGACGGAGGTTACGGTCCAGCATCCAGACGAGGCGGTGGAGGAACGCGGCGAGTCCCGACCAGAGCCCAAGCCGAGAGTCCAAGGTCCGAGGTATCCAGAGGCCCACCCGTAACAGAAGTCCGAAGTTCATCCGTCCGGCGTCGAAGCAGTCCAGTCCAGTCCGAGGCCTTCCGTTCTTGCTGCCCGGTGAGTACCGTTGCTGGGGAGTATCTAGACAGGGTCAATCTAATTGTCTCTGGTCCGTGGGGTTTGGTGGTACACAGATCCCAAAACGAAGTGTCCACTCCGGTGGATGCGGGTCCTGACGTGTCTCTTTATGAGACCGGTAAGTTTCGTACTGTTTCAGCAGTGCATCTAGTTTCTGTTCTAGTCAGTTCTGTTCTCGAGAAATTCATGTATTCTGTTTTCCGTATTCCAGGTAGTATTCTGTTCGAACTGTTATTTTAAATGTTCTTCATGTATTTTAATGTCGTGGTATGAATGTGGAGTAATTATCGTGTTCATTGTGTATTGTAATTGTGTATTGTGTCTAGGTTACAGTTCAGTCATGCCCTTATTTTCTAAACTACGTCAGTTAAAAACCAGAAAAGGTCTGCTAGAAGCAGCAGTTCCTGTCCCGCCTAGGGACAGTCCAGGTCATTTTATGTATCAGAAGCATGGCATAAGTGCCATATTATATCTAGATTTATGGGTAGAGTATACCAAACAGTTAAAAGAAAAGTACAGATGGCCCGTATCGGGTACATGGGATGCCGAGTGCATCATGCGAGTAGAAGAAGCATTATGGAAAAAGAAAGCCAGACAGTCACAGAAAGATGCCATCGAGTTATGGCGCAAAGAATCTCATAAAAGAACCGAAAAAGAAATCAGAAAGTCAGAATTAAGTAGAGAATCCTTAGAAAGAACCCAAGAAAGGGAATTAATCGAGATAGGTGAACGAGTCAAAACCGAACAGTCAGACAGACAGAGGCATGCCCTCATTAAGGGTATGTATCCTCTTCTTGCCCAGGGCTTGCCAAAAGCGACCCCGGAGGCATCCAGTAATTTTCCGCCACCATTAGTTCCGACCAAGCTACGTCCCAAACCGACCGCAGCTGATATTTTCATCTCGTCCTACTTGGACGACACGGTTCCAGAATATGCAAATCCCGTTCCGCCAGTCCCTGTAAATAATGTAAATCCTGCTCCTCCAGACACCGGAGTACCTGCTACGGTACCCCCGGTCCTGCCTACATTACAATTTCCCACTCTGCCAGCACGAAGAGTATCAGTCGACGATTCCAGTTTAGGGGCCGCAGGAGGAGGTCCTCCTGGTACCCCGCCACCACACCAACGTTTAACGATAGTCGAGTTACATGAATGTGCGTTACAGCGTACGCCCAAATATAAGTCCGTTGCAGATATCCGACGAGCTCTTACTGAATGCCGCTATGATCCAGTCGCAGGTGATGATAGTACAGTTACATATTCCATCCGTGTAAGACGGGTGCTCGGGTTTTTAGACACCCTACCAGACATGAAAGAAGAGCTAGACAGAATATATCGTTTTATCCGTACAGGACAAGATCCAGAAAGTATTGGCGAAGCCATGTCTCAAAGAAAAGCTGAGATCCAGCTCATGCTATTAAAGTTTCTGATTAATTGTTTAATAAGGGAACAAGATTACCCGACCAAAGATCCAGCTGAAATGAGAATCCTGACAAGGTGGAGTGATAATATAGCCGAGGGTAAACACAGAACTATCAGTAGTATAGAGAGTATGTACAAGAGAATTCGTAAGGAAATAATAAAGTTACACGAACAACGTAAAGCAGCACAAGTAAGCGAGAAAGAGAATGACTCTTCTACTGAAGAGGTAGAGGACGAGAATCCCGCCAGAATAGCGTATGTAGGAAAATCTAGACTTCCAGACCGCCATTTACGCCTAGAACACAAGTCAGTTTTTCATCATCCAGCACCAGAACCAGGTTCTCTAGAACAAGTATTTCAAGCTACCGATCATATTCTGAAATCACGAATCGGTTATAGTGAGTTAAGTACTATGCATGAACAAGAACTAGTCCGATCAGCAGTCCGATGGATTACTGATTCTACCACTTTTCCAGACGAAATAGTGGCACAAATGTTTCTGAAATTGCCCCCAGCCGAGCAACGACTGGTGGGTATGTATATGGTCCAGCACCTCATTACTCTGTATGAGGGTCAACATTCTGATCCAGGTCCGTTACATGATGTCCTGAACGAGTTACTCCAGTATAGATGGAAAGGTTTAGGTACCGATTTAATTAGTATCATTCTAGAACAGCGCCACAAATATAGTACGTTTTTGAACCCGCATTTTGTTCATGTCTCACCTCCAGAAAGTAAACCGTTTTACATAGATAGACAGAACCCGCTACGAGAAGTACACCCAGTCAGGACAACAGATGGTGAAATGCAAAGAGTATTTGTTTACACCCCGATTACAAAGATGGAACTCTTAGAAATGAAGAAATTAATTCCCTGTCACGACAAAGATCCAGCAGGGTTCCACCGAGAATTAAAAGACATGCTCCGTATGGGAGAATACACGTATCCAGATATTATTAAAATGTTAAAGGTCCTGTTGCCCGCAGGGGTATACGAGAAACTCAAGGAAAAAGAATGGGAGGTGGGAGAGAAAAAGATCGATTGGGCAGTCCTAGAAGCCGAAGATAAGATACGAGTACCAGGTACCGGTCTTGGAGAGAAATGTAAAGAATTACCTGAATTGTTAATACAAGTTTTGCCCAGATTGTTAGCCACTAAAAAGGAAGACTGGGATGCAATCTCAGCCTGTAAACAGAAACAAGATGAAGACACTAGTGATTTTTATTCTAGATTTGAGAAATGTTTTATTATAAACAGTGGCCTCAAGACAAGTAGTGAGTCATACCCTCATCTTTTTGTTACTAAGTTAGTCGAGAATTCAAGTCCACAAGTTAAGAATCGAGTTTTGAAAGTCGAAAGTACATGGCAAGCTAGTACCCCGTCCCAGATGTTACAGATGCTTCAGTATCACCAGAATAGAATCAGAGAAGAGCAAGAACACGAGAGAAAACGTATGAAAGACACGAAAATGAAAGTACTAGTTGCACAATCTGTTCCTCAAGACAGTCAGAAGAGGGGTCCGAATCAAGCCAGTCATCCTGCAGCTCCCGTTAAAGGGACATGCAATTATTGTAAACAGCCAGGTCATTTTATAAACGTGTGTGCAGTTCTGAAACACAATATAGCTACTGGTAAGACTAAAGAAAGACCACGTCCGCCTAGACAAGAACAAGTTTCACAGACTTCTCAGTCACAAAATGCACAACAGACAGTTCCAGCACCGCAGCCTATTGCTGCAACACAGCATGTTACACAGCAGATGTACCAGTATGCACAGTCAGAGTATCCAGAGTACCAACAGTATTCATGAAACAGCCTAGAGAGGGAGGTAGGCTTGCCTCTCATCGAGATTCCTGTAGATCAAGAAGGTCCCTATGTTCATAGTCAAGTACTAGGGAAAGACAGAAAGTTTCTGATTGATACAGGGGCAAGTAGGACGACCATTAGTCACGCCGAAGTTCCAGGGGCTCCGCTCTCAGGCTCTAGAAATGTTTCCCTTGGATTTTCAGGAAAGCCTATTGTAAACGAGATATCTAAGCCAGTTACTCTAGAAGTAGGTCCATTGTCCCGCACTACTGATCTGTTACTTACGAAGTCATGCCCAGAAAATGTGTTAGGTATTAAGACACTGAAAGAATTAGGTGCAGTTATTTGCTGTTCCCCAGAGGGAATACGATTGTTCCTACGTGACTTCAAGGGTCACTATGTATTACGAGATTTTGATCCGAGATTGTCAAATGTTCCGCAGCATCTATGGGCGCAAGGTCCAACTGATGTAGGCTTTATGCAAATCACACCCCATCGTGTGACTCTCAAGCCAGGTGTAGTGTTACCACGAATCAGACAGTACAGATTGCCACCTGAGGCTGTAACAGCCTTATCCAAAATTATTGACGAGCTCATGGCTCAAGGAGTAGTTGTAGAAACTGACTCCAATGTATGTAATTCTCTGATCATTCCAGTCATGAAACGTACTGATCCAAATGCACCCCCAGTATATCGATTAGTGATTGACCTTCGAGAACTCAATAAATGTATTATTCCCCAGTATCCAGTTGTCCCAGATATTTCTTCCCTATTGACAGCCATTGATTCCGAAGCCTCATTTTTCACAGTCATAGACCTCAAGAACTCGTTTTTCAGTGTCCCCATTCATCCAGACAGCCAGTTTCTTTTCGGATTTTGTTTAAATGGAAGGAGCTATAAATTCACACGAGCTCCTCAAGGTTTTACAGAAAGTCCTAGTATTTACAGTCAAGCACTTAAGAGACAACTAGACAATATTCACATGCCAACTGACACTGCCCTGCTCCAGTATGTCGATGATCTACTGATCACAGCCCGTTCTGAACGTGCTTGCGAGCAAGCATCACTTACAGTCTTGTATTTTCTCGCCGAGATGGGGCACAAGGTGTCCCCTTCAAAGCTTCAATTCTGTGTCCAGCAAGTGATCTACTTAGGCCACTTACTGTCCAAGTGGGGTAGGCAGTTGACACCAGACCGTATCCAGTTAATAGCGAGTCTTCCTCAGCCCAAGACCCAGAAGGAGGTACGTGCTTTTATCGGCCTTACTTCTTATTGTAGACAATGGATTCCTCAGTATGCATTTCTAGCTAAACCACTGATACAGTTAACGACACAGGAGGCAGCCGTATCGACTGTCCTCCCTTGGACATCTGAACATACACTTAGTTTCAATGAGTTAAAGAAAGCTTTATGCCAAGCTCCAGTTCTAGCTACACCGAACTACAGTAAGCCTTTTACACTTTTCGTCACAGAACGCGAAGGTACAGCATTATCTGTTCTCACACAAGATCAAGCAGGACAATACAAGCCCTGTGCTTATTTTTCGAGCACATTAGATCCAGTAGCCCAGGCTCTGCCTGCGTGCCTCAAGTCAGTTGCAGCCACAGCACTAGCTATCAGACAAAGTGATTCCATAGTATTAGGACATTCCTTGACAGTACAAGTTCCACACTCCGTGGAAGTTCTTTTAAACCGAACCCAGACTCAGCACTTGACAATTGCACGTTTAACAGGTTATGAACTGACACTGTTCCAGCCACACATAGAAATCAGGCGCTGCAACGTTCTAAATCCTGCTACACTGTTACCGTCAGTTAATTCAAATCCTGCCACACACGACTGTGTGGAAGTAGTTAACACTATGACTAAGCCAAGACAAGATCTGACAGATATTCCATTACCAGATCCCGACCTAACACTTTATGTGGATGGTTCATGTATGAGAACAAGTACAGGAGAACTAGTAGCCGCGTATGCAGTGACTACTGACACTGAAGTTATAGAAACACACCGTATTGACACCCTGTCTGCTCAAGCAGCAGAGCTAGTTGCTCTGACACAAGCCTGCATACACGCCAAGAACCTGAAAGTTAATGTTTATACAGATTCACGCTACACATTCGGAGTTGTACACGACTTCGGAGTGCTCTGGCAGGAGAGAGGTTTCATGACTTCTCATGGAACCAAGATTCAGCATGGTCTCCTTATTCAAGCTCTGTTAGATGCCATACATTTACCGACATCTATTGCTATCATGAAGTGCAAAGCACACACTAAAGTTACTGACATTATTTCTCAAGGTAATGATCTAGCAGATCGCACAGCCAAGCTTACAGCACAGACTCCAGACATGCCAGTTAATCCGACACAGACACATACTCCAGATCCGACTACATGCATGACAGTTAAGGACCCTACTCAAGATGTCATAGATATCCAGTTACATGCTACTCCCGATGAAATCAAGAAATGGTCCGAACAAGGAGGTGTCCAGACAGATCAGGGTTGGGTAACGAAGGGTAAAGCCACATGGTTTCTCCCCGACTCTATGGTTCAAGTCATTATCAATACCGCACATAGTCCAGCACATTTAGGAGAAAAAGCTATGTTAGACAGTATCCAGAACATTTGGTTCAACAAGCATTTACGAGCTGCAGCCAAGCAGAAAGTCCGTACCTGTATGATATGTTGCCAGTTTAATCCAGGTAAAAGTGTCCCGGTGGAACAAGGTGGATTCCAGCCCCCTGACCACCCTTTTGAAGTCCTCCAAATGGATTATATTCAGATGGAGCGATGTCGAGGTTTCAAGTATGTCCTTGTAGTTGTATGCGCTTTGTCCAGATGGACAGAGGCATATCCAGTTCCATATTACACAGCCGCGACCACTGCCAAGCAGTTGGTTCGTGAGTTCTTCCCCCGTTATGGACTCCCTAGAGTCGTATATTCTGATAACGGCCAGCCATTCTCATCTGAGCTTATGAAACATGTTTCCCTTTTGTTAGGGTACCAGTGGAAGTTCCATTGTGTACGCCATCCTGAAGCAGCCGGTCTCGTAGAGAGACATAACCAGACCCTGAAAATCCGCATTGCCAAATTATGTAAAGAGAAAGGTGTAGACTGGCTAGTAGCTCTGCCAGTCGCTTTATTTTATATGCGCATGGTCGCACATTCCAGATCAGGTCTGTCCCCGTACGAGGTCGTATTCGGCCGCCCCCCTAACATGTGGGGTACACCTAGACCCCGAAGTATTACCGATGTTTCAAGTAATATGCTGACAGATTACCTAGCTTCCCAGATGTCTGCCCTACACTCTTGTCGTTCACAGGTTGCCGCCGCATTTCCAGACAATACCGAGGTGGCACCGCATGAAATCGTTCCCGGATGTTTGGTTCTTGTGAGGAACTTTGATCGTTCAAGTCCGCTGGAGCCTCGTTGGAAAGAGCCACGACAGGTCCTCTTGGCCACCCGTACTGCCGTCAAGCTGGAAGGCAGGAAGGGCTGGGTC
Source organism: Lissotriton helveticus (assembly GCF_964261635.1). NCBI lineage: Eukaryota > Metazoa > Chordata > Amphibia > Caudata > Salamandridae > Lissotriton > Lissotriton helveticus. The sequence continues at coordinate 1,001,724,309 of NC_136068.1, forward strand.
CACCTGTCTCATGTGAAAAAATGTTATGGTTTAAAGACTGTTTCTAAGAACATTTCCGAGGATTTGAAAGACTGCCAAAGTACTGTTCTCAAGGACTGTCCCGCAAAAGACAATGATACTGAACCCTCCCTGTTAGAGAAAACTCCGCAACAGGAGTATAAGCAAAAATTAAGGTCTAGTAAAATAAGTCAGCCAGTTTGATTGTCTAAGTCCTCCCCTAGGTGAAACGGTTAGACCGGTTTCTGACATGTGTAAAATAGACCCCCATAGTGAGAGAGTTATTCAAAACTCAATCCGATGTATCGTTTTTCTAAGTTTCATATTGTTTTTTAGCCTTATGACTACCTGCACAGGTTATGCATTTTATTTGTATTTTCCAGTTTCTCATGTAAATAAGTCTTCTAATATTACAGTAGAGCACACGTTTAGTGATCTGCCTCCTCATGAACTATCTTACCGTCTTGCTATGCGTAATAATTCCTTTATCCGCATGTTACATTATTCACACCAGACCAGCAATGCCACTAATTGTTGGGTGTGTGGTCGACTCCCCCCTTTCCAGACACCGAAGGGAGTTCTGCCACTCTTTCCTTATCCATTTTCACATAATGGTTCATGTGGAGCATGGTCCACGTTAACGTCATCCTCAACAGATAGGTCTTTTCTTAACAGTACATGTTTTCCAGACAAGCAAGGTCTTCCCCACAGAACAGGGTTAGATCTAGAAAATGAAGTTTATAATTTAGGTAATTATTCTTCGAATTTCATGGTCCTGAATGTCCAGTCTGATACTACTCCAGACTTACCTGCTATGTCAGTACTACCAGTTAAAGGCGAATTATGTGTCCGAAAGAATGGTTCTGTACATGTAGGACATAGTGATTGTACTACTATTGTCAAGTATAGTGACAGTAGGAAATCTATTTTTAAAGCTTCACGTCATTCTTATTTTGTTTGTGGTCAGACCGCATATGTTCGTCTGCCCCTCGATTGGGAGGGAACATGTTACATTGCCTTCCTACTGCCACCAGTTTTCCTAGCCCCACCTGACTATCATAGGAATTCCCACCTAGTACATACTAGACACAAGAGAAACCTCCCGATTGTCGATTATACTGAAACTGCTATAGAACAATATATAGATATCAATAAAGGTGTCTTCCCTTATTTAGGTACTGTTGTAAATAGTAAACTGATACGTAGATTAACCAGAACTCTCGAAGCAGTAGTGATTGAGACTACTTCTGCTCTAAGTAACTTAACCGAAGAACAATCCTTTATGAGAATTGTCGTGCTCCAGAATCGTCTCGTCCTTGACGTCATACTGGCCGATAGGGGCGGGGCTTGTAGAGTCATCGGATCTAGTTGCTGCATTTTCATTCCAAATAACGCGCCGTCTGTTTATTCAGCTATAACCAGACTCCATAAAATTGCCCATATGTTACACCAAGATCCAGGCACCTGGACATGGTCCGGTTGGTTCTGGACTATAATTTCCGCCTGGGGATGGAAAGTATTGTCTTTTCTAGGTATTGCAGTAGCGATCATATTCAGTTGCTGCCTCTGTATACAATGTGGCCCTGCGATTTGTGGCATTTGTGCTACCTCTTGTATTCCTAGTCCCAAGTCCCGTTCTAAATCCCGTTCCAAGAAAATTCGAGACGAGCAAATGATACTGTATGAAATGATAGATGGTATCATGAATATTGATGTTTCCTGATGGAAACGTAGTGACAAGGAGGGAATGTGGAAAAGTAAATTTTGCCATGTTCTGTGTCCCTACGTGTCCTCCATCCTATGTTATGTGTGCATGATTAATATGCATATGTATTCCCCATGTTTGATTAAAGACGCAATTATAGTTGTGTCTATCTCTAGTATGCCAGTTTCCAGTTCTCGTGAATACTACGAATATCAGGCCTATGTAAAGTTACGTTGCCACGTTTCCCAGTGTGCACGTTATTTCATTGTAAAGTCCCCGTTTCTAGGCCTCAAAAGGGCCCGGACACCAGATTCAGCTCCTGTCTCCTGAGCCCTCGCTGAGGAGCGATACAGCCCCCACCTGTATCCCTGACCCTTCACTTACTTCCTGCCTCACAGTGCCCGGCTCGGCCTGGCTCTGCCTCTGAGTCTGCCAAGAGTATGTTATGATTCTAGTTATCAGTCCAGCCCTCCTTCTCTGCATTCCTAAGCTACTGAACCGCATCAATAGTTTCCGTCATCGTCTAGCCTTTACGTCTCCATATAAGAGAAATACTGTATTAATGGTCATTTAATATTCTTCATCACGCACTACATGTAGAATAATGCATGCACCAGTCTTAGAGTCTGTTAGCCTTTACCCCGATAACTTTTGGATTATATCAATATGTTCTCTAAAACATCAGATACTAGATAGTGGTAGGTACATGTCGCCCTGACTCTCCAGACTTTAGTCTCTGCTCCTAGCACAGAGTTCATAGCCCCCAGCTTCTCCTAGTAACACGTCATTGTCAGCTTGCGCGCACCATTAGGTTAGAGGTCCCGGCTCCTTAAGTAGCCCCCTCCATGTTTCCGCCCCATTTATGACATATTCTGTTACGTTTTTATCACATGTCTATGTACACGCCTCCTATTACACCTACTTTCACCCTTATCTTTCGCGACTGCTATTGACCACACCCACTGCTCCGCCTATTGTATGTATTGCAATTGCAACTGTTTTAATATATATGCTTGTGTATTGTTATTAAAGTTAGCGCGCTCATCCCAGATCCTGCCCGACAGCTGTCGGGGCCCCCCTGTCAGGCCCTGCCATCCTATTCCCATGCAGGTTGTCCTGTTCCTGTCCTTTATGCTGTATTAAACCTGCAAACTCCTACTACCTCGAATCTTGACTCTTATTTATTGAGCTATCTGTTATTACTATGTCCAGTAAAACCTAGATACTGTATTATTTATTTATATACCACACTTCTGGGATTGGAAAAATAGCCTGACCGATCACACACAGAATAATCTTGTTTTACTCCGAGATATGGTCATATCCAGAATATATAACGTCCCTTACATTGTGGTAAGCGTGCCCACGGCACACCAACCAGTACTTAATTTGAGCCGTGTGTTTTCAGGTGCTCAGCACCAGCACCTAATTGCCAGCACCAGGGCTTATGACAGTCTGCCACATGGTGGCGCTGTCTGGCTAATTTAGATATTAGCACCACAACAGCTGTGTGTGATGATTAGTAGCTGTGTTTGTACTGTCATTTCAAACTGGCTGGGGCAATGTGTGGTGCAAGCTGCAGTTGCCTCCCAACAAGAGCCCTGGCACTTATTGGTTTACAAATTAATCACTGACACCAACTGCTTCTAGGCTACACCAGGGAGCAGGAACGACGTCCCAGTTTTTCCTGGGGCTTTATTTGTGTTCCTGGTTTGTAGATTTTGGTAATGAGCTCATGCCTCAAGACATTGAAACATGTGGCACGAAACGTTTGGATAAAATAATGAAGCGTTTTGGTTATTGAGTTTCATTCACTAATCATGCTGCCTGAGGAGGAGACAATCAATGTCGGCCATTTTTACAAACATTTTTTAATAAACTTCCAAGCTACAAGAATTAAAGCAGCCATGCTCATCACCTCTAGTGTTTACGTTAACTACAAACAGGAAACCCACGCCTTCACAGCCGCCTGTCTACTAAAAGTGCAGAAAAAGGCAGAAGAGCCTTCTCAGGTAACATGCTCTGTTTGACAGAAGCCTGCTCAGGAAAGATGGTCTGCCATTCACAGTGCTGAGAACTGTAGATACCAGTGCGTCAACATTGATTTTTAAATGAAGCAATTTACAGGCTGAGCATTGTACCACCCCGGGGGCTTCCTCGCTGGTTCAGAACTGGTGTTTCCCATCAGCTTACATTATTGTGTACATGAATCAGCTGTTCCCAATTTCGAATTCTCTCTGGATCAATATTACACACATTTCAGGATTTAGTAATATAGTGGTATAGCGGGTAATAAGCTGGACTGTGGTTGATACCATGCAGATGGACTCCGTTGGCTGGCAGCAAACCTGCAGGCAATGCCTGGGTATCACCTTTGAGGACAACAACTTAAGTGCCTGCATAGGAGTGACCGATTCAGCTGACATAATGCTGATATACATCTTAGTGTTTCAGGGTTATTTAATCTAGGCGAAATTCATGCAGGATAAAGTTAATTATTGAGCTGGCGTTTCATTTTACCAGTTTCTTTATTTTTTGGTTCGCTTTGTGATACGAGTTTACATATATTATTGGGCAGAATGCTTCAGTGCCATCTCGATCTTCAGCACCTGTGATGTCATCACTGGAATGTTGGAGCTGATTTTGAAGCAAAAATAACTTGAATTAGCTGGGAGAGGCACTGAGACCCGGAATAAGGAGTGAGAAGTTGATCAGAAAGAAATGGATGTCAGGAGCAATAGACTATGCAGCAAACCTTGGTAGGAGCATTTGTACATGTTGCCTGCGGATAACTCATGGTGTGAGAGTTTGCAAGGGCCACTGTAATGGTGAGGGCTGGAGTCACTTGCTACAGCCCCTCTCAGACTTGTCCTGAGAGGGAACACCGGTTCCAGAATATGCACTTGCTTCTCAGTGAGCCAACATCTATTCCTCGGACTGATGGGTGCTGGATGAGAGGTGGGCCATGTTGTAAATAGTGTCGAAAATGCATCATCAGTATTCCGCAGTTTGTACAGCACAGCACTGTGAAATAGAGTTTCTATCCACTTACGTACCTGAAAAGTGCAGAGGATCATCAGGTTCGATTAACAGAGAATGATGTAAGAATGAGATTAGCAAAGTTAGATATGAGGCGCCTATTTAACAGCAGGTAACCCTGACTGAACTAAAGAAATGGAGAGACGGGGACAACAGCAGAGCCTACCTGTTTTGCGCTTACACTGTAAAAGTCACAGCAGTCACATGGATAAGGATCAGTTAAATATTCAAGTTGCACCTTCTCACTAAAACCAAGGCTAGGGGTCTGATTTAAGGTTTTGCAAAAGATTACTCCGATATCCCATCCTCCTTATTACAAGTGCCATAGAATATAATGCAGTTGTGTGACAGAATATTGAGAACATCAATATCGTGTTTATATACTTTCTACGTGACCTACGAACATTTTGGGGAAGAGAATATAAAAAAGTAGGAAAATCCTTTTTTCTGCATATTGCATGATATGTAATTCATTTAAAGTATTTAAGTAGTAAATTATAATATTATTTAAAATAAATGGTTTTAAAGGGTAATATAAAAAATTTATATAGATAGATAGATAGATAGATAGATAGATAGATAGATAGATAGATAGATAGATAGATAGATAGATCTATTTCTCGGTATTTCCCAAACTTTAGGTGGAGAGCAGATTCAGAGTGTCGCTGGTGTTGCAGCGTAAAAGCTGATCATTCTTAACATGACATAAAAAAAGATATTGGCAATAAAACTCTAGCATGCCTTTTTAACACATCTAGAAAAATATCACTGTAACTGAGAAAAGCTGAAGTACCAGCACCACAAAAGTGTGCTTGGATATGTAGAAATAGCGGAATTTATTTTCAATGAGTTTAACATGTTTATTAATTGATTACTATATTATTTTAACGTTATGAAATATTGATGGAAACACATTTTGTGATGCAAAATAACACAAATTATTAATATGAAGCAGCATATCTATGTAACAAATACGTCCTACTTAAAATTGTGCAAATATTAATGATGAGACTTAGCATCTCCATTGTCCTCATTGTAATGCACCATAGCACACAAAACAGTGGTGCAGAATCTCTATGCAATATGTTATATGAATGAAACTTTCAGTATAACTGCTTGACGTTATTAGAGTTTTAGTTGTCCTGAAACAATTTAATTTAAATGATTTTTAGGCATAGTTTGCATTAGGTACTTTTAAAAGTTTGGTAGTAAGACATAATTACAGTTGAACTTTTTTGTGCTAATAATCACAGACAAATGTCACACTTATTTCCATTTTTGATATTCTTGATTTGTTTAGTTATGCTTGAACTTAATTATGAGTTTATTTTACTGAATAAAAAGTGCTAACTTTAAAATGCATAAAATGTCCTTTTTTCGTAGGCTGCATTATTTAATTCCCTGCTGTAATGGACTTTTGTTACACTTCCTCAAATGTTGCTTTATCTGTTCAGTTTATGCAACATTCTTTCATTAATAGGCAATATTAGTAGTACTTCCTTGTGAGTGAATTAGTGGGAACTTGACCCTTCGAAATAATACATGAAGAGCAACTAAGTAAATAAGCTCTTTTCAAGTAACCTGTAAGGACGGAATGGACATTTGTTTCTCATGAGCAACATGGGAAGATATGTTGGAGTGTCAATTTTGTACCTATGAGTGGAAGAATGATCACATGATGATCAGACCATTCTATGGTGTTAACTGATGTCACAAAGTGATGATGTGAAGTATTTAAAGTGACTTTCCTAAAAGGAGGGAGCCGTCTTTCACTAGAGCCCCTTTCTCTTCCACTGTCTCCAGCCTGCCTGCTCGACTATCTTTACATGCCTCTTGCCTTTTTTCCCTTTGTTGATGAACTTGTCTGCTGGACTATTTGGAGCTAGTTTATAGCAGCTGCATAGCTGCAGGAGTTTTCTTACCTCTAAGGGATTCATTTCCCCTACTACAAGTGACCAAGACATAGGACACATACTGAACATAGACATTAAAATTTTAAAATTCTAAAAGATGGCAGAAATTACGGGCCTTTCTTTCTCGGAAGAGGAGGTTGATAGGGTAATAGCTTCCATGCTACCACATACAGGAGCCCCTAGTAGAGACAACAGCGATGGCAACCAATGCTGGGATGAGATAACTGAACTTAAAAGAACACAAATTAAAACGCTAATACACGGAGTCATGATGGCTGAATACCTACAGGCAAATGCGGCACCAAGGGGTCTAATTGTAAAGAATGAACCTTTTATATTCCAACATGACAAACAATTCAAAAAAGATTGGTCGCTAATCTCATGGCACTGTACCAGAGATTGGTTAGTACTGATAATAAAGACAGCTGCACGCCTCTGCGAAACACTGAAGGAAGATATTCATTCTTTAGAAGTTCGTCTAAAATCTTTCCAAACACCAACTGAACTTAAGAAAAGACTGGAGGAACTGAACAAGAGTATGACTGAATTTGAGATAAACCTCAAGGACTCTAAATATGTGAAATTAGCGAAAGATAAAAAATCCTTCTCTCATGAGAGGGTCTATCCGTACATTAAAGAGGATTACAAACTCAGCAATAGAAATCCTGGTTATAACACTGACAGTGACGGATCTGACACAGGGTCGGATAGCTCAGAAACATCTGCAAGCTATACCAATACTCCGAATAGAAGACCAAGAAGGGGAAGAGGTAATGGAGGAAGATACCGAGGGAACCAACCTCCGATGTGGCCCCCATATCAAGATCCATACTCCTATGGTCCACCGCCACCTTTCTTCTATGGACCACTAATGTACCCTCCTCAGGGTTTCCAGAACTGGGGCAACAATCAACCTAATCAAGGACGCCCTTTTTTAGGCGGGGGCAAACCGACACAGCGGGCAAAGAACAAAACCAACCAACTACAATGGGCAGAACCATTAATAACCACGGGACGCCACACACGCAGCAAAGGTCCTCCGGAAGTACCAACAACGAGCGAGAATCTGATTTAGTGGTCAATATTTCCACTACAGACCTGTCTCCAATACAAAAACAAGTACTCAACAAAGGTCTGGGTTTTGTGCCAAACCCATATACGGATAAGTTCAAACTCTGTTGTGAGTTAAAAGAATTCTTAAGAAAACTCAAACTTCGAGTATTTTTTGCAAATAAGGATGGAGTGGAGGAAAACAAGAGCGACACAGGTTTAAGAAAGAAATCTACCTTTGTCCCCCCGCCTCACAGCCTACCTGTGGAACTATTGGCCTTCGAAAAGGCGATCATGAGGGAAGTGAAGGACCTCAATCCACACACAGTGAAGATCTATCAGAATACCAGCAAAAGCGAACAGGCAGCAATACAAGAACTATCTAAAAATAACAAGATCACTATCAAACCAGCGGACAAGGGAGGAGCGATTGTGCTACAGAATTCTGCAGACTATAGGCAGGAATGCTTACGCCTATTAGCCGACACCAGAAACTACACCATCATTAAGGATGACCCAACAGAACGCCTGAGGGTGTCAATAGCATACTTAATAGAGGAATCTCTGATAAATGACTGGATCAGTAAAAAAGAAGCGGATTTCTTGGTGAACAAAAAACCAACAATCCCATACTTCTACACCATTCCCAAGATCCACAAACGATTGGACAAACCTCCTGGGAGACCAATAGTCTCAGGAATTGGTTCAATTTTGGAACCTCTTTCCAAATATGCGGATGCCTTCTTAAGACCATTAGTGCAAGGAACTAATACGTACCTGAAGGACACTAAGGACGTTCTATGCCTCTTAAAGGACCTGGCGTTTGACCCCACATCCAGCATCCTTATCAGCCTGGATGTGGAGAGTCTTTATACAAGCCTCCCACACCAACCAACTCTTGCAATACTTGAAGAAGTCCTCTTTGATGGTGTTTGGAAATACCATACCCCACGCCATGTGGTGTTGGAGTGCTGTCATCTAGCCCTTACAGAGAATTTCTTCCGTTTTGAAGAGACACTATATAAACAATGTCATGGGACCAGTATGGGCAGCACATTTGCGCCGAGCCTAGCGGGTCTATACGTCCATCACCTGGAGAAGAATAAGATACTGAGTACCGAAAATCCGTTCAGGCACCATATAAAAGTATGGAAACGCTACATAGACGATATTCTCCTGATTTGGCAAGGAACAGAGGAACAGGCCAATGTTTTCTTTACTTGGCTCAATGCACAAGATGAATTTCTGAATTTCACCAACACTATGAGCAGATCGCATCTGGTGTTCCTGGATTTAAACATCTGGGCAGATTCAGGCCTATTAACAACGACAACACACTTCAAAGAAACTGCCCGTAACTGTCTATTAGCGTATGACAGCTTTCATCCCCGGCACTTGAAACAAAATCTACCTTTTGGACAATTTTTGCATTTGAGAAGGAACTGTAGCAACAAACAGGACTATCTCATTCAGGCAGAAGACCTAAGTAAAAAGTTACAAATCAGGAAGTACCCCAGAAAATTGGTAAAAGATGCAATGAAGAGAGCAGGCAACAATGACAGGGATGCTCTACTGGAACCAAAAATCAAGAATACAGCAGAGGACCAGAGACCCATCTGCATCACGACATTTAACCAAGTCTCAGACAATGTAACCAAGATAGTGAAAAAACACTGGCCTATGATTAACAGTGGTGAACTGAATATACCGATGCCAATGTTCAGTCACCGTCGGGGTAAGAATCTTAAAGACATTTTGGTACATACCCGTCCACCACAGAACATATCAACTTTAAGACATCAACCTTTACCAACTGGGCATTATCCCTGCAATAATTGTAGTGTCTGTCATTTAACTACCACAACGAAATCAGTAACTTTCAATGATAACACCAAATGGGAACTACGCAGTTTTTCAAATTGCAACACACCTGGAGTGGTCTACCTAATAACCTGCAGGTGTAACTTACATTATGTGGGTATGACCACAAGAAAGGTAAGCACCCGCATTGTCGAACACAGAAGCAACATCCGATGCAAACGTGCCACCACCAGAATGACAAATCACTTCATTGAGAAAAATCATACACCCAACGATCTCAGTTGGGTGGTCTTGGAGTGTGTTAAAAACAAAGAAAACATTGAAAGGATTCTACATGAACGTGAACAACGATGGGTTTTTAAATTACGTACTGATACACAGGGGCTCAACGATGACATTCCTTGGGGTGCCTTCAGTAATTAAGTAAGTAAATAATCCAATGACTATGTAAATAAGTGTCTTGAAAGATCTAGCCCAATATAATTCTTTTGTAAGTAACCCTCTCCAATATGGCCGCTACCCACCGTGACTTATAGAAGTATCCATCTGTAACAATTAGCAATACTCAAAATACTGCCAAGAAGGAATTACAATCGAAAAATGTGCATTTATGCACTTAACTCTGATCACCGGCACGTAAATGGTATTTTATAGTATTATCCCAAAAATTCTTTGTAAAATTCATTTTTTCCTCATTTTCCTCTCAAAACATATCTCAATTTATTAATAACACTGTGGTAGCTGAAGCGATTCAATTTAAAATATAGATCGGCCTTTTCCGACCTTGTTTTGCCCGTTTTTCGATTAAAATAAATGCCACGGTATGCAAACATACCACTAAGATGGCCGCCCCGCGAGCGCGGTCTAGTGCTGGCCGAAAATAAACCCGGAAATAGAATGCTTCTTAACCAGCCCGGAGACACCGCGCATTAACATGCGGTCCGGAGGGGAACCACATAGGTAATGCCGTGCGGTCTCACCGCGAAGGAAGTAAGTAGTTTTTACTCTGCAATACCGAGAAGCAGCCCTAAAGAGGAGGTCTACAACAGCGGTAAGAACGACAGTAGGAGCCTAATACTAGCGTCTCCTTTTCATTTTGGCAGCAATGATTCCATAGGTGACCCTGCCCCCCTCGAGTGATCATGAGGCACGATTAAGCCTTACAAAATGTAAATATATGACCTATGTTGATCTATATGTGTGTCTATTGTCTATTGTCATATCAAGTCCTGTGTATTTTATATGTGTGAATTCACGAAACCACAATCGCCACGAATTTGAATGCATAAGGCACCGGACCTGAAAGCCTGCACGCACCAATATGGGGCAAAAAATTCACCATATAGTTAAGCATGCAGCATGAAGGCAAAGTGTGAAACCCTATGAAGTTTATACGTTTGGGGGGGTTTTTACAACTAACCCTATGTTATTATTCTTACAGAAAACTGAAAATACAAAACGTATGTATGTAACGCATGTTTACTTAAGACAGCGTGTACTATTACTATTAATTGCATAAAGATAATTTTCACCTCTTAATTTTAAGAATCGAAAGGAGTGGTAAATACAGGGCGGGTTCCCTGTATGGTCCTGAAGAAAAGCTTGGGGAGCTTGAAACATGTCGACCAAAAACACTGATTTAGCCAGCATTACAGGCTGAAAACAGTGTCACCCCATTTTAATATACCAACCTAGGAGCACTGAATAAAATTGTTGAGGCCCACTAGCACGGTATTTTTAATTACTCACACTCACTTCACCACTCTCACATGCACCACACATAGTCCTTCACGTCAAAGTGCTCCTGCGTAGTCCGTGAGTCGTAGCACGCCCCTTTTCGTAGAGAACTGGGATGGCCCCAATGATGAAGCATGTCACCGTGGGGCAACCCCGGTGAGTGAGGGGACACTAGAAAGAAATGTTTCTTTCTCTATGGTCATTACTGATTATTATTTCAGTGACCAACACACAAGCTAGGTCCTTGAACTCAAAATCTATGGGTTCTATGTATTTGAATATGTTCTTGGAGGTCGACCTAGTCTTATGTTCCTCCCTCTCCCTCCTTTTTTGTTGACTAGTTACAAACAACTAATCATGAAATTACAAAAAGACCATAACATCGTCGTGAAACAGGCCGACAAAGGCGGTAATGTGGTCCTTTGGCCGAAAGATATGTATCTCAAAGAGGCGGAATTACAGTTAAATGACATCTCTTGTTACCGAAGGAGCAATATTCAGGTTGTAAAAACTATGTGGGTGGATCAGTATCATAAATTACAAGCCTGGAGAAGTGCTGGACTCCTTACACATGAGGAGTTCCGATACTTGAAGAAAGATCATCCAGTCATTCCCTCGTTTTATTTAATCCCAAAAATTCATAAAAACTCTGAAATACCACCCGGCCGACCCATTATTTCGGCAATTGATGGTTCCTTGGAACATGTTTCCAAGTATATAGATTTCTTTCTTCAAGGTCATGTTAAGACTCTCAATTCTTATGTCAAAGACTCTTTTGATTTCCTCAGCAAAATTGAGCGTTTTGTTTGGGAGGAAGACATGATTTTAATGACTTTGGATGTTTCTTCCCTTTACACTTCGATAAAACACTGTGATGGACTCAAATCTTTGGAACACTATCTAAACAAATGCCCTCCACATTCTATGGCACATAACAGAATGCTTTTAGATATGACCAAAATGTGCCTCGAGCAAAACTTTTTCATCTTTAATGGCGTGATTTACCACCAGGTCAGAAGTGTGGCGATGGGGGCCTGTTTCTCACCTAGCTTCGCGTGTTTACACGTCGCGCTATGGGAGGAACAGGTCCTAGTCGGCCAACACAACAATTTTATTTCCAACAACATTGCTTTGTATTTACGTTACATTGATGATGTTTTTCTTGTTTGGAAGGGGAGTATTGTCAGTGCCAGAGCTTTTGTAGATTTGATCAATGTAAACACCATTAATCTTAATTTCACTTCTAATATGAGTTCCATTTCTATCTGTTTTTTGGATGTTGAGGTATTTGTAGAGGGCAACACCTTAGGCACGAGACTGTATAGGAAACCCAGTGCTGGCAACACTATACTGCACTCAAATAGCCAGCACCCTGCCCATCTGATCCGGAGCATTCCTTTTGGGGAAATGCTCCGGATCAAAAGAATCTGCAGCACTAATGCTGAATGTGCGGCTGCACAGGAGGCATACAGATTACGTTTTCTAAACAGAGGATATTCCAATGCCAGTCTCATTAAAGCAATTCAGCGATCGAATTCAGTTAGCAGACAGGAGGCCTTAATTCCAAAAATTAGAAACATCCGTACGGACGATTCTTTGGTAGGAGAGGTTAAAACAACTTACCCACGAGTCATTTTGACTTTTAATCGACAACATGGGGCCCTTCGGAAAATTTTGTACAAAAACGGGAATCTGGTTCAAAGCGATCCAGTAATTGGGCACATAGTGAGCAACAAACCGGAGCTCACTTTCCGCAAATCTCCCTCCATGTCCAAAGCATTGGTTAGTAATACCTTGGAACCGAGAGCCTCCACCACTTGGACGGCACTCAAGAAGGGTTTTAGAACCTGTCCACAATGTAAAGCCTGCCGTTTCGGCAGCAACAGGACCCATTTTAAAAGCCCTTTTCGTGAACATCCTATTGCAATTACCAAGTGGCTTACCTGCAAAACTGAATACGTCATTTATGTGTTGGAATGTCCGTGTGGACTTCAGTGCGTGGGCAGTACCAAACTGCCCGCCCACAAACGGATACTCCAGCACATACGTGCAATTTCGGGTCACGATCAAAACTATCCGGTTGCCAGGCATTTTCAGGAGAAACATCAAGGCATACCTGATCAGCTCCAGTATTTTTTAATTGATTCAGTGGATGTTTCGAGGAGAGGAGGGGACCGCGAGGCCAAACTCAGTCTCCTTGAAACTAGATATATACTGGAGCTTAACACAAAGAATCCTAACGGTTTAAATGACAGGGAAGATCTTTATACCTGCATTTAGGTATTCTTTTCGGTATGCCCATAAGACCTGTCCGGATAGCATAAGAATCTCATCCCAGCAATGTCATTGTTAGATGTATTGTAACACTTTGACATAGTGGTGTCTCTTTTGTACTTTCCTGTAATTGATAATTTTAAATTTGCTATTTTTATACTAGGAATCAGCTGTTTTTATACTTGCACTTTATATTGCCAATTTTGCACAATCACTTTTTTGCACCAGTTATGTCTCAGCAGGCATTGTGACAGGCCCACTTGGGCTCCATTTAGACCAACCTCCTTAAGTTTCAAACAAGACAACAAGGAATTAGCATTTCGCAGTTTATTCTTAAATTCCCCTATACTTAAACGTTGTTTTTCTGTACATATGTATATAGAACTGTTTTTACACAACATTGGTATTCAAATTGAATGTATTTGTACACTCCGTTAATACTTTCTTACATAGACGTAATTTATTGACATGTTTAGCTTTTTGTATCAACTTTACCTCCCCATGATGTGTAAATTTATATATATTTTTTATCATGTGGAATGAATTTTAAGATATTGATGGGTCTTGAATGTTTTCTACATTGATAAACAGTTTTTTTTTCCATTTTCAGTAATTAACTAGTGATACGGAAATAACGACGTTAATTTGTATAGTATTTCTTCCTTGTTTAGGATTTAATTTGATGCACTGTCACTTTAAATGCCCTGCTCTATGACGAGCAGTTTGTCATGTGATCAAGCCTCTTCGAAGGCGAAACGCGTCATGGCGGCAGCGCTGGCTTTATTTGAATAAACCACCTTTGCACCAGCACTCTTTTGGGTCGACTCTTCGTCACTATGGGACTGGCAGTCTTTGAATTTCTGTCTTAAGGTGATGAACTTCGTGAATATATATATATATATATATATATATATAAATATATATATATATATATTTATATATATATATATATATATATATATCTCCTCACCAAATCGCCCTTTGCATTGGAGAAGCTCACACGATGTTCTGCCATCCAGCCTGTCTTTCATGCAGCCAGCCTTTGGAATGCGTGTTTCTTTTGCATGCTGCCTACGCGTTTCAGGGCCTCAGCCCCTTCTTCCTGGGCAAAAAACGACACACCTGAGACCTGCACAATACATTTCCGGTATTTATTGGACATGCCCGCCTTCCAAGGGCGTGTTGTTGTTACACTTTCCCCAGATGCATTGTGGGGCATGCAGTCCTCTGTGCAGGTAAGTTTGTCTGCTTTAAGTACGTTCAAGTGTTTGTTTCCGATTAATGTTTAATAATAACTCTAAGTGAGCCACAAATTCCAAGAGCCAGCTCTATTTGCATCTCTGAGCATCGTGCCGATTAAGATCTTTTTTTTTTTTTTTTTTTTTTTGTTAAAGACGTTTATTAAATTCTTTCAGCTATACACAGCGTCCTGCACACAACCCTGAGGCTGGCCGCTATTTACCATATGTACTTATCACAACATTAATGCAATGTTAACGACCATCCTCGGCAAGTCGCAAATCGTGTATACATCTGCTTAATACATTCGTATAGTAATATTCACTGACCTAGTCCGTCTTATTTTATATTTAACAACCATAACTTGTCTCTATCAAAATTAGGATTAAACCAGTCATTCGCTATATCCTACAGGGTTACTCAGTACAAGCATTTTGAAATGGGTCCTAATTACAACTATCTTAAAATGGAAACATTTCCTATCTCAAGCTATACCACTAGTCTTGCTCGGCACACACTGCGTCTCCCCTCTTCTAGCACAACACACCTAGTGATTACAATTACTAACCCCCCCTAGTTGCATTCTGATTCACACAAGCTATATCACATTTTCCTTAACTACTTCTTAGCATACGTATTCCAAAGACATTCCCCTCTGTGCCCCACAACATATCGAAAGGCCATAACAGAGCAAAGTCACTGTATCACCCCCACTACGGGTCATCATCAGGTTCAGGCAGGTCCTCCGGGGGCTCACATAAGTTCCCTCGATATTCGTTCCATTTATTCCATATTCTCGACCATTTCCCAGGGCACCCTCTATGTACATATACTGCCTTTTCTGCTACCATTGCTGAGTCCATATCGTTACTCCACCGTGTACATGAGGGTTTCACACCTGATCCCCATCTCCTAGCAATGTTACGCTTTGCAATGGCCATACCCAATGTCGTCCAGATTTGCAATCCCTTGTTCATATCAGTAGGTGACCAAATATTCAGTATACAACACTTAGGTTCATTCTGCAATACAACCCCCGTCGCCTCAGAGATCTCAAACAAAACCTCCTCCCAATATGATTGTATTTTGGGGCAATCCCATAATATATGAAAGAAAGTCCCTGGGGATCCACAACCCCTGAGGCAAGTAGGTTCCGAGGTGCGTCCTAGCTTGTGTAGCAGAGTACGTGAATAGTACACTCTGTGTAGTATTTTTAATTGTACCAGTTTCAATCGTGAAGGTATGGTGGTCTCTCTGGGCGACGCCAGTGCATGTAACCAGTCCTCATCCGCTATGTCTCCCAGATCCACCTCCCACCGACTGCGTAGGACTACCGTGGGGTCAGGGAGATTATTAACGAGCTTCCGATATGTAAGGGAGATCGCCTTCTTATCTAAGTGGTCCGTGAGGAGTCTATCCTCCAGGGGGGAGGATGCGGCAAGAGTTGTACCTGATGGGATGGCCCCCTGCAAGGCATGTTTGATTTGTGCATATCGATAATGTTCATTGTCTCCCATTCCATACTGCTCTTGTAGGGCTGGGAATGAAATAATCTCCCCCCTTATCCATAGGTCTCCAATTGTCGAGATGCCAATTAGATCCAATTGCCTGAAACCTTTCGAATTCGCCAGCGTGCCAAGTTTGCGTGTATCCCAGAGTGGTGTGGCTAGCATAAGGACTCCCTCCCACCCTAGAGCTCTCTGTGCAGTGTGCCAGATCTTGATTGTGTGAGCCGTAGGGCCTGTGAGCGTGTGCCGACGTTTGTCCGAGTATAGTGCCTTCATAAGTTTGTCTGGGGGGAGGACGGTCCTGTCAAGAGCGTAGGCCGGATCTTGTTGCGGGGCATGTATCCATTGATTCACCACCATAAGTTGTGCGGCCCAGTAGTATAATTTGACGTTTGGCAAGGCAATGCCCCCATCGTACCAACTACGTGTCAATTTAGATTGTGCTATACGGGCTGGTTTACCGTCCCATAATAGCGCGGCGATCTCCGCATCAATCGACTTTAGGTATGTGAGCGGGACCGGAAATGGGGTGTTTTGTAATGCATAGAGGAGTCTAGGAAGTGAGAGCATTTTAAAGAGGGCCACCCTGCCCAGTAGAGTCAAAGGAAGGGAACGCCAGTGCTTCACATCCGACTTTAGCCTCTGTAGAGGTTTCAGTAGGTTTTCTTCCATAAAGACTGTATCCTGTGGGGTGACGTATATCCCGAGATATTTAAACCCTCTGGTCACCGTTTGTAAGGTGCCGTCATGGGGTAGTATGGGCGTTGAACCGCGCCGATTAAGATCTTGACAAGTTCAAAATTTACGGCTTCATGCAGCTGGGAAAGGCGTTTTGTCCCAACCGTTGACGGAGCCTCCTCCCACGGCCGGGCAGCCGCGTATGTAATCTCCTCACCAAATCGCCCTTTGCATTGGAGAAGCTCACATGATGTTCTGCCATCCAGCCTGTCTTTCTTGCAGCCAGCCTTTGGAATGCGTTTCTTTTGCATGCTGCCTACGCGTTTAATGAATGAAATAGATTGCATCTTGGGTTGCAGTAGCGGCCTGTGGTGGGAGTGCTGCGGGCGCTGACGTGGGAAAGGGGAAGGGGATGGGCAGGGTGCAGGGTAGTAAACTATGGATTACAGAGGTTTACAGGTAAGTAAACATATAAATAAATAAAACAAATTTCGATGCGCGCACTGCATTGCATTTGGGAATGCAGTGCGCACAACGAAATTCGTTTGATTTATTTAAATGTTTACTTACCTGAAAACCTCCATTATCTATACATTACTAACCCCCACCCTGCCCCTCCCCCTCCCCACGTCACCTGCCCGGCAGGTACTCCCCTACCGACCGCAGCTGGCATTGGTTCTCTTTACAACGACAGGGCTTTTACAGATACCTGCAATTATGTAATTTTCTACAAAACCTGTCGCCCCAAAATCTTAACTGCTCCCAGAATGATTTCCTTGCCCTCCTAATGAAGGGGACTAGTAAGGGCCATATAAGTACGGCATATAAAATTACCCTTTTTGGCAACACTGTGGGGAAGGTAAATATTTTCCACCTCAGAGCAGCTAAGCGAAGAAGGCATCTCGGGATTTAGGTCTCTTGTACTGAAATTAAAGAGTAGCAATACTGTAGCACAATCTACGGCCAGTCACAAAGGGTCTCCGCACTCCTGGCAGAGGCCCAGCAGCAGTAGCGGCCCGTGGTGGGAGTCCTGCCGGGAGCTGACATGGGGCGGGGAGGGGCAGGGTGGGAGGTAGTAAACTGCAGAATACGGCCAAACAGAGGTGAGTACACAAATAAATAAATAAAACGAATTTTGTTGCGCACGCTACATAGCATTTGACGATGCAGAGTGTACAACGAAATTCGTTTTATTGATTTCTTTGTGTACTTACCTCTGTGCGGCCGTATTCCGCAGTTTACTATCCCCCACCCTGCCCCTACCCCGCCCCACGTCAGCACCCGGCAGCACTCCCACCATGGGCCGCTACTGCCCAGCAGTAGTCGCGAGGGTTCTGCACTGTTGGCGGGATCTCTGCAATTGTTAACTGCAGTACAGAGGTCCCCATACGAGAGTGGGGCCCCTCCACGAGCTCTTTGTAAATCAGCCCTTTTGTCTTGAATATTTCCCCCATTAAAGGCCATCATTTGAAATATTTTAAAGATTTTTATTATAACCCTTATTTTCTATGTAAAATGAAGGTAAGGTAGAATGGGAAATGCTTTCGGTGTGGGACTTCAAAAGACTTAAATTTACTATTCCCACTCAAATCTAAGCAATGGTAGAAACGATGTTACACTTCATAGGGCTTAAATTTACATTTTCCACTACAATGTAAACAAAATGAGGGAAAAATTTAGACCAGACTGGTTAAAGTTACTATTTTCACTCCAACGAAAGCAATGGTAGGGAAAGTGTTGAGCTTCGGGAGAGTCAGATTTACCATTCAAACTTGTAATCTTATTATAAAAACAATTGAATACCTAACAACATAAAATTATTATAACATATACAAAAAAATTGCTATATATTAAAAGAATTTATTTTTTATACTTATAATAAAGAAATAAGTTATCAAATAAAAAAAATGTGTCACTTTAAAAAAAAAATAACTTCCTACTCTACTGCTAAAATAAAGACAAATACCTAAAATAACAAAATTAAAGTACACATAAAATATTTATATTATTAAAGTATAACTTAAATGAAATAAATACAAAAACAATAGCAAATATAAAATGCTTTTTTACAAAGTGTATTATTAAATACACTTAGCAATCAAATTCAAAATAATTAAAATACAACAAATAATCTGCAATACAAAAATTCAAATGAATAAACTCACCAATTAAATATTTAATTACCATTAAAAATGTATTAAAATTATTTAAATAACTTTGCACCCTATTCTCCCACAAGCCCAGCAACCCGTTACTGAGATTTAAATTGGTAACTAACAAATACAAACAAATAGCACATTCAAAATAACAAAATAAACTTCAATAAAGGAAATAATAATCCATCAATTAAACAATTTATATAAATAATAAATAATTAAATATTTAGGAATTGTAAACATTATTTAAAAATAGGAAACAATCAGCCTGATTCATCAAGGGGCCGTTTTGCGTGGCCCTAATAGCGAATCATAGCGACTCGCTATTGAGGACACGCAAAACGGTATTCATGTAGGAATTGCTAAATAAATAGCGATTCCTACATGTTCTCTATTTGCGAGTAGCAATTTGCTACTCGCAAAAAAAGGAATAACTCCCCATTCATTCCTATGGGCCAAAAGGCCCATAGGAATGAATGGGGAGTATCCCTCATTTGCGAGTAACAATTTGCTACTCGCAAATCAGATAGCGATTTTAAGGGTGCCAGGGGTGTCCAAAGGACACCATGTAGCACCCCTAAAATGCACATTTGAACAGGTGTTGCGCACACACATGTCCAAAGGACATGTGTGTGTGTAACATGCAAAAGAAAAAAATGCACTAAAGTGCTTTTTACACTATTTACGCAATTTACCACCAAGTCAGACCTGGTGGTAAATTGAGACCAAATATAGCGATTTCGCTATTTCTATTTGGTTGATGAATTGCATTTCAGGAATCTCTATTAGAGATTCCTTAAATCCAATTCCTCGCAAATATGCGAATTCTTAAATAGCGATTTTTGCATTTGGGATGATGAATCCCAAATGCAAAAATTGCACTCGCAAAAGGCAAGATTCTGAGAATCTTGCCCTTTGCGAGTGCAATTTAGCTTGATGAATCAGGCTGAATGACTATAACTTGCAAAATCTATTCTCCTACAAACCAAACAATCTGCTACTAAATCATAAATTGTTATTCAACTTTTAAAGTATTATAATTACCCATTTAAAAATAATCAACTATACTAAAAAAGCTTCAGGGTAATTTCTGTTTTTTTGTTTGGTCGGGTGGGCTAGTTTCTACTGTTGATTTTCCTGCTAGAAGCACAAATGCATATAGCCTCCCATACCTTGGAAAACAGAAATGCAGCGTGTCCGTACAATTCCAAAACTGCCCCAGTTTTCAAATCGGACTCCGTTTTTCAGCTATATGACTATGTATTTGGGACCACTTTTATTTGGAGCCCTCATCAGTTTTCTGTCCTAGTCACCCTCGCTAATGAAAAGGGGGGGCCCTCGGCCCCCCCGCACGCATGGCGGCGCGGCGACCGCCTCACCCCTTCTCCCCTCGGGTCCTTCGCCGGTGGGGGCGTGCCCTGGGGGCGCGGCCCACCGCCGATTGGCCGGCGCCCCTCCTGACCCGGAATCAATGGACTGGTTCCGGGTCGGGGGGGGCGGGCGTGAGGAGGGGCCACCCGGCCCCTCGGGAATAAGAGGTAGGGAGCGCCCAGGAGACTCCCTTGTCCCTGGACGCTCCCTCGCTGAACGTTGTGCCCCGCGTTCGGGGCTTCTTTGTTTTACTTTTCTTTTCTTTTCCAGGTTGACGAGCGGAGCAAGAGCCCAGCAGCGCGGGGACAGCCGTGTTGAGGGATCGCCAGACGATCGTCATCAGGGACGCGAGGCGATAGTGTTTCTTTGTCTATTTCTTTTCAGGGGATTTGTAAGGTTTGCTGGACGCGGCGCGAGATCACTGCCCCAGTCGTGTGGAGCCAGCCGCCAGCCGCGTGTGACTGCCGTCGGCGAGGGACGCGAAGCGACAACAGGAAGCGGCTGCAGAGGCGGCGGTAGCGGAGGCTTTCGCCTAGACCCTGGAAGTATTATACAAAAGCGGCGCGACACCTGACTGTGTGCACGGCGTCCGCGTAAGGTATTTCTTGGCGCGGGGGACAGGGAGGGCCAGCGAGCTACATACTGAACGAAGGCGGAGGGGCGCTTCGGTGCTCCGGTGCGCAGTAAAGGCGCCAAAAAAAAAAAAAAAATCGTGAGCATTTTTACAAAGTGGATTATTATTTAAGCGCTGGGTAATGATGCTTATCTAAGAGCTGTTTATTATTGTGTACACTGAATGTGTAAGGGCGCCAAATAATCGTGCATTTTTCAAAGTGGTTGGGCAATGATGCGCATTTAAGAGCTGTCTTGTAGTTTAGCACGCTTTTATTTACTGGCCTGTGGCAGTGTTATTCAGGATACGGTGCAGGAAGTGAAGCAGGGTCGACCAGGGCAGCACCTGGATGGGAGACCCCTTAGGTTAACACACTGATAATTGGATGACTGTTTGTTGGATTGTTTTGTTTTAGGGGGAAAACAAGTATTAGTCAGTGAACTGGGTTTTTTATGAGTGTCCTGCACTTACTAATCTAGGACTGTATTACATCCAATTGAGGGTGAGAATTTGTTGTAAAGACCCCTCGTGGGAAGAGTGTTCAAGCCTCCACTGTTTTAAATTGGTGTGTCCCAAAGTCTGATCCTGCTGTCATCACACGGTGTTAATACATCTATCTATTCCAGGCATCTAACGTCGCTATTCCGTGCAGATTCTCAGCTGGAGAGGCGTGAGAACGTGGGGTCAGTCAGCACCCAGGTGTGGGGCGTCGTTACAGAAGGAGATCGCCGGCAAGTGCGCAGGACTGATCGGTAAGAGGGGTACGGGGGGCTGGCATTCATCGCTCCTGGTGGCCGCCGGGTGTGTCTACATTAGGTTTACTCACCCCTTACATAAGCGGACAAGCCGCTAGTGTTGCGGTCGCCGTTGCATGGTGCCGAAAGCCCCCTGGTGACCCTCCATCTGCAAGGTACTCACAGTTGACCTGTTGGGAACTAAGAGAGTAGGCAGCGGGTGTTTTTGTTGGGGTAAGCATCATGCCAGGCCCAAGGGGTGGAAAAAGGGGGTCCAGCATGGAGGCTATGATGCGGGCTATGATGCGGGAGATGAGCGACATTAGGCAACAGCTAGGACAAATTAAGGAGCGGGAAGCTCGGTTGGATGACAGAGAGAGTGAGGCACCGGGCACGTCCGGGAGACCGATCCGCAAGAGGGTGGCACCAGTGCCAAGAGGGGAATTTGTCACCCCGCAAGGGAAACCTAGGTCCAAAAGACCCAGGGAGGCGGTCCCCATCCCAGGCCCAGGGGATCCATTACCCGCCCCACCCCCCGCGGTGGTCCCACCGCCGCATGTGCCTACACCCATTGCCCCTGTGGTGCCGGTGCCGACAGGTCAACCAGTAGACGCTGGGGCTGCTTCCGCACCGGTGCCCACAATCCCGGGTACAGGCGGGCCACACCCGGCGCCCGCTCTGCCAGCTGTGCCAGGACCACTGGGCATAACCCCAGGGGTACCTGTTGTCCCGGGGGGTAACGTAGATTCAATGCCTCCCGAATTATTAGCTCAGTTAACGGCCATGATGCCATGGCTTCAAAAAGGAGGAGCCTTCCCGAATGCTGCAGACCATGCGGCAGAGGCGGCAAGGTTCGTGGAAAGAATTAGATCGGCACCGATCGCCGACAGTGTTGCATTGCCAATTTCTTCTCCCCTTGCAGGTCCAAGTGTTCCCCAGCTGGACGGAGTACAAGGGCAGCCGCCCCCGGTGCCCGCGCTTGGTAAGGAAGTGGCATTGCCGCTCTTGGGGGACGGTGTAGTACCTTCCAGGAGCGAAAATCTAGCTCAACATGTGTCTTTAGCGGTTAAAGAAATGATTTGGGCTGACAAATACGTGTACATTTATTCTTTATTATTGGATAATAGGGAAATGGAGCAGGCGAAGGCACTGAAAGAGTGGATGCTCCCAAGTGAATGGAGGGCGCAGTGTACTAGATTCAGGGTTGAAGAAAATCTCAATAATTGGATGCAAGCATGGGCCGTTTTCACTGCAGTTAAGGCTGAGCGTCCTCCAGATCTGCAGGCTGCATTGGCTTGCTACTCGAGCAGGATTGTGGGGTGGAGTCAGCAGTATGCTGGGGAAGCATGGAAGGGGTATGATGTAAATTTTAGGAAGGCATTGGAATTCAATAGAGCATTACCATGGGACTCGGTAGATTCCATGGCCTGGCACAAACAGTTCTCTGACACTGCACCTCCCCCCCAGTTCGGTGCGGGCAGGGTGTTCACTAGACCGCAGCAGCCCTTTCGGCCCCCCCAAACGGGTGAAGTACCTGGGAAATTTAGGGCAGGTGGGCCAGAGAAGAAAGGAGTGTGCTGGGATTTTAATAAGCGTACCTGCACACGGGCCGCGTGTAAGTTTAGGCATGCATGTGCCTCCTGTGGCCACCCCTCTCATCCAGAATCTACCTGTAGGTCCAAGCAAGGTAACACGGGACAGAGAGGTAGGGGAAGGCCACTATAAGTCAGACACGTCACGCCCCCCCACTCCAGTGGATGTGGTGGCAATGATTCCATTCTTGAACAGATACCCTGACCACAAAGCGGCCACCCTACTCCAGGAAGGTTTTTCTAAAGGTTTTAGGATCCCGGCTGGGGGATACACAGGCAGTGCGCACTGTAGAAATCAATTATCAGTCACACACAATCCGGCTGTTGTGGCCGCCAAAATTGACAAGGAGCTTTCCTTAGGCAGGATATCAGGCCCTTTTTCTGCAGTGCCAGTACACAACTTTGTGTGTTCCCCATTGGGAGTTGTCCCCAAGAAAGAGAAGGGGCAATTCAGATTGATTCATAACCTATCAGCGCCAAAGGGGGCCTCACTGAATGATGCCATTGACGAAGGTATCTGTAGTGTTAAGTACGCCTCTTTTGATCAGGCTGTGACCTTATTACAGTCCACTGGACCCGGGGCGCTGATGGCGAAATCAGACATAGAGTCCGCCTTCCGCCTCCTCCCAGTCCACCCGGCAGACCAACATCTTTTAGGTTTCACCTTTAGGGATAGCTTCTACATGGACAAATGCATGCCTATGGGTTGTTCTATTTCTTGCGCCTACTTTGAGATGTTTAGTTCATTTCTTGAATGGGCCATGAGACAGGTGACAGGCCACCGAAGGGTCATGCATTACTTAGATGATTTCCTCTTCCTCGGTACAGCGGGTTCTCAGGAGTGCGCACTAGCATTGCAGGAATTTTGCGTGCTCATGCGGGCTTTTGGGGTCCCGCTTGCGCCTGGGAAGACGGTGGGCCCGACCACCTGCTTGGAATTTCTGGGCATCGAGATTGACTCGATGGAGAAATGTTTCAGACTACCTAAGGACAAGGTGCGCAAATTCAAGACGTCGCTTCAGTTATGCCTCCGGAAGGAGAAGGTCACTTTGCAGCAATTACAGGAGGTGGTAGGGCAACTGAATTTCGCACTAAGAATCATCCCAATGGCTCGCCCCTTCTCTCGCTCCATCGCGCACGCGATGCAGGGGCTGAGGGAAAAACACCACCGCACGCGCCTATCGTCTGAAATTCGCCAGGACATGCTTATTTGGATGGCATTCCTGGGGGATTTTAACGGTAGGGTGGTCTGGCCCGGCCCGCTCACTACATCAGCGGAGTTAGGACTATGGACCGATGCGGCCGGTAGTGTGGGCTTTGGTGCCATCCTAGGGGATAGGTGGGTCGCTCAACAATGGCCAGAAGAATGGAACACATGGGGTTTGCTCGGCAACATTGGCCTCCTGGAACTTTTTCCAATATGGGTGGCACTGATGGTTTGGCCCGAACACCTATGTAACCAATCAGTGGTGTTTTGGTCAGATAACATGACAGTGGTGGAATGTATCAATCAGCAGGGGGCGCGGTGTCCTTTCATACTTCGTTTGATCAAAGAAATTGTTCTGCGTTGCCTTAAACTGAATGCTAATTTTAGAGCCAAACATGTCCCTGGTGTTTTAAACAATGCTGCTGACGCCCTTTCTCGCTTCAAAATGCAGGTTTTCAGGGAACATCTCCCCACAGCAGACCCCTCGCCAGCACACTTCCCAGCAGTACTTTGGCAGATTGGTGCCCCAGATTACAAGACCTCGTGGTCGCTAGCCTAGCCCCCAGGACCAAGACGGCTTACGAAGGGGCGTTTCTGTCTTATTGTTCTTTTTTGGGGCCACAGTGGGAAGTGCTTTGGGCGAAGGAGGATGGGTTTGCAGCCTATTTAGAATGGATGCACAAAGAGGGGCGCTCAGTAGCAGCGGCAACCAGACATAGGGCAGCAGTGTCATTCTTCGCTCAAGCTAGGGGCTTCCGGGATCCCACCAATACCTTTATGATACGCAAGGCTTTAAGGGGATGGCGCCGTATTCAAGGACACCAGAAGGATAAAAGGAAGCCCATGGGGTTGGCCCGGCTAACAGCCTTACTGGGCACGCTGGAGATTGTTTGTAACTCAGAGTGGGAAGTGCTTCTTTTTAGGGCGGCATTTTCCCTGGCATTTTATGGGGCACTGAGAATTAGTGAACTTGTGGCGGGATCTAAGGCTGACATACTAGGTGGCTTGCAGAAGGCTGGGGTGACGATAAGGGGTGACACCATGTGGGTGATTATCCAGAAATCAAAGACCGATCAAGAAGCTAGGGGTCACACCATAGTTCTGCGACGGGCCCCCGCCAACCCGTGCTGCCCGGTGAGGCACGTGGAATCACTCATGGGATTATTGGTCGGTTCAGTAGGCAGGGCGTTGCTCTGTCACGCCGACGGGAGCCCCCTGACCAGGTATCAATTCAGGAGAGTGTTCGAAATAGGGGTTACAAAAGCGGGTCTTGATCCTAGAGATTTTGGATCTCATTCCTTCAGGATTGGGGCAGCAACTGAGGCGGTGGCGGGGGGCCTCCCAGTGGAAAGAGTGAAGACAATTGGGAGGTGGTCGTCAGACTGCTATAAACGTTATGTTCGGATTGACATGCTATGATTACCTGTCTCTCACGCTTGGTCTCTTTTCCGCTCTCTTACAGTTTCTCAGACCTGTTACGCAGGGGAGGAATTTGTCGTCGGGCACCGCCAATATTCATCGGCACGGAGCGGCGACCAGGAAACAACAAAGAACAATGTCTGGATTGTTGGTCATTCGTATGTTAAGCGAGCGGAATGTGTTTTCCTGTCAGGTGGCAAGAAAGAAAGGGCGGCACAACTAGGGTTGAATATCACCTTCTTTGGCAGAGGAGGGTTGTGTCTTCACGAGTTTAGGGGATTCTTCCAAGGGCTGTTAGCACGCCAGCGGGCTCCACCGTCAGTGGTGATACTTCACCTTGGGGAGAACGACTTGGCAACACTGGGCAGGCGCACCTTGATTGAGGAGATTATCTCAACAGCGGGTTGGATAGCTAGGACCTGCCCCGGGTGCACACTAGTATGGTCACAACTAATACCTCGACTTCAGTGGCGGGGGGGCGATTCAGTCAGGGCGTTGAATCACTCGGTAAAGAGGATCAACACACGGCTGGATAGGTTGTTCCGAACACCCGTGTTACAGTCAATACCTCATGGGTGCATCTGGGGTCAAAAGTATTACTTGAAAGACGGGGTTCATCTGACAGAAGAGGGTAATGTCCTATGGGCTGACAATATCTGGGCTTGGCTGGAGGGCTGGGGTAGGAGGATGTGTCCTTAGATAGGGGCTAGAGGGGGAGGCCAGATCGTCGGTTAACAATACTGGCCTGTGGCGGTAAGGTCATTATCGGTGAGCACATATTTGAGGTCTGAGGGGGCGGGCATCATCCTATGGAGGTTCCCGCCCAGGGGGAGGAGCCTGCGGGCCACTCCCAGTACTCCAGGGGCAAGGTAATATGCAAAGGAGCGCGGGTAGGAGTAGTTCACGCTTTCCTTAGGCTGGTAGCCACCCCGCGCGCGTGGACTCATGACGCCACCGGCGCAGAGTAAGGGCCCTCCTTTAGTGGGTAAATGGAGTTTGGGGCGTAGACCGGGCAATTCCCGGGGTAACACTGCGCATGCGCACTTCTAAGGGGAAGGCGCCGCTTGTAGGACCTGACACCGGTAGTGACCCTGCCATATGGCCAGAAATGTACAAAAATCAAGATAGGATGTTTAGTTAAGCTAGGAACTACTTGTATTAGAGTTTTGTTAAGGTCAGGCTCTCAAACTTGTTGATAACGATTGTACAACTGAATGTCCTGCTGATTTTTGTATTTCATTGTTGATTATGCAATTAAAACCCTTTTTTAATTTCATACTTTAATAAATACGGCCGGGCGACTAGCGCCCGCCTTCCAAAGAGTAAACACGTCTCGTGTCCACGTTCCTTGGTGTTGGGTGCCGGATTAGGGGGGGGGCGGCAGCTAGTCGCTGACCATGTGAAAAGGGGGGGCCCTCGGCCCCCCCGCACGCATGGCGGCGCGGCGACCGCCTCACCCCTTCTCCCCTCGGGTCCTTCGACGGTGGGGGCGTGCCCTGGGGGCGCGGCCCACCGCCGATTGGCCGGCGCCCCTCCTGACCCGGAATCAATGGACTGGTTCCGGGTCGGGGGGGGCGGGCGTGAGGAGGGGCCACCCGGCCCCTCGGGAATAAGAGGTAGGGAGCGCCCAGGAGACTCCCTTGTCCCTGGACGCTCCCTCGCTGAACGTTGTGCCCCGCGTTCGGGGCTTCTTTGTTTCCCACCCACCATCCCTTGGTACAAAGTTTAAGCAGCGTTATGTCCGGTCTCATGGTAAGTTTCATAGGTATAGACCGCGGGAGAGAGTAGGTTGTTGTGGTACTTTGTGATCTGTTGTCAGGACCTTTTTTCCCTTTGTAGAAAAATGATGTGTGAAGTGAACTATATTCTGAAGATGTGTGTCTTTAGGCCTTTTTTCCCTTTGTAGATATACGTAGTTATTGTGATTATGAGCAACATGCGTGAACCGAATTGTAATTTTATGCCATGTGTCGTTAGGCCTTTTTTCCCCTTTTAGCTATGCGTTGATACTGTTCTTTATTAGCCAGTGTAGTTGTCCTTTAGACTTTTTTCCATAGGTCGTCGTATTTATTAGGTATGGGGCATGCGGTAAGGTCATTATCGGTGAGCACATATTTGAGGTCTGAGGGGGCGGGCATCATCCTATGGAGGTTCCCGCCCAGGGGGAGGAGCCTGCGGGCCACTCCCAGTACTCCAGGGGCAAGGTAATATGCAAAGGAGCGCGGGTAGGAGTAGTTCACGCTTTCCTTAGGCTGGTAGCCACCCCGCGCGCGTGGACTCATGACGCCACCGGCGCAGAGTAAGGGCCCTCCTTTAGTGGGTAAATGGAGTTTGGGGCGTAGACCGGGCAATTCCCGGGGTAACACTGCGCATGCGCACTTCTAAGGGGAAGGCGCCGCTTGTAGGACCTGACACCGGTAGTGACCCTGCCATATGGCCAGAAATGTACAAAAATCAAGATAGGATGTTTAGTTAAGCTAGGAACTACTTGTATTAGAGTTTTGTTAAGGTCAGGCTCTCAAACTTGTTGATAACGATTGTACAACTGAATGTCCTGCTGATTTTTGTATTTCATTGTTGATTATGCAATTAAAACCCTTTTTTAATTTCATACTTTAATAAATACGGCCGGGCGACTAGCGCCCGCCTTCCAAAGAGTAAACACGTCTCGTGTCCACGTTCCTTGGTGTTGGGTGCCGGATTAGGGGGGGGGCGGCAGCTAGTCGCTGACCATGTAACAACACCTGAGACCTCGGCCTTCTGCTGCCCTGGTCGCAGCCTGATATGACGAATGGGCGCGCGCAACAATGAATGTCAGCGCCTGGGGCGCTGCAGGTGACCCTGAGTCTGAGACCGGCCCTGGCCTCCGCTGGCTCTGCCCACTATTTATTGATGGTATGAGAGGGGCGATCTGCTAACATCGCCACAACTTTCGTCACGGGGGAGATGAAATACAAAATAAATGTGTCGACTCTCCTAGTTTAAGCTACCCATGGTGTCACTCAGCGATTAAACATGCTAAGCAAAAATATTTCTTGAGTAACATTTGTTGTAAAATGAGGCATTACATCATGCCATTAGGCAAATATGAAATTATTTCATCCTACAAGCATCGACAAAGTACAATAACATCTCTATTATCACTGCGCAGGGGAGAAATGACTTGATCTCACTTGCGATTAACGCTATCCTTCATCGCTTTCAAATATGTTTATAACACATTATTTTTTGTTTATATGTTATTGCCATGTTACTTGTGCATACAATGTTTTCGTTACTTCACATTCGGTAATCTCTATTTTCCTCTTAATAGCCATTATTTGTATTTGTTTTTTATTTGAACTCCTGCTTTCTATGAAATAAACGGTAAATAATGTGCTATTTGATATAGGTATGCATTCTGATTTGAGCTGAAAGTGGTGGACACATGCTGATACATGTGTAACTATCCACGTTCTGTAAAGTGCTCTATTGCACTCTTTGCCTGGATATAAATCTTTTGTAAAAAATGTAAAAATTAATAAATATGTGAAAATAGTCAACAACCTAAACGACTAACTAAACTGGCCACGTGGAGCATGGGTCTAATGGTAATTTAACCCCAGGTTGATGAAATAAATAAGCAAATTATAATATAATATAAGAGACTACCTTTGTAAACCAGTAGGGTCGATAAATATATTTTTATAAGTATAAAATTGCTGCGTATTGCGCACAAGGGCAATTGGATGGGAATGGGGAAACGTGCAGCAGACATTCATGCAACGCCTTTCATTTCCGAAATCACCTCGATCTTATTGAGGATCAGACTTAATTCTAGAAAAGAGAGAAAAAATGTCCTGCATCAGCATCCCACTCGGCAGTCTCATACGCTGTCATAACGGAAACTGCACTTTTGTGTGCCACGGTCTGGGGAGATCTGTATTTTAGTAATGGTCAGTTTCATAGTTGGTATCGCTAAGAAGTTGCCTGATTTCTCTTAGACAACCCCAGCCACCAGTATTGGGTGTGAGAGAACTGATGTGTGGCAAGGTTCAACGAACCTATGCACTAGGCCAGCATCATAATAAGTTGATCATCCCCCATGGACTGAAAAAGTAACATAAAGCCTATCAGTTAGTAGTGAGATACCGTGCAGTCTTAACAAACCCATGCAGATGTAATGAATGATGTGTGTAAAGCCACTGACTACACTAAAAATAGGTAAAAGGAGAGGTGGGAGACCAAAGATCTCACACGTTCTACCTCACACACTCTGCCACATGCCAATTAATAATTGCAGGCCCTGATTTTAGTTTAGAAATCTCAGGCACTGACCCATACAAGACTGCACACACACAGTGCATATCTCACACATTTGCACTCACTTGCGGTTAGCATTGACTTCCCTCAATAAGACAAAAATGTCTAGTGCATCTGAATTCTTTCCATTCAATCTCAAATTTCGGCTCCTGAAACATAAATTCGTCTTTCCATTAAACCACACCACTGCCACACATAGATTTCCTTTCCACAAAACCACACCTCCTCCCAATAAACCACAACCACAGGATCACATTCTCTCCCTCTAGGTTGTTCTGCATTCCCCCTAAGTAGAGAAACATTTTCCTTCTAGACCAGGATTCCTCTTCTAGATCCATATAACCTCTAGATGATACAGCTTCTAAATCATTCAACCAGCTCTAGATTGAACATCCTTCTCCACAAGTTCATCACATTGCCATATTTCAGAGGCGAGGCCCAAGCTGACAGTGTTCAGAGTTCTTGCTATACCACACCTCCAAATACTACTACAGCTCAATTGCACAGCACCTCCTGCAACAAGAATACACGTACCGTAATCAACTTTGCCTCTCGCTATATCACACCTTTAACACCAAGGGCTCACTTCCTCCTGGATTATTCATCCCCCACTTTGCTGCACACTCTCAACTAGACCATGATCTGCCTTCATAGGCACATCTCATTCTCTGCAGGATGCCTTGTCTAGAACATGCATCTCCCTTTAGATCAGACTTCCACAGCGTTGCCAGTCTCGACAACCAGACCACCTCCTTCCGCTGCAGGACCCAAGGACCTTATCTAGATTACACTCCTCATGTGCTGCATCTTTCTACGTACCTCACGTTCTTTAAGTTCAAAACAAGCTTTATTGAAAGTTTTGAAAAAGTCATATAAACGATTTAAATATACGAATGCATGAAATTGATACAGAAAGAATAAATGAAACACATGAGAACGAGAATCAAAAATCCAAAATAGATAAGAAAAAACAGTTCATCTGAGATAAATACAAAAAGAAAAAAAACCAGCTAAGAGATAAAGAGTAATAAAGAGTAATACATTACTATGAAATATAATACTAAACAACATAGCAATTTTGTGAATATTATGAAAAAAAAAAAGGGAACTCAAGGAGGTTTAGCAACTTCTTGTTGAAAGGGAGATTTAGGCAGAGAACGAAGGGCACAAGAATCAAAAAATGAAGTAACCGAATCCCACAACTGCTTTCGTTTTGGGGCTAAAACAGGTGGATAAACATATGTTGTATCTAATCTATGATTATAGCACACAGCATACCACCAAGCCTGATAAGAGAGTTTAGTGGAGTCTTTCCAAGCTTTGGTAATTTGCTGAAAAGCTACTGCAAGGAGTAAGTCAATTATTTTTATATCGAGATTGTGAGGGTTCCAGATAGGTGAAATACTACCTAAAAAAATATGTGATATATGAAACGGATGTGAAGTAGAGAAGATTTGGTTAATTTGAGACCAAACCTGAACCCAAAACCGGTGAACCAGATTGCAATTGAAAAGCATGTGTAGTAGATCCGCCTGAGGAGTTGAGCAGGACCAACAAGCGTGGGATAGGACAGGATATCTTTTACTAAGTGTTAATGGAGAGAGTAGGAGTCGATTATAGATGAAGAATAGAGTTTGAATAGTATTTGCAGCCCTAGATGATTTTTGTAATTTAACCCATAGTCTATCCCAAAGATTTATAGGCCATGAAAGGCCCATGTCAACTTCCCATGCCTCCTCTACCTTTGTCTTGATGCATGGTGATGTTGGAGCATGTAAGAAAGAATATATTTTTGACGCCCTAGATCCTTTAGTAAGTAAAGTTCTTAGTTGAGATATGCTAGGCGACTCCTGAAGTGATGTAGAGGATAGCCGGACATGCTCATCAAATGCAGATTGAAGTGCTTGTGTTAATCTGAGATAATTGGTGCGAAAGGAAGAAGGGAGATGGAAGGATTCTGCAACAACTGAAAATGGGAGAATACATGATTGATGCAATAATTGACGTACCCATATAAGACCACGATTCCTCCATGACTTCCAGAAGAAAGGCTTATTATTTATTAAAATCGAAGAGTTGTGCCATATGGTTTGATCATGAAAGGAAGAGATCAAAGGAGGCAGTAGAATTTTTAAGGTATACTTGAGAATTGGAGTAGAAATAGATTGTGGTGAACGAGAAAAAGAGAGGTATTCTAGGAAAGAGAAGGGAGAAATGTAGTCCAATTCCAGGGTTGTCCATAGGG
The DNA here is from genome assembly GCF_964261635.1 of Lissotriton helveticus. NCBI lineage: Eukaryota > Metazoa > Chordata > Amphibia > Caudata > Salamandridae > Lissotriton > Lissotriton helveticus. The sequence continues at coordinate 1,001,756,909 of NC_136068.1, forward strand.
GAGAGAAATTAGGAGAAACATCGAGCCATCTAGAAGCTTGGTTTAATAAAAAAGATTTATGATACAAAGAAAAATTCGGAAAATTCACCCCACCCTCCTCCTTTGGTCTTGTTAACTTAGATAAAGACATACGAGCCTTCTTGCGACCCCATAAAAATGAAGACAAGATGGAGTTAATTTTCTTGAAATGGAATAAAGGAATAGGAAAAGGAATATTGGAAATCATAAATAAGACCAAGGGGGAAAGCATCATCTTGATCGTATCCAGCCTACCCCACCAAGAAAGATATAAGGGATGCCATTTAGTGGTAAGATCTGTCAACTTTTTAATGCATACATCCATACAGCGGGAAACCGAACCTGAAAGAGTTGGGGTGAAATGAAGACCCAAATATGTGATGCAACTACGTACCTCACGTTCTGAATTACACCACCCTGGCAAAGACACCAGGCCTCGCCAGAAAAACACATTTCCTCTGTGAGCAGCATCCCGCTGTTTTCATTATTTTTCAAAGTGCATAGGGCCAAAGCCTCGAGCGTTAATGACTGAAATTAGGATTTTAGCTACACTGCCATCTCGTTGCTTCTCCTGGCCCCTATTACCTTCAGCTGTAAAGCAGAAAACATGGATACATTACACATTCCAAACACGAAACAGAAACAATATGACTTCATTCATCTCTCTCTCTCTCTCTCTCTCTTTCGTCTGCATGAGCTTTAATCCAGAGGCAGCAAAACCACACGCAGTAGATAAACCAACAGGAAAAACATATTTGTATTTCTATGTACCTCTTTGAGTTGGCACATTTTTATTTTACACAGTGAAAAGGGTTTATCGGGGTCCACCGTTCCGCAGAAGATGCTTAAACCTTTTTGTAATCATTCCCTCAAATGTATTAAAAGCTGTAATGGATCAAAAAGTTATTGGTAAACCTAATTTGCCAAATATTCCACAGAGTTGACAGATTGCTCTGTCGCGTGAGATACAAGCATTGGCAAAGCCATTCAGTTTGGCCTTTTAGTTTTTAACCCATTTGCTTTGCAAATTGCTTTTTCCGAAACCTTGCAGAATCAGAAAATAGTTTTGTTTTTTCTTTTGCCAATGCAGCATCACCAAAATAAAAAACAAATGAAAAAAGAGTGTCATAACGTGTGTGCACATGCACGTGTACACGTCATGATGCCATGACAGCGTCATATGATGAAACTCGCATGTCTGTGCGTCACCACCAGCAAGTGAGCACGTGTCATGACGCGGCTACCATTTAAATTGTTACCATCCTAAGATTGCAGACAATAATATGAAAAGGGTATTTTAACACAGAAGGCCGAGTACTGACTGTTAATGTACGTGGCGCTAGAGACCCGTTTGCCAAGCCCTGCCCTGTACGTCCAATATGCCCTGCGATGCCACGCTATTGTCAAATTGTGTCCCTGATATAAAGCTAATTAACGATTATGGCGTGGAGCATTCAACGGTACATCCATCAGAGGTCATGCCTTCAGAACAATTGTTTGCGCAATAATAGCAACCATCCATCATTTACAGCGCTTTAAATCCACAGACCTTCAGCAGTGAGCATGGCGGAAGCACCAAGCAGATATTAATAAACAACACATGATAAGCATTCGGATTGGAGTCCGAGATAAGCGCCGGTTCCGGCAGCCTCCTGGTTCGTCCCTGTATAGAATCTCGTTGCTCCCAGCCGTGCCCCCGGATATTAGCGCGCGCCGCGTTTGTTGGCACAGGGAGCGAGGAATGTAAATATGCATTAGCGATAGGCGGAAGGGCCTCTTTTCGAGGAACAAATCGGCTCTCCGCGAGAGAAAGATGAGCATTTGACAGCTTCCCCGCAGTAGATAAACCCTGTAATTGCTTCCATAACAGATCGCGCAAGAAATCACTGTCCACACTTCTTCAAGGAGCAAGAAAGGCCACTTTATTTTAAGACAGGTGCATAATACATTTCTTGAACACATTCATTATTTATTTATATCATAAAATTCCCATCTACACATTATGCCTAAACTCCCTACCTAACAGAACCCGAAACTAACTCTTGACTAATACCCCCAGGATTACCCAACGAGCTACCCTTCAGGATGGCCAACCCGCTCCAGGCTGCCCACCCCACTAGCCAAAACCGCCTCCTAAAAGAACAAAGACACCTGTCCTAAAAGCGGCAAGGCCCGAAGACCAGAGCAGCGCCCAGAGCACCGTCAAGTAAAAACCTAACTAAGGAATAAAGGGAGGGAGGGTGGGGCAAAAAGAACCTCCCTTCCCTTGCCTCCCTCTAACACCGTGCCCAACCGCCAGCCTGACTTCCCTTTAATACCTCCCCCCAATCAACCCCACCTGCTTACTGATTCTCGCGCGAACACGCCCAGGGAGAGACCAGCTCGCGCCTGGCTCTCCCTGGGTCCCCCCTCGCGCAAGAAATCACTGTCCACACTTCTTCAAGGAGCAAGAAAGGCCACTTTATTTTAAGACAGGTGCATAATACATTTCTTGAACACATTCATTATTTATTTATATCATAAAATTCCCATCTACACATTATGCCTAAACTCCCTACCTAACAGAACCCGAAACTAACTCTTGACTAATACCCCCAGGATTACCCAACGAGCTACCCTTCAGGATGGCCAACCCGCTCCAGGCTGCCCACCCCACTAGCCAAAACCGCCACCCAGGAAAACCTTTAGCGTTTTCCTGCCCCACCCAAAGAAGGAAGGGAAGGAGCACCCCACAACTGCACCTGAAGAACTGTGGCAATTAAATCTCTAAGCTCCAGAAGGAAAAAGAACTGCCTAATGCCGATAGATGGACCCCGTCCACACAGAATACACACTTCCCTGAAATATTCCAATTATGATGAGCCAACTGTATATACATAAATGATGACAAAACGTCGTATTGTTCTCTTCACATTGCGTCCTGCCTTCTCCATGGCGGAATAGCTCCTTGCCCCAGTCCATCGCAATCGAGGCACGAACTCCGTCCACATCACCATGGTGCTCACCCATGTGCTTTTGAGGACTACGAGATCATGATACATAAACTGTAGCAAGGTCAAACCTGATAGAGAAACTAAGGCAAATTCACCAACATGCAGCACCCGTAGACCCGAAGGGCCCCCCCCAACCCTTTGAAACCATAGAAGCCAAAGCAGGAAAATACCGCCCAAACGCATGCCCCCTGCACCATGCCAGGAGAAATCATGTGTCAGACTGCTGAAACCAAGAGATCTCCCACAAAGCTGACGCGCAGCGACTATAGCAGCCAGTTTAACAAAAGAGCGCCCAGGATCCACACCCCCTATTTATCCAGCGACTGGGGCCAAAGACCTAGGGGAAAAAGAGAGGTCCGGCAAAGCAAAGGCGGACTACTTCCTCCAACAAAACCTTGCGGAGGACAGCTAACACTGAGAAACAAGGATGGGACCGCTATCAGTATGACAAAAACTCGTCCCCTGAGATACGGCGAGGAGATGAAGAAAACCCACACAAAGCACAAACGAAATTGCTGTGGCACTCCAAAGCATCATAGCAGCACACCTCCCAGTGCGATAAAAGCAAATGAAGCAAATCCAAGGGGCACCGGCCGCCGTAGCTTCCAACCACCAGCCCGGAGCCTACCCACCCTTTCAGAACTGTACTAAACAATACCCCCCCCAACCGAAAACCCTCCCCCACCAAAGCTGACCATAAACAGACCCCTTGCCAACCGGAAATCATCGAGAGGGGAAGGCCTTAGTTCGCTAAACGTAAAAACAAACCGCAACAAACTTTGTGCATCAGCTAACCCAGCCCGACCGTACCTGCCATCCCCACCAAACTGCAAAAAACTCAGGCCAGGCCTTCAAAGAACTCCGCCGTGCAGAGGCAGCTACGGAATGTGCTACCAAAATGGCGGACCCTCAATTCCCAAAGTCCCATACGTACCGTGGAATTGCCGTTAATGCCAGATCCGCCCCGGGAGCCCACTCGCTGAATACGGACCCTTGAAAGCGAGATAAACAATCAGCGACACAACTAATGGCTCCCTGAGCATGCCGAGCCCTAAGGCAATATGCAGTTGAGAAACACCGCAACACGAAGCCGCACATGAGCTGTAGCACACGCAAATCGCGGGCTCTTTGTTGGTGAACAAGGTCAACTACCGCTATATTGGCCACATGAAACAATACGGCGCGAATCTGAATTCCCCCCCCCCCCCCAGATACACAGAGCAACCCACAACGTGAAGAGTTCCAAAAAACGCAATGCTGCGACCGTATCCTTTCCCGCGCACTGGCCAGCCAGCCGCGCACCAACGACCCTCCCAATATGCCGAAGCCATGAGCTCCTTATGCATCCGTGAAAAAACTGCCACCTGCCACACCATGTCCTCGTCCGCAAAAAACAAGGACACGCCACTGACATCGTGCAGGAAACGCTACCAGATATTCAAATCAGCACGGACAGCAGTTGTAAGGCGCACACGAATGATGAGGAATGCCGGCGCCTGACATCGAGAGGCCCAGATGTCGACAAAAACGTCCTACCCGCCCGAACGACCCAACAAGCAAAATTGAGGCACCCCAAAAGTTTCCGTACGTTCCGCAGCCCACTTTGTGGACTCCCAACACCAAGCGTATGAAATCAGTCATCTCCCGCACGGTAGCAGCAGGCAAGCGCAGCAGCATAGTCGCGGTATCAATCGCAATCCCAAAGAAAGTCAGAGATGTACAGGGACCTTCGGCCGTAACCGGCGCCAGAGGAAAGCCCAAACCCCGGTCACAGCCTGAAAGATTACCAAAGCCGCCTGATACTGCCCGGACTGACCCCCCACCCCCCCCTGTAAAAGAAATTAATCAAGGTAATGGCAGACCAAGAAGCAGCCGCTGACAAAAAATCGAAGCGCCACTGCAGAAGGGTACTGAGGGTCTCAAAGAGGGAACATGACACCGAGTAGCCCATGGGTAATACTTTATGAACATAAAAACATCCCCCAAAATGCATACCAAAGAAACCCAACAAAAACCACTGAGGGATAGGAAGGAGCCGGAAGGCCGACTGAGGACACTCTTTGCCAGCAAAAAACCCCCAACGCCTGCCCCGCGAACGAGCCGTAAGGCGTCATCCCCTGAAGCATAGGGCACGGTTGAGGCAGCTGGGGCAATGAATTCGGTGACGGATGCACTCTCAGGCCAGGACCGACGATGGAGGAGGTGAAAACTCCCCCATCGCCTTTTGGGGACCGCCCCCCAGTGGAGAGACGATCCAATCAGAGAGAGGACAACTCAGAAAAAGGACCTGCAAACCGATCCCTCAGCATCCAACTTCTGCTGCACAAACCTGAGAGCACTCCCTCACCGACCGCAGAATGTCAGACCACCACCCCACCCGGAGACCCTGATAACCAAACCGAAACCCAACCCTGAAAAAACCCAGAACAAAATCGCAGCAGCCTCAAAGTCAGGATAGTCCACCAACCGCAGAATCAGAATGTGCTGCCCAATAGGAGTAGGAGCCCTCATGTGCAAAGTGCGGAGGTCGTCACCTACCCCCTGAACCCCTCCCCCGTCCTGCAACCCGCAGTCCGTGAAAACACTGTGTGAGAGCATGCCGCCCCCCCCCCCACACTGCACACACTCGTGGCAATCGTTTTGGCAGGATACTATCCTCCGTAACCATGTGTGGAACAGCCACGCCATCCCCAAACTGTAGAAAAACATCCCCCGTAGGTTGCATAGTAGAAACATTCAAAAACCACGGCCGCTCAAGCCGCAGTGTCAGAGCGACTCGCTCACCAACAATCCCATCCCCCGCACCAATTAATCTTATACTCTTAACAGGGAGACTCTCCCTTGCTGCGTGACAAGTTTTCTTTTTTTTTTTTTTTTTTACAGCCACCCCATCCCCAACTGTAGAAACCTCCCTTGTAGATTGCACCTCAGAAACATTCAAAAACGCACAGGCCGCTCAAGCCCCGTTGCCAGAGCGACTCGCTCACCAAGAACCCCATCCCCTGTACCAAACGATGTGGTACTCTTAACAGGGAGACTCTCCCTAGGGTTCCACACGGACCATCTTACCTCCCGGCAACTGTGCCTACTTCCGCTGAACCATCCAGTTAGCTAGCCCACTCCCCCTGTGTCACTTACCGCCGCGTGGTCCCACATGACTCCTGCAAAATACGATAAACAGGGGGTTGCCCCAGCCCACCCCTCTGGGCCCGTGCTGCCAAAAGCCCAATTCCCTTACCCCGCAAACTCCCCACCTACCAATTCATCATCTTGTACATCCAAATAGAAATCTTCCCAGAAAAAATGAAAACTTGTGCCCTGCCACTTGGCAGCGCCCCATCAACAATTCCCCCATCAGAAAACTGCCAGTCAACATCATGAAAGCTCCCAGAAAAAATGAAAACTTGTGCCCTGCCACTTGGCAGCGCCCCATCAACAATTCCCCCATCAGAAAACTGCCAGTCAACATCATGAAAGCTCCGCGCGCGCCGAAAACTTCCAGAAGAGAGATCCGCTCCAGATCCCTCTCCCGTGATCCCACCACTGGAAACAGCCGTAGGGACAGCTTCCAAGCCCGAAGAAACAGTCCTCAGCCGCTCAGCCGGAGGAACAGCTCGAAAACTGCGGCCGCTCAAACCAGACCGAAAAATCCGCAAAAACTACCTCCCCCCCACAGAGGCAAGGGAAACACCCCAAGAGGACCCAGCAACCGACGCCAACCCAGGGGCACCACCCAACCCGGGCGCCGAAACCCACCCCGGGGGGCGGCAGGCATCGCGCGGCGAGCCGGGAACAACACCGGTCTGGTGACAGAGGACGCCCACCATGGCCAGAGACTGGAGGGAAACAAGGGGGGGGGGGGGGCAGCGGAACCAGAAACCATGAGCCAGGGGGGGGCCTCCGGGGGGGGGGAAAGAGAAGTCAGCAAAAAAAAAAAGGGGGTGGGGGCAATTCTGGGCAGCCCTGGGCCAAATTGCTGGGGTAAAATGAAGGGGGGGGGCTTGGCCCAAGCACAGGAGGGGGGCGAGGCGGCAGGAAACGCTGCCCATTCACCCAAATGGGGCGAAGCCCCGCCTGACAAACCAGGCACTGAAGGGTGAGGGGCCCCCGGCGAGAGGAGCATGAACATGAGTCCCGGCGAGGCACGTAGGGCCGAAAATTCCGCCCTTGCCGGGCCCCCAGCAACAAAAGGAGACTTCCTGGTCCTGACAGGCGGGGACCCAAACATACGCGGGGCCTGCCGGCCCACGGAGCGACCCCGCCCACCCCCCGGGCGCCCCACACAATTCAGCAACTCACAAGGCAAAGGCCTACCTGCTGGCGGGCGCCCGGGTCGCCGGCGGGGTCCCCGAGTCCGCAGGAACCTGGGCCGGCATCTGGAAAGCCGCCGGCATGGCGGCCCCTCCGCCGCCTCCGTCGTCCACGTCAAGCGACACCAGCAGCCGCCGCCCGAGGCCCGCCCCAGCAGCCTTGCGAGAGGGGGGGGGGGGAGAAAGGGGCCGGCAGAACCAACCCACGCCTACCGCAAAAAGAACCTCCCTTCCCTTGCCTCCCTCTAACGCCGTGCCCAACCGCCAGCCTGACTTCCCTTTAATACCTCCCCCCGATCAACCCCACCTGCTTACTGATTCTCGCGCGAACACGCCCAGGGAGAGACCAGCTCGCGCCTGGCTCTCCCTGGGTCCCCCCTTCTCTACGGCAGCGGGAAGACGGGCAGAATATCTGCAGACGACATGCATATTTCCGAGGCGAGACCCAAGCTGGCAACTCTCAAAGGCCCTGAATAAATGTGATGGAGCAATTCCCATTGTCAGGCACCTCTCTGGGAATACAAAATGACGGCAGGACTAGCATGGGCGCCTTTCACCAAAATGACAGGGTGCACCGGAGGTACTGTGCGCCATTTGACGCACGATGACATCATAGGTTTGACCCCTAATCATACATGCCATCATTTTAGAAGAGGGGAGTGGGCGATTTAAAAAAATAATCGGGAGAATGGTTTTCCCCCATTTCAGATCGGAGACAACCCAAATAAAGCCATTATTTTCCTTAGTAAACCGGGAGCCTCCCGTCTGAATCGGTTCTATTGGCATATATGCCCGTAATCCAACCCTTAGTCAGTTAGAAGTCTCCTGTTAGCTGCTGAGGGGTTGGGAAAGGGACTAACGTCCAAACTACATAAAATAAGCAAGGCACTAACGGTCTTTGTTGTACGTTCTTCTTGTCACCAGTATTTTAACTAGAGTGTTATGTCTCTAATGCGACCCCTAGCACATTTGAAGCCTTCTTCTATTTTGGCAGGAGACTCCCGATTTTTACGCCCAAAATGGCTTTACTTTAGCTGACTCCCGCCTAAAATTGCCTCTGCTTTATTATAAGTGAATGCGGAAAATACATTTTCCTTATTTTTTTTAATCAAAATATCCTACTTTCCTGTTTTAAAATGTTGGTATGTATACTAGAGAGCGAGTGAAGGGTAAACAATACAGAATATAAACAGGTCTCTCTTCCTGCCACAAGTGGTTTAGCGAGGAGACTGGTCCCAAATGCAGGCAAGGTTAATAAAAGGGCACGAGTAGGGAGTCAGCCAGGGCCGGCAGTGGGAGGAAATGCAGGGCGGTGACGTGGGAAGGGGGAGGGGCAGGGCGGGGGATTGTAATGTATGGATTACGGACTTTAACAGGTAAGTAAACATACAAATAAATAAAACAAATTTCGTTGCACGCACTGCATCGCATTTGGTGATGCAGTGCACACAACAAAATTTGTTTTATTTATTTATATGTTTACTTACCTGTTAAAGTCTGTAATCCATACATTACAACCCCCCACCCTGCCCCGTCCCCTCCCTACGTCACCACCCTGCAGTTACACCTACTACCGGCCTTGGCTGCACTGCATCCCAAAATACGATGCAGTGCGCGCAATGAAATTCGTTTTATTTATTTAAATGTTTACTTACCTGTAAAACTCCGTAATCCATACATTACTACCCCCACCCTGCCCCTCCCCCTCCCCACGTTACCGCCCTGCATTTCCTCTCACTGCCGGCCGTGGCTGTAGGGATTACACACGTCCCCCCTGCCAAGAAGTTGGGCCCCAGAGAAATATGCTGAACGTGTTGTCCTGGTGTAAAACACCTTGACACGTTCAGCAGCGCCTGCACGTTGTCTGCTTTCCATTTCCAGCAGAAACGTGCAGGCAGCGAGGGGTGTTTTTTCTTTTTTTTTTACCTCTAGCCAGGCTGAAGTTTAGGGGCAACCAGGCCTCCTTTTGTTTGAATATCGTGACTGGAGGCAGCCTGGAGCCTCATGCAAATGTAAATGCCACAGAGGGAAACAAAGGCACACAGTTTGCTATCTCTTCACAGGTACTTAAGAGCTGCATGGTTTTGCCTTTGTTCTGTCCCTGTATATAAGTGCAGACACTGTAAGACTCAGATGGGGTAGTCTGTCCCAGTAATTACACACACAAATGAAATAGCACTATTTCATTTCTTTTATAGCGCTACGTCATGACGTCATGTGGTGTGATGACATGCGTCATGATGTCACTTGTATAGTGTCTAACTTGGTCAGTCCCCCCACTTCTTTTTATAGGACTTGTGCCCTGGCTAATACCTCCCCGCCCTCTCAGTTAGGTGCTAAGGGGCTAATTTGGGGTAGTGAGTCCTCTCAACATTGGGCCCCGTTTCCCTGGACTCCCTGCGCTGATGCACCTTTCCTGTCTCCCCCTTCATCATTGCTAAGACCTGGTGAAGCATACACTGCTAGATGCGCCGAAGGGTAAGCTAGCGTTAGCCTCTTCAACCTCTAGCCTCACTTGATTGTAGTCCATGCGTATTATGTGATGACAAGTGACTGTCGCAGAACCTAGGTCGCTGTCAGCAAACCTTGGGGAGTTAGTGGCATAGCCTACTTGGACACTAAGGTGCCCATTTGGCTATTCAATGACAACAACTGGTCAGACAATTCATGAATCAGCTAAAGTCCAAGCAGGTTCAATCTTAGCCTGAACACTGACATGTGTTTATTGAGTTTATAATTTAAAATTACAGTCTATTTCAGTGTACTTATAGAACCCCTCGTGCTCAGATCCCGTTGGTCAGTTACCATCTAGAAGGCCCTCATTATGAGTAGTCAACACAGAGTACGACATAAATGCTTAGAGAGAATTTTATCCCACATTTTTGGCAAAGTATCTGAAAGAGAATCACACCTTACATCTCTCTCTCGTTTTCCACCACCAGTCTTATTTGCAAACAAAAGATAGAACCAGGTAAAAAACATTTTGTAAGTTAATCAATTTTACTACATTTTATTTTCATGATCTTGTCACTGTTTTGTACATTGGTCGTTTAAGTCTGATGACAAATAAAGTGTAGGCGATTGTACCGCAACTTATTGCACCTATCAGAAGAAACAGTATTCCTAATATCTGCACTCATAAATAATATAGCCCATGAGCAATGCATAAGTGATTGTGGGGCATATTACCAACAAGTAGCGATATTTATCGCTAAATAGGCTTAGCGACATTTTTTTTATTGCTGAGCATCGCCGGAATTTATCGCTGAGATAACGTGCTATTAGCAACATTTATTTCCAAAGCGATACATTTTCCGGCGATAGCGGCGAAATGCGTGAATATCGCTGAGAATACAGTGATATTCACGCATTAGAGACGAAATGCTCTTAGCCACGTTATCCACCTCCCATTGGATAACATGGCTAAGAACTGGTCTGGGCAGGTGTTAGTATTTGGAGATATTCGCGCTTAGCGCGATTATTTCCATCACTACGCCTGCCTTGCTAATAGGCGATAGCGATGTTAGCTACTGTTTTCAGTCACTAACAGTTTGAGTACGCCCACTTTGCATGTCATTAGCGATAAATATCACTAACATGCAAAGCGGGCCCCAAACCGCTCGCTATCACCTAAAAGCTGTCGCTAACTGCTGTTAGCGACAGCTTGCTAATAGGGCGATAGAATTATCGCCGCTTAGCGGCCGAAAACGGCCGCTAAAGCGGCAAAAATTCACTATCGTCACCCTTGATAATATGCCCCTAAGTGTGCTGACAGTTAATGGGTTATATAAGAAAACGGGATACGAGTTGAGAGCGGTGAGAGCCATAGTTTGAGTTTAAAAATTAAAAATGAGTTTAAAATTATTTGTAACAGCGCGCGTACACCAGCGGTTTCTTGGCGCTACAACTGACAGACTCAAAAGGAAAGAAAAAAAGGGGGCAAGGGACAGTTAGAAATTACTCAAAGGACTTCTTGAATAAGTAGGCCTTGAGTTGTTTCCGGAATTGTGAATACAAGGTGAGGGATCGAATTTCCAAAGGAAGAGAGTTCCACTGGGACGGGGCCAGAGTAGAAAATTTAGAGCCTCCCCACTTCTTTGTTCGGAAGCGTGGAACCATAAGAAGGGCCTGGGAGGAGGAGCGGAGCTCTCTACATGGAACATAAGGGGTAATCTCAGAAGAGATAAAGGCTGGGGCTGTACCTAGACGAGCAAGGAAGGCGATGGAGGCGATCTTAAATTGGACCCGGGCTCGTACAGGCAGCCAGTGTAGGGACTTCAGGAGGGGGGTAGAGTGATGAAATTTCGGGAGGTTAAAGACCAGGCGGGCCGCCTGGTTCTGTATGAGTTGGAGACGCCGTAAACTATATGCAGGGATCCCCGCATATAGGGCGTTACCATAGTCCAGGCGGGACACCACCATGGCCAGAATGATAAGTTTGAGGGCAGAAAAGGAAAAGAAACGGGACACCCTGCGTATAGTACGCAGTGCAGGAAAAGAAGCAGAAACCACAGAACCAACCTGGGAGTGAAGGGACAGTTGAGAATTAATTTTTATGCCAAGGGTTTTAACTGAGGTAGCAGGAGACGGGGAGGGACCAAGAGAAGAGGGCCAAAACATGGGAGTCCAGGGGCTGGATGAACCACCTGTCAACACCAACTCTGTCTTGTCAGGGTTGAGTTTAAGGTGGTTGTGGCTCATCCAGTCCCGGATATAAAGCATAATAGATTGAAAGTTAGAAACAGAGGAGGGAGAAGAAGACAGATCAAAAACAAGCTGGAGATCGTCCGCGTAGTTAAACACGGCGACCTCCATTTGTTGCAGGGAAAAAATAAGAGGAGCAATATAAAGATTAAATAAAAGAGGGGAAAGAGAGGAGCCCTGAGGGACCCCGCACTGAACTCTACGGACGTCCGCTGTAAAATCACCCAGGCGAACAGCCTGGGTGCGGTCACTCAGGAAGGAGGAAAGCCAGACCAGGGCCGTCCCCCCGACCCCCGCCGCCCTGACACGGGAAAGTAAGATGGAATGATCCACCGTGTCAAAAGCAGCTGAGAGGTCGAGGAGCACCAGGGCCTGGCGCTGGTTAGTGTCCATACCCTCCCTGAGGCTGTCCAAGACCGAGATAACAACGGACTCCGTAGAGTGTGCGGGGCGAAAGCCGGCCTGACGGGGGGCAAGGGCTCCATGCATCTCCACAAAGGAGCTCAGGGCGCAGGTGACGTGGCGCTCGAGCACCTTTGCCAGAAATGGCAAGAGGGAGATGGGGCGGAAATTGGCAGGCACAGAAGGGTCCGAGCCGGGTTTTTTCAAGATAGGTACAATGACCGCCGATTTCAACGGGTCGGGTACCACACCTTGAGCAAGTGAACTGTTTAGGAGGTGAAGTGGAGGGTCCGGGCAGGAAGTGAAGATGTAACGGAGAACATGGGCGGGACAAGGATCCCGTGGAGAACCGGACTTAACCAAGGGGACTATGGTGGACAAGGTTTCCCTAGTCACGAGGGGAAAGGAAGTGAGTTCGCCCTTGGGAAGGGGACACCGGGGATCAACAAAGGAGGGGGAAGGGGGGGGAATATTGGCCTTGATGGTCACTATTTTATGGATAAAGTAGTCGTTTAAAGAGCGACAGAGTTCCTCAGACGGGGCAGGCTTAAGGGTGGATCTGTCCGAGAACGCCAGGTTGTGAACAATTGCGAATATTTCTTTAGACTGGTTTTCAGCAGCCAGTATTTTGGAGGAGAAATAGATGGTTTTAGCCTCCAAGATGTCTTTTTTGTACTGGGTTAAGATGGTAACATACTCCAGTCGCGCAGTGGGGCTATAGTTTCTCCTCCAGGCCCGCTCGGCGCGCCGTACCGCTAACTTGGTGGCCTTAAGCTCTTTACTGAACCAGCGGTTAGCGTCTTTGTCGCGCTTAGAAGTGATACGCTTGAGCGGAGCCACAGAGTCACAACCTGAAGACAGCCACTGTTCTATGGCCATAGCCTGGGAGAGGGTAGATAAGCCCTGTAATGAGGGGAGGGAGGCGGTGAGCGAAGAGGAAAAATCTTGTAGATTGACTCGGCCCCAAGCTCGAACCCAGATGTTTTTAGGGCGAGGGGGTTTGGCAGGGGAGTGCACAGGGAGGGAAAATGAAATGATATAGTGGTCAGACCAAGTGCAAGGAGAAATTAAGAGAGATTCCACAGGACAATTCAGTGACCAGATCTGGTCGAGTGCCTGACCTTTAATGTGGGTGGGGGAATGAATATGTGAAATGAAACTCAGGGAATGAAGGGTTTCGGAAAACTCTTTAGAGGAGAGACATTCAGCGGGGTCAGAGGGCCAAAAATTAAAATCACCAAGAAGCAAAATAGACAAATTGTTAACAGTAATGGTGGCCAATACTTCCAAGAAATCAGGAAGAAACAGTAACGGGGATTGGGGAGGGCGATAAGTAAGAAAACAAGTCAGAGGGGGGGTGGTGGCAGTAGTGCGAATGACCAAGTATTCGGAGGTCGAGATGCCAGGAAGAGATAAAATTTGGAAAGGGAGGTCAGTACGAGCGATGACCGCTACACCGCCCCCAGTTCTGCCCGTAGAGCGGTCTGCTCGTAAGGCATAATATTGGGCAGGTAGAGTGGCTAGAAGGGCGGGGAGAGAGTCATCGCTAAACCAGGTCTCCGTTAAAAAAAGGAGATCCGGTGCATGAAGGTCCAACAGGACCGAGAGTTCATGCGCATGGGCGACAGCAGATCTAGTATTGAGATAGAGTGCCGTAAGGGCTTTGGGAGTTGCAGATGAGTTCATATCTTCCAGCGAGTGTAGGGGATCAACTGTGGATGAGGAGATAAGAGGAGGAGAAACTAGAGAAAGGCCAAGAAGGGAAATGCGGGAATGAGTAAGGGCTGGGATGGGCCACGGTCCCTGGAGGTGGTGGAGCTGGTCAGGGGAGTAGATGATGTGGGGGGCAGAGTGACATGCCCCTTGCCCCGGACTGTCGCGGACGGGCGCAGACGGGCTTGCCTTTGGCGCGCCTTTGGCGCGCCATCGTCGCGCCCGCTGCGCCCGTCCGCTGCGCCTCCGGCCCAAACACATAGTTTTATACCGGGATCCGAGGAAAAAAGGGGATGAAAAGGGGCGTTGCCTGCAAGGTGGGCGGGGCTTACTCGCCCGCGATGGATGATGGCAGCGAGGGAGGACTCCCCAAGGCAGCGCCCAAGTCGGCTGTCAGGGAGCTCCACAGAAGGCAGGGGTAAGTGCCAGGATGCTGGGCAAATTTTAAAAGCACACAGATACAAAAATACAATACAGTTATTAAAACGAGTGAAATCAGCGCTCCCGGCTTTCCGCCTCAGGAGTTAGTCAGAAGGGCGCGCTCGTGATCAGCGCGCGCTTTTAAGCGAGTGAAAGGGGGCGTGGCCTGCAAGGTGGGCGGGGCTTACTCGCCCGCGATGGATGGTGGCAGCGAGGGAGGACTCCCCAAGGCAGCGCCCAAGTCGGCTGTCAGGGAGCTCCACAGAAGGCAGGGGTAAGTGCCAGGATGCTGGGCAAATTTTAAAAGCACACAGATACAAAAATACAATACAGTTATTAAAACGAGTGAAATCAGCGCTCCCGGCTTTCCGCCTCAGGAGTTAGTCAGAAGGGCGCGCTCGTGATCAGCTCGCGCTTTTAAGCGAGTCAAGTAATAAGCACAATCCTTGTCAGGCTGAACATCAAAGTCACTAAATAAACCTGTGGTCAACCCACTGGTAGTTTGGCACAAATGCATTCAGGCTTTACTGAAGCCAATATATAATGTATCTATGCAGAACTCAAACAGTAATAAAGTAAAAAGACAGCACAAGGAAAATACCTTACCAATTTAGAAAAACAGAATACATTTTAACAAATAAAATTACACCAAAGCAACAAAAATTTCAATAAATGGAACCAAAGTTACGATACAATACAATACACTGCCATACAATACAATACAATAAAAATGTCCAGACCACACAGCTGCCCAACCAGGCCTCCAGGCACTAGAGACAAGGAGACACCTACCGCCATCTTCGTTTGCTAACCAGCCATGTCTTAAGTTGTTTCCTAAACTGTGGTTCCTTAGAGATTTGGTGCTGAAAGAGCAGAGACTCATCCCAGGCTTTGGGAAGCCTGGGAATAAGAGTCAGGAGGGCATCCGTAGATCTCAGGACCCGAAAAGTCACATAAGGGTACAGACTACTGCCTTGATAACTGGATGTGTTCCCATGTAAGGCACAAAACACAATGACTAAAACTTTAAAAAGTATCAGTATTTTCAGTCCGGAGCCAGTGTAATTCTTTCAGACAAGTTCTTACTGAATATCCCTGTTGCAAAGTCATCCTGTGCCCTGGGCACCCCCCACATTTTCGCTGACCGATACTGGTTGTAACTGACTTTGACTGACCCTGGGCGCTGCCTGACCAGGTCCAGGGCCAGTGCTATGCTGAAAGAGACACATTAGAATCCAGTTAAAACACCTACATACACTAGGGTACACAATGGTATGGTGGGATACCCCTGTGATTGGCATGACATACCCTATAGGCCCCAAGTATATAATAGGGCAGGGGGATTGAAACTACCTAGAATTCCCTAGTATTCTAGGGCATGGCAGTTTAGAGGCCAGCAGCTCTTTCTTGCACTTGCATGTGTGCACTGCTGAAGCCTGAGGTCAGTTTAAAAGCAGCCATGGGTGCCAGGACTACTTTAAAAAAGTAAATTGTGCCCAAACTCGATTTTGGGGATTGGGGCACTTAAAAATGGATAACCTACAAGGACAGCAGCACTTTCTTGCACTTGCATTTGTGTGCACTGCTAAAGCCTGATGTCAGTTTATAAGCAGCCATGGGTGCCAGGACTGCTTTTAAAATTAAATTGTGCCCAAATTCGACTTTGGGGTTTCGGGCACTTCAAAATGGATAACCTACAATGTTTTGGCATATCAGGATCCCCAGGGCCTCCCCCAGGTGTCCCAGGGGTGGGGTGTCAGATATTTATAAGGTACACCTTTCTAAAATTAGTTTTATATGCCCTGGGTTAAGTGGAATTTCACATTTCACTCCCCACATTGTGGTAAAGTGCTGCTCAAATTCGACGTTGATTCTAGGAGCACTGTGGAGGGAGGATCTGCAATATTTCTACAGATTCAGATGGGGTGGGGGTCCTGTAGAAAACAGTGAAGTACCTATAAAATATGTTTTTGTAAGCCCTGGTGCTGGGAAAATGGCCCAAGTAATTTTTCCCATTGCAAATCCCCCGCTACATAGGTTAACATGGTAGGAAGTTATTGATTAATAACTCTTGATAGGAGAGGGTTAGAAGTGCCATTCAAAGAATTCCCGGAATGGTTTTAATACATTCAAGAATATGATAGTGTTGAATTTCTCTTAAAGTGTACATACAAAAAGTTATAAGACTTTCTTGTTTGTAAGTCCAGATTCAGCCTTCCAGTGGTCTGCCATGATTGGTCAGAGTTAAGTGGATTAGCCAGACTGCCTTGAAGAGGTGAGAAAGAGCCCCTGGGGTCAACCAGCTCTGCTGGCAGGGCAGTGTGCTATTCCATAGGAATGTTAGGCCAGGGGGTCGAGTCATAAACTATGTCCTTCAAAGAGGAAAGCAGAGAACAGTGTCATTTACAAGTCTGAACTTTCCACCTTAGGAAGATGGTAGGATTAAGGAAGGTATGAGCAGATGCAGGGGTGAGAGTCTAAGTAAATTAGCCATCCTAGGGGTGTGTTTAGCCAGCTCTTACCTCCTTGCTGGAAAATCAGACATTATGGATTTGGAAGATTTGATGCACCCTGGGACAAAATAATGCCACACTCTACAGGATGTGGTCATATCTTTGAGGAGTTACCCTGCTCCCATTGGTCAGGAGTGACCTCCTGCCTGACCCGGAGAACTTGGAATACGTATCTGAGGGGGGCAGAGCCCTCCAGATCTGCTGCTTGGAACTTACAGAAGCAAGAAGTGCCATGTTGAGAAGTTTTGCTGTGCGAAGATTTCTAAGGTCTGACCTCTGAAGACTGCACCATCTGAAACTACAGCCCTGTTGATTTTCTTGCTGAAAAAGAACTAAAGAGTGGACTCCCTGAAAGCTACATGTTAAAAGAGATCATATGGAGCATCACCAACTAAATCTACATCTTGGAGAACTACCAGTGGATTTGTAAGGGTTTTGTACCAGTGGATTGTGGGAACTGACAGCCTCAACTTTCAAGGACCATCTTTGAGCTACCAGCTCCTTGGAGTGAGTTTGAAACACTTTGGGACCCCTTGAGGAACTTCAGGAAGAAGTTTGGAGAACTTTGAAGCAACTTTGAAAAAAAGCTCCATAGAGGGACCAACTCAACCTGGCCAGCAAGGCCGCCTGCCTTCAACCGCGAGCCGGCCAAGCCAACCAGGTTCGTCCCACTAAAAGCTCCATCGCTCCAACTTCCAGAGATTGACAGTGACTAGAAGAAAACTGAAGCTGGTGAACCCTCACCGAATCCGGCTCGATGAGGAACATCAAGAGACCCCGCGAGGAAAAGCTCCAGAAAAGTTTCTACGTCCGTTTGTAGAAAAGGTGACCGGGAGCAATCACAAACGCCAAGCCACCTGCCTGCCATCGCTTGCCGGCCTGGATTCCTGGGTTGCCCCGCTGAAGCAATCTTGAAAAATGTTCTACGTCCGCTGCTTGGAAATTGACCGGGACCTCGTCACAAGTCAATCGGGCAAAGCCACACTGAATCGGACTGGCTGGGAGCCTCGAGGAGAAAAACTCCAGAAATGTTCTAAGTGTGAAGGTAGAAACTGAGACTGGGACCTGCCGCGAGCTGTAGCCGCTAAGGGCTCCATCGCACCCGGCCTGAAACTTTACCAAGGCTTGATCATAGGAATAATTTTCTAAGACCTATGCTGAGTCCTATCATGTGTTAGTGGCCTGATTGCCAGTGGCAGACCTATATATGCCCCTACCAATAACCCACTTTCCAACATTTGGTGCTCAGCAGTGTGGATGAGGACTTGTGTTTAAAAGTACACCTTTCAGTAAAGTGAATTAAGATTATAAAAATCCTCTAAATTGCCTTAGAACAAAACGTTTGTGATTTATTTTTTGATTTTGGACTAAACTGTTTGTAATCCTTTGTTTTGATTTTTCCAAATTGTTCTATGTCTGTTGTGCCTAGTTTTTGTGACCCACAACTAGAGAACCATGGAGCTGAACTTGGCTAAAGTGTCCCAGTTCAGGATGGCTGATATTAGGGCACAGTGTAGGCTTAGGGGGCTATCTGCTGCCAATAAGATGAGAAAGGCAGGGTTGTTTGAGTTCTTACATACAGGCCGGTGAAGCTGAGGAGAACCAAGGGGGGATGGAGGATGTTCCCCCCAACCTCACCCAAGAGGGGGGTGAGGATGAGACCTCTTACATTATTACTAGTGTTAGCCAGGTGATTCCAGATGGTGGGAGTGGGGAAGAGTTCCTTACTCAGGAACCACCACTATCCCTTGCAGTGAGACACCTTGAGGCTCAATTAGCTTTGATTGCCTTGGAGAAGGAAAGATTGGATTTTGCTAGGAAGAGATGAAAGAGGGAGGAGTTGAGAAGAAATGGTGGCAGTGAAAATGAAGAAGATTTTGAAATGTCCAGGGTTGGTTCATTTGATGCTAAACTTCCCAAGGGTGTAGTTCCCAAGTATACAGAGGGGGATGACATTAACAGGTGGCTAGCAGCTTTTGAGATGGCCCTTAAAGTGAGTAGGGTCCTCTCTAGGTAATGGGGTGCATTCATGTTGGAGTTGTTTCCAGTAGCTGGGAAGGATAGGCTCCTGAACCTGAAGGGAGAGGAGGCAGAATCATACCAGTGATGAAGGCATGCTTAGTCAAGAGATTTGGTATGACTCCAGAGCAGTACAGGGTGAAGTTTAGAGGCACCCAGAAATTGAGTTCAAAGTCTTGAGTAGACTTTGTGGACATTTCAGTAAAAGCACTGGAAGGCTGGATTATTGGTAACAAAGTTGATACATATGAGCAATTGTATAATTTGTTTTTGAAAGAACATATTTGGACTCATTTTGCAGAAGAGAAGTTTTGCCAGTATCTAGTGGACTCTACGCTGACAGACCCCAGAGAGCTAGGGGAAGCAGCTGATGAGTGGGTGAGAACCCGTGTTTCCATTCAGCACCAGGGGCTGATCAGAAGAAAAGAGGACAGGTCCTTACCCAAGGGAAAACCCAGGGAAAGGAAGTTCAAAACCAGAAGGAGTCCTCCAAAGACCCACAAAAACCTGCACAAGGGGGGGGGCAAGCTAACCCAAATTCCAAGGTGGGGAAATCAGGGAAAACCTGGTAGGTTCTTAGATCCCTCAAAGGTGGGCAAGTGTTTTGACTGTAACCAGCCAGGGCATAATCCGGGAGATGCTGTCTGTGTCAAAAAGCTCCCCCCTAAGGGGCCATCCATAGGGATTGCCAGTGTCAGTGTAAGGGTAGAGAGTGGTGCCCCAAATAGGGGTAGTCAGGTGGTGGAAGCAACCTTAGTGTCCCTGGGTGGTTGAATATTGCCACCCTTGCTGCCTTACCTCCAAACATGGACAAGTACAGGCAGAGGCCTAAAGTGAATGGGACTGAGGTGGAGGCTATCAGAGACACTGGGGCTATTGTAACCATGGTCCTGGATGAACTGGTGCCACCAGAGAGGTTGTTACCTGGTGAGTTTCACCAGGTGACTTATGCAGACGGCACTACCAAACTCCATCCTATGGCTGTGGTGGATTTGGAATGGGGAGGTGTGACAGGCCCTATGAAGGTAGCTGTGTGAAAGGTACTCCCAGTCCAGTGTTTACTGGGCAATACTCTTGAGGCCTCTAAGTAGTCAGAGGTGGAGAGAGGACTCCATATGAAAATATTGGAGCTCCCTGAGTGGGTATATGTTGTGACTAGGTCACAGACTAGCCAGAAGGGAGGGGCTGGGCACTGGGACCCCGGAACAAAGGGCCAAGCATCCAAGGACAAGGGTACTGGGCCTGGTGTGCCAGCCCAGGTAACTCCAGAGTTGCAGGAATAATCTAACCCTGATGGGAAGGATCTGGCCTCAGAGGGAGGGATCCATTCCTGCCAGAGCAGTCAGATTTGGCATAACTGACAGGAGCAGGTGGACCCTCCAGAGAGGAGTTCAGTGAGGGACAGCTTGACTGTCCCACGCAGATTGCTTCTAAGCAGGAGGAGGGGGATGACAGTGGGCTTCATAAATTCTACTGGGAAGATGGACTGCTTTATACTGAGGCTAGAAACCTAATGGAGGGGACAACCTGGAGATTGGTGGTGCCCCATAAGTACAGATAGTTTATCCTGACTTTGGGTCATGATATCTCCTTGGCAGGACATTTGGGACACACAAAGACATGGAACCGATTGGCGAACCATTTCTACTGGCCCCATATGTCTGAAAAGATAAAGGAGTTTTGCAGCTCCTCTGTCACCTGTCAGGCCAGTGGCATGGCAGGGGGGCAAGACAAAGGCTCCCCTAATAACACTGCAGTTGTTGGGGTTCCTTTTGAAAGGGTGGGGATAGACATTGTTGGTCCCATGGACCAACTTACTGCATCAGGAAATAGGTATATCTTAGTGGTAGTGGACCATGCCACTAGATACCCCGAAGCAATCTCTCTTAGAACTATTGATGCTCCTGCAGTGGCTAAAGCACTGATTGTTGTGCTCACCAGAATAGGTTTTCCAAAAGAGGTAGTGTCATATAGGGGCACAAACTTCCTGTCCAGCTATTGACTGCTATGTGGGATGAGTGTTGTGTTAACTACAAGTTCACCACCCCCTATCACCCACAAGCAAATGGTCTTGTTGAGAGATTCAACAAAACCCTGAAGGGAATAATGAATGGGTTGTCAGAGAAACTCAGGAGGAGATGGGATGTTCTACTCCCATGCTTACTGTTTGCCTACAGGGAGGTGCCACAGTAAGGGTTTGGTTTCATTCTCTTTGAGTTGGTGTTTGGACACCCTGTGAGGGGGCCATGAGCCTGCTGAGAGAGTCTTTAGAGAAGCTAAGGTCAATGTGCTAGACTATGTGCTAGGCCTGAGATCTATAATGGCCGAGTACATGTACAAGGCAAACAGGAAACTGGAGGCCAGCCAGGAGCTTATGAAGCACTGGTATGATCATAAGGCTACTATGCCTGAGTATACTTCAGGACAATTGGTGTGGGTGTTGGAGCCTGCGGCTCACAGGGCCCTCCATAACAAGTGGAGTGAGCCAGATCCAATCTTAGAAAAGAAGGGTGAGGTTACCTTATTTGGTTGACCTTGGCAACCCCAGGAACCCTCATAGGGCCCTGCATGTGAATAGATTGAAACTCCACCATGACAGGGCTGATATGACCATGTTACTGGTCACTGATGAGGGTGTGGAGGAGGAAACTGAGCGTGTGCCCTACCTCCTCTCCACTAATGTACAAGATGGGTCAGTGGAGGGAGTGGTACTCTCTTCCAAATTGACAGACCAGCAGCACATAGACTGTAGGCAAGTGCTGGAGCAGTTTTCTGGTGTGTTTTCTTTGGCCCCAGGCATCACTGAAAGGTGTGTGCACCACATTGACACTGGTGACAGCCTTCTTGCCAAACATAAACTGTACAGGTTGTCTGACCATGTCAGAGCCAGCATTAAAACTGAGGTTGCTAAGATGCGGGAACTGGGGGTAATTGAACCATCCGAGAGTCCATGGGCCAGTCCAGTGGTGCTGGTACCTAAGCCTAATCCTCAGGGGGGACCCAAGGAGTTAAGGTTCTGTGTGGACTACAGAGGATTGAATGCAGTCACCAAGACTGACGCTCACTCTATACCTAGAGCTGATGAGCTCATTGCTAGGTTAGGGGCTGCTAAGTACCTGAGTACATTTGATTTGACCTCAGGTTACTGACAGATTGCCCTCACTGATGGAGCAAAGGTGAGGTCAGCATTTTGCACATCAGAGTTACATCATCAGTTCAGGGTAATGCCCTTTGGCTTAAAGAATGCACCTGCCACCTTCCAAAGGTTGGTGAACAGGGTCCTGTCTGGGTTGGAACAGTTCAGTACCAGCTTACCTGGATGATACTGCTGTATGCAGTTCTACCTGGGGGGATCACTTTAGCCACCTAAGAGAAGTACTGTGGTGTACCTGGGCCACCTGGTAGGTGGGGGCCATGTACAGCCTCTCCAAGCGAAAATCCAAACCATTTTGGATTGGACAGCTCCTGTTACCCAGACTCAGGTCAGAGCATTCCTTGGACTGATAGGGTACTATAGAAGGTTTGTTCAACATTATGGGACCATTGTGGGGCCCCTAACAGAACTCACTTCTAAAAAGAGGCCCAAGAAGGTGATTTGGACCCCAGAGTGTCTGAAGGCTTTTGACACTCTGAAAGCTGCCATGTGTTCAGCATCAGTGCTAATAGCCCCTGACTATACAAAGGCATTTGTGGTTCAGACAGATGCTTCAGAGCAAGGGATTGGGCAAGTATTGTCACAGCTGAATGAAGAGGGCCGTGATCAGCCAGTTGCCTTTATTAGTAGGAGGCTTCTTCCCCACAGCAGAGGTGGAGTGCCATTGAGAGAGAGGCTTTTGCTGTGGTCCCTAAAAAAGTTGAGACCATATTTGTTTGGGACTCACTTTCGTGTTCAAACTGACTACAGACCTCTCAGGTGTCTCATGCAGATGAGAGGGGAGAATCCAAAGCTGTTAAGGTGGTTCATTTCCCTCCAGGGAATGGACTTTATAGTGGGGCACAGACCTGGGGTTGCCCATGCAAATGCAAATGGACTTTCCAGGTTTTTCTACTTAGCTGATGAGGACTACCAGGGTGTAGGTTAGTGACCCATCACCTTTCATTTGGGGGGGCTGTGTTGCAAAGTCATCCTGTGCCCTGGGCAACCCCCAACTTTTTGCTGACTGAAACTGGTTTGTAAATGACTCTGACTGACCCTGGGCTCTGCCTGACCTTGTCCAGGGTCAGTGCTATGCAGAAAGAGACACATTAGAATACAGTTGAAACACTTCCACACACTAGGGTACACAATGGTATGGTGGGATACCCCCGTGATTGGCATGACCTACCCTATAGGCCCCTAGTATATAATGGGGCAGGGGGATTGAAACTACCTAGTAGTCCCTAGTACCCTAGGGCATGCTAGTTTAGAGGACAGCAGCACTTTTCTTGCACTTGCATTTGTGTGCCCTGCTAAAGCCTGAGGTCAGTTTACAAGTTGCCCTGGGTGCCAGGACTGCTTTTAAAATTAAATTGTGCCCAAATTCGACTTTGGGGTTTCGGGCACTTCAAAATGGATAACCTACAATGTTTTGGCATATCAGGAACCCCCGGGTCTCCCCTAGGTGTTCCAGAGGTGGGGTCAGATATTTATAAGGTACACCCTTATAAAATGAGTTTTATATGCCCTGGGTTAAGTGAAATTTCACATTTCACTCCCCACATTGTGGTAAAGTGCTGCTCAAATTTGACTTTGATGCTAGGAGCACTGTGGAGGGAGGATCTGCAATATTCCTATGTATTCAGAACCGCTAAAGTTTCCCTAGTTGCATATGGGGTGGGGGTCCTGTAGAAATCAGTGAAGTATTTATAAAAAATGTTTCTGTAAGCCCTAGCGCTGGAAAAATGGCCAAAGTCATTTTTCCCATTGCAAATCCCCTGCTACATAGGTAAACATGGTAGGAAGTTATTGATTAATATTAATCACTCTTGATAGGAGAGGGATAGAAATGCCATTCACAAGATTTCCCCAAATGGTATTAATAAATTCATCAATATGATATTGTTGAATTTCTCCTAAAGTGCAGACCTTCTGCCTGACCCAGAGAATTTGCAATACGTTTCTGAGAGGGGCAGAGGTCTCCAGATGTCCTTCAAAGAGGAGAGCAGAGAACAGTGTCATGTACAACTCTGAACTTTTCACCTTAGGCAGATGGTAGGATTAAGGAAGGTATGAGCAGTTTCAGGGGGGAAAGTCTAAGTAAATTAGCCATCCTAGGGGTGTGTTTAGACAGCTCTGACCTCCTTGCTGG
Organism: Lissotriton helveticus; assembly: GCF_964261635.1. Lineage (NCBI taxonomy): Eukaryota > Metazoa > Chordata > Amphibia > Caudata > Salamandridae > Lissotriton > Lissotriton helveticus. The sequence continues at coordinate 1,001,781,289 of NC_136068.1, forward strand.
AAAATCAGACAATAGGGATTTGGAAGATTTGACCCTGGGACAAAATAATGCAACATTCCACAGGATGTGGTCATATCTTTGAGGAGTTACCCTGCTCCCATTGGTCAGGAGTGACCTCCTGCCTGACCCAGAGAACTTGGAATAGGTATCTGAGGAGGGCAGAACCCTCCAGATCTATTGCTTGGAACTTACAGAAGCAAGAAGTGCCCTGTTGAAAAGTTTTGCTGTGCGAAGATTTCTAAGGCCTGACCTCTGAAGACTGCACCATCTGAAACTACAGCCCTGTGGATTGTCTTGCTGAAAAAGAACTAAAGAGTGGACTTCCTGAAAGCCAAAGGTTAAAAGAGCTCATATGGAACATCACCAACTAAATCTACACCTTGGAGAACTACCAGTGGATTTTTAAGGGTTTTGTACCAGTGGATTGTGGGAACTGACGTCCTCAACTTTCAAGGACCATCTTGGAGCTTCCAGACCCTTGGAGTGAGTTTGAGATACTTTGGGACCCCTTAAGGAACTTCAAGAAGAAGTTCAAGAAGTTTGGAGAATTTTGAAAAAAAAGCTCCATAGAGGGACTGACTCAACCTGGCCAGCCAGGCCGCCTGCCTTCAACCGCGAGCCGTTCAAGCCAACAAGGTTCGTCCCGCTAAAAGCTCCAACGCTCCAACTTCCAGAGATTGACCAGGACTAGAAGAAATCTGAAGCCGGCCAACCCTCACCGGATCACGCTCGATGAGGAGCATCGAGAGACCCTACGACAAAAAGCTCCAGAAAAGTTTCTAAGTCCACTCGTAGAAAAGGTGACCGAGACCAAACGGCAAGCCACATGCCTTCCATCGCGTGCCGGCCTGGTTTTCTGGGTTGACCAGCGGAAGCAATCTTGTAAATATTTTTACATCCTCTCCAGGGATAGTTGTCTGGGACCTTGTCACAAGTCAATCCGGCGAACCCTATCGGAATTCGGACTGGCTGGGAGCTTCGAGGGACCTCAAAAAGAAAAGCTCCAGAAAGATTTCGAAGTGTGAAAGTAGAAAGTGAGACCTGTCACGAGCTGTAGTCACTCAGGGCACCATCGTTCCCAGCCTGAAACTTTGACTTTGGCCCGGTCTATTGGGAGCAGGTATCACAACATGGTGCTATAGTCTTCTAAGTGCTATATTTTATTAAATCTTTGAAAATGTATATCTCCGGTTCCCTACATTGAATTTTTGTTGTTTTGGTGTCATTTTAAAGATAAAAATATTTCCTATTGGTATAAATTGATGTTGGATTTTTATTATGTGTTGGGTCTTAATTTCCTACTGAATTGGTGTTTTTAAATGCTTTACATACCGGTCTTTGAAGTAAAGCCTGTCTGCTCGCAGCCACGTTACCAAGGGCTGATCATAGGAATAATTTTCTAAGAGATATACTGAGTCCTATCATGTGTTAGTGGCCTTATTGCCAGTGGCAGACTTACATTTCCCACTTCCAATAACCCACTTTCAAATACCCCCCATGACACATTTAATATCAGTCTATCCGCTGCATTTTGTACCACTTGAAGATGTTTCATTAAATGTGCTGGAAGGCCCACAAAAATAGTATTAGCATAGTCTAAAAGGACACAATCATTGATTGAACTATGTTCTTGCACGAACCAATTGGAACAAAATCTAGCATTTTCATCCGGGAACACAGAAATGAAACGCACATCTCTGCTAGAGACATATTATATGTGCGAAAAAGAGCATGTTATCAAATTTAACTCCCAGATTCTTGCCACCATAGAAGGAGAGGGAGCCCTAACCAGTTCAGGTGGACACCACTTATCTGGCCAACTGGACCCCTTTGAGTTAAACAAAAGAATCTCTGCTTCAGTGCAACCAAGATAGTTCTCATCCATTCATTTGACCACTTTCAGAAGGCAATATTTGAATGTTGACGGTGTCACTGAAGGGATATCCTCCTGCAGCAAAAAATAAGCATTGTGTATCATCTGCAAAGGATACAGCCCAAAAGCCAAATCCCTCAAGTATAGTGGCCAACGTTGCAATACACACAAAAAAGTGTCGGAATGAGAGAAGACCCTTGAGGGACGCCCTATTTCAGCATTTTAATGGACCAAAGATAGGGTTCAGTAAAAATTGTTGTCCCCTGTTTGCCAAAAAGTACGGGATCTACTGTAGGGCCATCCCCCTACTAGACAGTCACAAAGCTTTTGATCAGAGAAGGGATTGAATGTCGCTGACAAATCTAAAAGGATGTGGGTGGCACTCTGCCCCTTGTCCAAATAATCCTCAATAGCGTTCAGAGATTTTCAGCAAGGCTGTCTTAGTGCTAGAGATATGGATTTTCAAAGTTTTTAGTAGAAAGAGTGCCCAAATCCACAAAGCACCAACTGCAGTTATCTGGTTGAGCTTGGCTTGATCAAAGTCAAAAGCTACTATGACCATGTTGGATCATCGATCAAATAGAGCGAGTAGGATCGTCCTTGTGGAAAGTTTACCTTCTAATTTAGTCCAGTTTCACCCGAGATTTACTGGTGAATGAGGTCGTCAGCAGTCGGGCTGCAGGCTGGGCCAACAGAGGAGCTTGTCGACAGCCTGTTGCTGAGGTCTCAGGCCTCGGTCGTAGCTTCACGGTGTCAGTGCAGTTATTGTTGGCACTGCCAGAAAGGCACATTTTGTTTTGGCAGAAAAACAGCAACTTTCTAAAAGTGTCATTTTCAGAATAGAAACTTAAAGTCCAACTTTACCATTAAAGAGGATTTAAATTACAATTCAAATGAGTGGAAGATGTATTTCTTTATCTGAGTTGAGGTTTTCACTTATTAAGTGTAATAAAGTAACCCAAAATGAAGATCTTGTTGGGCGTTGCAGACATTCGTTGCTGGAGCTTCAAGTTGGCAGTTACCGTCAGCTGTCAATACTGTAGCGTGAAGTGCAGATCTCGGACTACTGGGCGTTGTTAGTGGTTGGTGTGGCATGAAGAGTTAGGTTCACCAGAACTTCACATTGGCAGGCACAGCGAGAGGCAAGATCTTGGTGCAAACAGGCCTGTTCACAATCACTAAGAAACCAAAAGTTCAGGAGAGCTCAACTGAGGCAACACAAAGGGTCCAGGACATGAGGGCCACCAATTTGGGGTCAGAAACTCACTCCAGCAGAGGTCAACAAGGCTCAGGCAGATCTAACTTCAGGCAGGAATAGGACACGTTACAACGCAAACAGTTAAAACTCATGCTTTTACACCGTGGTTTTTACATCGCAACATACATTACAACGCATGATTTTACAACGCATGCTATCAAAATGCATTTTTGGAAACTACATTTACAACGCATCCCATTACAATGCGTACCATTACAATGCATAATACTTTTAGGGCAACAGTAGGGTAAGTGTTGGATAGTGTTGGGGTAAAAATTACTATTCCCACTCCAGTCAGTGCAACAGTAGGGTAAGAGTTGGATATTGTAGGGGTAAAAAATACTATTCCCACTCCAGTGAGTGCATCAGTAGGGTAAGTGTTGGATAGTGTAGGGGTAAAAATTACTATTCCCATGTACCCCAAAACCCATACCCACCTTAAAACTTAAAATATCCCCATTACTTACCTTATAATGCGTTGTAATGGCATGTGTTGTTGTGACATGCATTGTAATGGCATGCATTGTAGTGACATACGTTGCAATGGCTGCATTGTAATGGCATGCGATGTAGAGGCTGCTGTGTTGTAACAGCCATGTTGTAAAGGTAGTGCATTTTAATGACTGCATTGTAATCGATGTTTCCCACTGGGCAATTGCAGAGAGCCTTTGGAGACTGTCATGTCCTTGTAGCCCAGACCAGAAGGTCAGCTGACTGGCCCTTGGAGTCACTTAATCCTAGGATGAAGGGTGTCATTCCAGTCTTCCGTCTCAGCAAGAAGTAGCTAGGCAGTAGAGTGGCAATAATTCTGGCAGCAAAGCAACATTGCAATCCTTCTTCTGTAGCATCCGCAGGTCCAGGAGTGTACTGAGGAATTGGATCTGTGGGGCCACTATGTAGACCTGGTGCATACTTTAAATAAGGAGAAGTTTCTGGAGAATTCCCTTTGAAGTCCTTGAAGTTTCTTTCCTCCACTGTCCATCCTCAAAGCTGGTTGTATGAACAATGCAATGGTGACAAGTGCTTTGTGTGAAGGCAGAACACAGCCAGTTTAGTTGCAAGTGGGACAGTGCCCTTCTCTGCTTCCCATCCTGCCAGTTGATAGCCCATCCAGACAAAAGTAATCCCTCTATTGTGTGGCTGCATGGGGGTAATAAACAAAATCCAACTACACCCAGTCATGTGACCCAGGAACAGGCTACGGGCACCAACTGGTAACAATAAGAAAATGGCAAATTAAAAAAGTGCTTTTTCAAAATAGAAACTTAAAATCCGACTTTACCATTAAGGAGGATTTTTAATTACAATTTCTCAGACATCAAACATGAGATTCCTATTTACTCCCAATAAAAAGATATCACTTATTGAATGTAATAAGGTAACCCAATCTTATCACATGGAAGAGGGAGGCCTCACAGTGGTGAAAAACAAATTTGGAAGTCTTTCACTACCAGGACATGTAAAACTTAAAAGTAAACGTCAAACCTTTTAAATACACTGCACCCTGCCCTCTGACTTGTGTAGGTCCTTTCCTAGGGGAGACTTATGTGTATTAACCCCTTCCAGGCTCATGACGAGCTCAGCTCGTCATGCAGTACACTGCTTATGTGCTGATGACGAGCTGAGCTCGTCATGAACAATGGTAAAGATGGATCTGCAGCACAGAGCATGAATTGCTGTAGCATTCATGTGGTTAAAAGGAAGGTTTGGGCCTGGCAAAAAGATTATCTTGCTAGATCGAAATGGCATTTTAAAATTGTACACTTAGACTGCAATGGCAGACCTGGGACATGTTTAAAGGGCTACTTATTTCCTTTTTTTAGTTGAATTTAAGAAGTGGTGCAGATAATCAGAGACTAACACAAGATCAGCATGCCCTCCTAAATACGCAAGACTTGAAGTGCAGAGACCGGTTGAATAATAACTATATAGTATGACCATGACATTTGTTATACATTTCAGAATGTTATAACTGCTTTACACATATTCACGATACTGTTTAATTTGAAACATTATCAAACCCTGCACATAACATCGCCCCTCTAGAATTCCTCTGTTCTCTTTGAACCTTTTTTAAATTTTAATAAAATGCTTAAATTACATTCTACTAGGCTCCCTGTATTCGTAAATGTATGTTTCCTTTAATTGTCTGTGACGTGTGTTCCCTTTCGTCTTCCTCGCCACTTCCCCCACCACTCAGAGGGTTTGCCGAAGGATATGATTCTGAAAGCTGCATAATGAGCCGGTGCCCAAGCGCAAGTAAGATCGTTTGCAGCCCACATACATTTTCTGCTTTGTGTTTCATGAAATATGAAGCATTTCCTCCTGCAGATGAAGGAAGTTGTTGGCAAGGATGCCAGTGCTTATGTGGGAGGGCCTGGAGGAGAATTAGGTAAGGCAGGTGTCTGCTGGACACAAGGTGGAAAATATTCAATCTTGGTTACAGCTCTCATTTCCACCTCTATTTTACACCAATGTCCTAACCTATAGGTAAGGGCATTACATAGGTCGCTGTGGCCAGAGAGGAAATAAGGCATGGGCCAAGCAAACTATTTCTCTGGGCCCCATCCCTCAAAGGGCCCCCAGAAAGAGTGATCTTTATGTATCTAATCTCTCTCTCTCTCTCTTCTCTCTCTCTCTCTCTCTCTCTCTCTCTCTCTCTCTCTCTCTCTCTCTCTCTCTCTCTCTCTCTATCTCTCTCTCTCCCACCCACTAACTCTGACCCTGTCTCTTTATCTATCCCTTCACAAACTCTTCTGTGAAAACACAAGTTAAGTTGTGTCTTTCTTATGTTCATATACTCCTATGTAATGCTGAAAACATCAACCAATTAATGAAATATGGATGATGTTTTATATTAGTTTGACACTTCCTATGTGAGAATACCAACACATGCTATTATAGAACTCACTACGTTACGAAGCACCTGGGCAGAGGACACAGGTCGGGAACTGATGGACAAAGAATGGGCTAGAATAATAGATTACCCTAAACAAGTGTCTAGAAGCGCAAAATTTAAATTTCTACAGACCATGCTTCTTCACAGAGCATACCTCACCCCTAAACGATTAAACTGGATGTTCCCACACACACAATATCACTGTCCTAGATGTCATTCGGAAGAAGCCGACTTGATACACATTCAGGCAGCATACATTGGCTGCCACACAAAGGAAAATAGGCAATACTGTAGAGGAATGTATCTTGGGATTGCACAAAAGATCGACTAAACACTCAGGGCCCGATTCACAGAACTAATTTAAGACAAAATCCTAAACTTTAGGTCTCCAAAACTGAGAAAAATCCTAACTTTAAGACTTTCGGTATTCACAGAAGGCATTTAGGAGTCCAAAAGTTAGGACTCCTAACTTCTGTGAATACCAAAATGAGTAAGTGCCTTCTGTGAATACCAAAATGAGTAAGTGCCTTCTGTCAATACCAAAATGATAGGAAGTTTAGGATTTTGTCTTAAGTTAGTTCTGTGAATCAGGCCCGCAGTACAAAATAAATGTATGGACCTTGCCCTAATACTAGCAAAAAGAGCCATCAGTATGCAATGGAAATCAACTAAACCGCCCACGGAATATAATTGGCACAACGACCTGGTTAGATGGGGCAGGGCCAAAAGCAATATGAAGAGAGAAAGCCAGAGGCATACGTAAAAACCCGATAGCCATGGAATGGGACATCAAAGGTGCGACTGCCCCGATGTCGGCCACTGACTGTTTCAGATGATGGATTATTAGCATCGTTATTACTAGATGAGCAATGTACTGTGTGGTTAACTATCTTAATCAAGGAAATAGCTACTTGATTTTACCACAAAATGTATCTAGCACTGTGCCTGTTTAATTTTTTTTTTTAATAGTTTGACTCTTCCTGTGACATTGAATATGCTTGCTGATTTTCATGGTTTTAGTAAGCTCAGAAGCCATGGGGCTCATGGGTGTACCTCGTACATTTCCTAGCAGTGTAACCTCTTTTATAAAGCTTACATGTGAAAGCAGGATTTTGTGAAAATAACTGTATTTAAGAATGAGATCTTCTCCACAAGGTCATTTAGCACTTTCTTGAGTGGAAGATCCTGCCAGCTGTACTTTTAATATGTTGTTTAGCATTAGGCTCCTACTGAAGGTTTTCTAGTGAGAGCTCTGCTCAGCTTTTGCAGTGTAGCTTGCTACTTTGCATTAAATGCTAGTTATACTTTTAGGCTTCTTGACGTCCTGTTTTTTATTTTGAACACTTCTATCTCTCCTCACCTATTTCTTGCTCTGTCATATTTAACTCCCTACCTGACTTCACCCCTCTTTGCCTCTAGCTCTACTTCTCTCACTGCCTCCCTCTAAATTAATCTTCACCTCACCCTCCATTGTCTACTTTGCCTAACACTCTCTCCTCTCTACTGACCTTCACCACTTTACATCTCTCTCCTTATTTTGCACCTCATCCCTCTTCTCCAACTATCATTAAATCCCTGTCATACTCTCGACCATGTTTCTCTTGTTAGTCTTCTCTCCAACTGACTCTAGATCATCTCCCTATATCTCTAACTACTTCTCTTTCGGCCTCATGCCCATCACCTTCAGTTTCCCTCTTCTACCTTTTTCTTTCTTTTTGCTACACCTCTGTACTTACCCCGCTCTGTACCTCAACTCTCTGCCTAGAGCTCTTCTTGAATACAGCTCTTTTTATCATCCCTTTGCCTACCTCTCCATATTTACCTCTTTACCCTCTCTTCCTTACCTCTCATTCGCCCACCCCCTTTCTATGAAGCTTTCTGCTCTGTTTGCATCTCAACCCTCTTTATCTCTGATCCACCTACTTCACTAGTGGTAATGTCTTCTGTCTTTTTAAGTCACATCCCAGTCTATCCCCTACTCTTTATACCTCACTTTGTTCTACCGTTCTCTAACCACCCTTTTTACCACACCATTATTCCACCACGCACCTACCTCCTTTCTCTAACTCAAATTGTTGATTTATTGCTTATCTGGAATGGAGAAGCAGAGGAATTCCTATGATACCTTGAGATTCTGAATGACAGTGAAGTGGGTCTACAGTTCACCTATAACACAAGTTCACAGAGAAACAGTATATTTATGTAACTGTATTATTGAAGACAATCAAATACAAACTACTCTATATAGGAAACCTACATCAACTAACAGTATCCTGCATGGATCGAGCTTTAATCCAAATTCACTAAAAAAGTGCATTCCATATAGTGAATTTATAAGAATGAGGTGCAATTGCTCAAATAATAAAGAAATGGAAGCCAAGTTCAAGGAAACGGAACAAAGAATCCTACAGAGAGGATACACGTATAGAGACATCAAACATGGAAAGGATCGAGCAATATCTGTCACATGTGCTCAAACACTAGTCAACAACTCTAATAGTGGGGATAATATGAGCATCGAAGACACCACAACCAGAATAGTGTTGACATACACCAAGAAGTACCAGTGCTTTGTAAATATCCTAAATATAATACTGGAATGTACTGAAAAAAATCTAGACATTGGGAGCAGGTTAGGGCCAAGATCAACCGTGACCTATTGAAAGGTACCCTCACTCAAGGACAAGCTAGTGAGGAGACACTTTGAAATAAAAAAAAAAACAGGAATTGGCTGCGGAGAGCAGCCTTCAAGCTTAATCTTGAAGGAATGTAAAGCAGCTTATTTTACTAGAATATCAACTCCTGAATTAATTAAATGAAAGGATAACCACACAGTAGTTATATAAAAATATGTATTTATTAATATAACACTCTCTAGTATTCTCTATCTGATATATAGAACACAAAGCACACAATAGGAGATCAATAGAACAGTTGTAAGTAGCACAATACATAGTGAGCTCCAGGGGGAGACCAAACCATATACTAAAATAGTGGTGTAACAACCATGACTCAGGTCAAGACACGGTCTGGAGCATGTAAAATCATTGGGACCTGAAGGAACCACCCAAGGTGAGTAGATAGGGACCCCGCGGAGGACGGGTGCAGTGTGCTCACACAACCGCCAGCTCCATACAATTCTATGGGGAAGTCGCGGTCGCAATTTTACAGTTTAAGGACCCTTCTAGGAGGACTTTGAGGAAACCCTTCAGAACTTAAGAGGTTGGAGGGTCACCCCACCTGTGGATACCGAAGTACCAGAGTTACCTATCCCTGAGGAGTCGGGTGCATAGTGTTGAAGTGGCATCGGAAACCTCTGTTGTTCTCTATGGAAGGCTTCGAAGAAGTGCTACTGCCGTGAAGGTGAAAAGGGTTCAGTGGAATCCAAGGTTGGATTCTGGAAGGAAGGAACTTGAAAGCAGAGGGAATAGAGTCTGTGTCATGTCAGAGTGACTAGGGGCCCGGGAGACGAATGCCCACTGATGTTGGGTGCTTCAGGTGTGAAGAAGGGATGCTTGACTCTGCAGCCACGAGGACCAGGAGACATCGATGATGACCAGGAGCCAGATGCGAGCTGTCCCACAAAGGTTGTCGAGTGCTGAGGGGTCGGCTTCTGGCTGGATCACCAACAAGCCTTGGCACAAGCAACCCACGCAAGGAAGGTCAAGCAGGTTTCGGTGTGGACCAGCAAGGTCCAGGGGACTCACCAAGCTATGGGGGAGTCAGGGTACATCTGGAGCAATCAGGAAATCCCAACATAATTCAAAATGACCCTCAGGAGGAGACACAGGTCGCATAACCAAGAGTCAGGAGGGGGCCTCAAGCAAGATCACAAGGAACCAGTCCACGGAGCACTCGGTGCGAGGAGGCCGGAGTTCATGTATGGAAATGCTGCTCGGGATTGGGACTACATGGAGCCCAATGCACAAACTCAGGAATTACCATCAAGCATATGCACTTGCAAATAGACATGGTGCACAGGGTTCAGGTTATACAGTTCCCACGAGGGATACTGGCCTCAAACTTGCTGAGAGGCAGATCAACCTCAGCGACCTCTGGAACCCATGTCTGTGTTGCTGGAATCTTCAGAGTCTGCAGGAACTCAGGAGCTGCAGACCGGTCAGTTGCATTCAGGTGCCTGTGAATGCAGAGGAGTGACTCCTTCACCCCAAGGGAGATTCTTTAGTTGTTCTTGGTGCACCACAGGTCCTACTCGGAGCCTGTATGGAGGAGGGCACAGGCAAAGCTTTGGACGGAGAGGGGGACAAAGTGAGGCCCAGTCAAAGTCCAGCAAAGTCCAGAGTGTCCAGAAGGTCAAAGGTCAGTGGTCAGAATCTTGTCCACGTAAAATCTAAAGAGCTACAATCAGGTAAGTCCTTTTGTACCCACAGGATAGGGGTACAGGATAGGGTTGGACATATTCAGGGGACCCTCCTAGGGGAGGGGCAGGACAGAGGGAATGTTACTCCCATGTCTTTTGTTGAGTTTAGCACCAGAGTAGGAGCCAATGGCTCCCAGAACTGGTTTGAGCTGGACTATGCACAGGGACACCAAATGTTCCCCAGGTGCAGACTTTCAGGCACTTTCAGAATGCACCTGCCCCAATACACTAAATCCTGTCTTGGAGGTCGTCACACCTCCCTGTGACAGGATGCCTATTGTGCTGCCTTCCTCTGCTCGAGCTTGGCACCGGATAGACCGGTGACCCCACTAAGCTCACTTCAGAAGGGTTGAATCATACCTCCCACACCGGTTACTGGTGTGGAGGTATGATTCCAAGGTGCTTGATACCAAACACAACACCTTTTGTTTCACCCTTTTTCGAGATAGCATTTACCGCGAGGTTATAATGCATCTCTACCTATATGTCTGGCTGAGTCACAGACAACCTTGGAGAATGGTCTCCGAAGGCTGCACAGGGTCTCTGTCATGCAGGGGCACCCTCTCATGTAAAACCCAGCAACCTGCCTGGAGCAGATAGTAGAACATCCTGGTCAGACGTGCCATGTTGTTGCGCTGCTGCTCTGCACATGTTTTAAAAACTGCCTGTATTTTTAAAAAAATTATAGAATTACTGTGTGCTCCATTACTGGGGAATACTTTTAACATTGTTTACTCTTTGCTTTTGCCACATTTTACCTAGGCATTCTTCCGCTTTCATTCTCTGGCTTTGGGATTCTGTAAAGGGTCTCGCACCTTCCCCGGTCCACCACGGCTTGCCGATTGTGTGGAGGAAGTGAGTACTTCACTCTTGCTCCCCACCCCCCTCCACTTCCTGCCGCAGCTCTATGGGCAGCGCTTTAGTTGTTCCCGGCCCCAGCTATTTAATCTGCAGGCCTAAGAACCTTGAGCCTCTGGCCGGCTGTCAGATGTACGAGTGTGCCAACTGCGAGGCAGCTATCACGCTGGGTGAAGCCAAGAAATCCCATGAGGATAGCTGTCAGCCCTATCCTTTGTCTTTGAAATAATCCTTCATGGGATATCTCCTGAATGCTAGATCTTTGATCAAACGCACAACAGAATTTAGTGATTATGTGTCCTTTGAAAGCCCCATTGGGTTTTCATTCCTGAAACCTGGGCCAGAGATTGCTCAGGCCAGATTTGGTGGAGGCCATTCCCTCCTGGTATGCCCAATCCAGACTCGATAGGGAAGTGAGGATAGGGGGGGTTAGGAGTACTCTATAAAGACATCAGTTCATGCTTCACCAAGGCCCTCACCTCTCCCTCAGATCTCTATCAGGCCCTATATTTTTCTTTGAAGGTCCAACCCACTGAAACTTTTGTTGGAGTTGTCACCTACCGGATTCCTGAGCCCAGAGCAATGTTCAATCAGGACTTCATTAATCGAACAGAGCCCTATCTGGCTAGATCTAATGAAATGCTCTTAGGTGATTTTAATTTTAATTTGGAGAAAACTCAGTGTACTAAAACGCAGGTTTTCTTGGAAACTATGGACTCTTATGGTCTCCCTCAGCTGCTGAGGAGCCCCACATTTTGGACGGGATCTTCTCCAATGTCCTTAGGATAGAGGTGATGGATCCTATTCCACTCACCTGGTCTGATCATTTTGCCATCCCTTTCCTCCTGCAGATGTCAGTATCTCACCTAGATTCTAATCTTAAGAACAGGGTGGAGATGAAGAGAAACTTTAGCCCGATAAATAAGGAGGACCTTCTTAATAAACTTAGCAATTATCACTGCCTCCCTTACTTGGATGTCAACTCTATCTATGACGACTTCTCCAACTGGCTTTCAGCGGCCTTGAACTCTTTTGCCCCTCTTAAGGAGCACTATGTGGCCAGAAAATGCCCGTCGGCCCTTTGGTTCTCTGAAAGGCTGAGAAAGCTTAGACAGGTTTGCCGACACCAGGAAAGAAAGTGGCGCTGCGAGCTTACCTCAGTCGAAAGGGATCTGCACAAACTTAGATTGAAGGAATATAAGTTGGCCATTAATGAGGAAAAGGTCACTTATTATTCCAAGATGACAGAATCCATAAAATCCCAAAGGGCACTTTTCACTGTGATTAATTCCCTCCTAGCTCCCATGGCCAATGTTAACACCGAGGTTTCCCAGGATTTGTGTCATAAAATGGAATGCTTTTTTATGCCAAAATTAAGGACATATACTCCTCCTGGGAGATGTCCAGCGCTGGAGGATCAAAGTCAGATCTTCTATCCGATTCTCTGGCAGCTCCTCTGAAGGATTGCTGTTTGCGCTCTTTTCCTCTTCTACTTCAAGAGGACACTGAGCGGATGTTAAGTGGAATTAGATTTGGGTCCCCCCTGGAGTCTTGACCCCTGAAGATCCTGAAATTAGGAAAGGAGGCCATTGCTCCACCTTTGACCTCAATCCTTAATGCCATCATTACCTCTGGCCAATTTCCAACCGCATGGAAAACTGCGGTGGTTAAACCTCTCCTAAAGGAGCCCTCTCTGGACCCTGCAAAACTAAAGAACTACCGACCTATTTCCCTGTTGCCCGTCCCAGCCAAAATTTTGGGAGAAACACCTGAACCTCCAACTAAGTACTTATTTGGAGGAACGCCAATTGCTCGATGGCTCGCAGCTTGGGTTCGGAAGTGAACACAGTACCGAGACGGCGTTAACCGTTGTTTTTAACAACATACGACAACAGATTGATGCTGGTCATACCACCTTACTGATCCTTCTGGGCCTGACGCAGCCTTCGACATGATCTCTCTCTTTAGACCAGCTGCAAGGCTCCAGGAATAAGGGTTTGAGGGCCTTGCCCTTAATCTGCTTACATCCTTCCTCAAAGACGATCACAAATAGTCAAGATGGGCCAATTCCTCTCTGCCCCCAAACAATTGTTCGGGGGAGTTCCCCAGGGATCCTCATTGAGTCCTACCATTTTTAATATTTATTTAGCCTCGCTTGCCAGGGTGGTAAGATGTTTCAGCTTAGAAGTGTTATCCTACGCTGATGACACTCAAATCATGAATACTATCACTGAGAGTGTCGCAGCGTCAGCAGAAAATTTAAAAAACTGCATGCTGGCGGTGGCTTCATGGATGGTTGAGAACTATCTAAGACTCAATGGGGATAAAACTGAGATCTTAATTTTCGGAGACAAAAAGGATATCTGGTCGGAGGCCTGGTGGCCTGACATGCTTGGATCCTGCCCTCGCCCTGGTTCCAGTGCCAAAAATCTAGGCATCATAGTGGACACCTCCCTCTCCCTGGGGCCCCAAATAAATAGAACAGTTTCTACCTGCTTTGGGATGATACAGATTCTCAAGAAGATCTTCCAATTTCTCTCCCTCCCCTCACGGAAACAGGCAGTGGTGGCACTTGTGCTGTCTAGATTAGACTACTGCAATGCCCTTTATGTAAGGATAAATAAGGGGCTCCTACATCGACTTCAACTTGTGCAGAATGCCTCCGCCAGGTTGGTGATGGCCCTTCCTAAATTCCACCCTGTATCGGCTGCCATCAGAAGTCTGCACTGGCTCCCATTGGGATGGAGAATTGTATTTAAAGCCCTGTGCCTGGTGCACAAGGCCTTTTACAATATGGGGTCTGAAAACATTAAAAAATTGTTTCAGAAATATGTTCCCGGCAAGCAGCTAAGATCTGCCAGTAAGAATCTGGTAACAGTTCCGAGGTTTAGGAAATCCAGATGGGGGGGAAGGCCTTTTCGCTGGCTGGAGCTTATCTGTGGAATTACCTCCCTCCCTCAATTTCGACTCTGAAACCCATGCCTTTTTCCGTAAGGCCCTGAAGAACTGACTCTTCACCTGCTCGAATCTGTAAGCTCCGTTACCTATGGACATCTCTGATCCCTCTACGCAGCGCCTTGATGCCCCTGGGCTAAGTTTGCGCTTTATAAAGCCTATATTCATTCAGCCTTCAGGATTGATAAGGCCTGCAATAGGGGTGACTTTTGAATGTAGTGACCTATAGATATAGTAAACGTATATCTAAAGTAAGTGGTGCAAGCACCAGCTTACACAGGTTGCAGTAGCAGACCTGTAGTTCCATTTTGCATGGCCTCTCATGGGTGGCATAATACATGTTTCAGCCCATGGGAGGCCTCTGGGGTACCTATGCCCTGGGTACATGGGTACCATATGCCAGTGACTTATAAGGGTACGCCAGAATCTAATCTGGAGTGTACCAAAGTACATGCGTAACAATTTAAAGGCAAAAGAAGATAGACCGGGGTTCTGGTTACCAGGATCCCAGTCAGAGTAGTCAAAACAGTGAAGCATCAAGCAAAAAGTGAGGGTAACCATAAGAAGCAGATCCTACTTTCCTACACCCCCAAACAAAAGTAGATGAGACTAACCTTGACCAGTTGAGTCTTTATTTTCTAACTGAAAATATCTGGAGAGTCCATCTGCATTGATATGGCAACTCCCAGGTCTATGTTCCACTGTATAGTCTTTCCCCTGTAGGGAGATGGACCACCTCAAAAGTTTGGGGTTTTCACCCTTCATCTGTTTTAGCCAAGAGAGGGGCTTAGAGTCTGTCTGAACAATGAAGTGAGTGCCACACAAGTATGGCCCCAGCTTCTTCAGAGCCCAAACCACAGTAAAGGCTTTCCTCTCAATGGCTGTCCAACGTTTCTCACTGGGGGTCAGCCTTCTGCTTATAAAAGCTACTAGCTGATCCTGACCCTCTTCATTAAGTTGAAATAACACCGCCCCTACCCCCAAATCAGATGCATCAGTTTGAACAATGAATTGTTTGGAATAGTCAGGACTTTGCAGAATAGGAGCACATGGCCTGCTTCGGGTCATCAAATGCCGTCTGACAGCTAACTGTCCACTGAACTTTCTTAGGCATTCTTTTAGAGGTAAGATCATTTAAGGGGGTCACTATAGATCCATAACCCTTAACAAACCTCCTGTAATACCCAGTCAGGGCCAAGAAAGCTCTGTCCTGAGTCTGGGTAGTTGGCACAACTCAGTCGATGATGATCTGGATTTTGCTCTTCAATGGTTGAACCTGACCTTCACTCACAAGGTGGCCAAGTTACACAACCTTACTCTGCCCTATCTGGCACTTAGTGGCCTTGATAGTGAGGCCTGCCTTCTGCAGGGCCTCTAAAATATTTCTTAGGTGGACCAGGTAATCCTCCCAGGTGGAGCTAAAGACAGCACTGTCGTTTTCCAGACCTGTGAGAACTTTATTCACCAACCTTTGAAATGTGGCAGGTGCATTTTTCAAGCCAAAAGGCATTACAATGCATTGATAATGCCTACTAGGGGTTGAAAATGCTATTTTGGGTTTGCATCCTCAGCTAGTCTAATCTGTCATTATCTAGCAGTGAGGTCAACTGTGTGCAAGAACTAGGCTGAGGCCAATGTGTCAATGAGCTTGTCTGCCCTAGGAATAGGGTGAACATCAGTCCTAGTGACTGCATTGAGCCCGCTGTAATCCATACAAAACCTAATTTCTCTTTTACCACCCTGGGTATGAGGTTTCGATACCAGGACCACTGGACTAGCCCAAGGGCTAATAAGGGTTCAATCACTCTCAATTCCAGCATCAGTGGTCGGATTAGGAGTCAGGGAAAATATATGTCTGTACTGATTGTGGACCTTCCTGCAATCAGTCTGTTATTGCTCAGTGAGGGTCCCTGCCAAAGCTACACCATCAACTGAGCCATCACCAGGGTTCTGTGAGAGAAGGTCAGGGAGTGGGTCACTCTCTTTCTCCTGTAACTCACCATTAGCCATGAGCAAGCCTGTGTCTGTTCTGTCCGATTTCTCCAAATGCCGGTCGGAACCGATTTGGAATGACAGAACGGTTACTTTCTGTTGGTTAGAAAGGTTTTCGAGTCGATCAGAAACATGGCTTCCGACACGGGTTAGGAACATTGAAATGCCAATCGGTGCCATTCCGACTGATATCGTAATGAGGCCCTAAGTGTGTGAGTGATTGGATGAGTGTCTAAGTGGGGTGTATGAGTGTCTGAGTAGGTTTGTAAGTGGGTGTGAGAGATTATGAGTGGGGCTATAAGTGGGTACATGAGTGTCTGAGTGGGTCTGTGTGTGGGTGTGTGAGTCTCTGAGATGGTCTGTGAGCTGGTGCATGAGTCTGAGTAGATCTGTGAGTGGGTGAGAGAGAATATGAGTGATTCTGTTAGTGGGTGCATGCGTGTCTGTGACTGTGTGTACTTGTTTGAGTTGTTCTGTGAGTGGGTGCATGCATGCCTTAGTGGTTGCTGCTCATCTTCTGCTTGTTTCTGCCTTCTTGTTTATGACCTGTGTTTGGCCTCTTTCAGCTTATTGCTGACCTTTATTTTTCCTCTTTCTGCTTGTTTCGGACCTGTATTTTGCCCCTTTCTGCTTATTTATGACCTTTTATTTTGCCGCTTTCTGCTCACTTCTAAGCTTTATTTTGCTTTTTCTGCTTGACAGCCGGCAGGGAACACGATGAAAACTCTGCTCTCAGCAAGCGGGAGCGGTTTCACAGCTCTCGCTTGCTGAGAGCAGAGTTCATGTTTGCTCTGACTTGGTTTGAGCCGTCAAATACGGGCCCAAATCCCCATGAGTTTCACAAACATTTATCAGTTCATACACTTCAGTTCAAGATTTGATTAAAGTGCTCTGTGCTGATGTTACTTAGTTATCATCATATTAGCGCTTTGAATAGTATTCAATGGGTGTTTGGGCCCATATAGGGTTAGACCGTGTACACTCGAATTTGTATTGACATAAATGTTTGTATTAGCACAAATTTAGCCTATACAAGGTGAATAATGATGATAACTAACTCCACTGGAACACAGCATTTTAATCAGATGATTTGATCAATGTATTGGGAGATTGGATATGACATCTGCCCATTTAGGGCTTCATTGTGTTTTCTAGAAAAGTGAATGATACATGCTGTAAATTACATGGGTAACACCCCCCAAGTTGGCAGGGCCAATACATCAGAAGTACCTGGATGTACATCATTGTTATCATTATATGAGAATGAGAGCATGCCACACTTTCAAATGAAAAGTTTGACAGAACTGCATATGTATATTAACATACATACTTTGAAAATCTCAGGTACATAGGACCAATCAGGGCAAAAATGTATTTGCATAAATGAAGTCGGATAACATTGAAGTCTGCACGATGCCAAGATGGTGGTGGCGGCAGTACATTGTGTACTCTTGCAAGTCCATTGTTTCTGTTAATGATTTATATACGATAAATTATGATGATTTCTGGTGCGCCTGATAACATTGACAAATGCGACAGCTGAAGCGTGTCTGTGTAATTGTTTCTGCACTAGTTTGAAATAAACGATTGAACTCATACATGAAAGGTGTAAAGGAGCAGATATATATATATATCATTGATGTAATTTGAGATGTCATCAGTGATGTCATGAGGGATGTCACTGACCATGTCATGAGTTATGTAATATGTGACATCATCAGCAGTGCATTGCGGGCACGCGAGTTATAGTAAGCTGAACTCACTGTAACGGGGGACTTTCTATGGTTATGTACAAGTGAAATGTCCAACTAACTATAAAGCCCCTGAAACCTATTGTTTTTTCAGTGAATTTCTAAGGTTTTTTAAATGCTAATTTCTAACTATAACATGACTGAAACCTATGTTTTTTTCAGTGAATTTCAAAGGTTTTTTAAATGCTAGTTTCTAACTATGCCTACAGAGGTAGGACATGTGAAGAAAGAAGAAAAAATGCACAGTAAGAAACAAAAGAAATGCAGAAAGAAGCAACAGAAGTCCACAAAGACGAAGAAAAGTGCAGGAAGAAGCAAGACATGTGCAGAAAGAACAAACAGAGGAGCAGAAAGAGGACTAGTTGCAAAATCATCCAGTGCCCACAACTTTTTCAGAAGGGTACTGGTGGTAACTGACTCTGACTAACCAGCCCTAGAGCCAGTGCTATGCTAAAAGACACTTAGAATACAGTCAAACACCTACATACACTAGGGAACGCTATGCGTTGGGGTACCCCTGTGATTAGCATGACCTCCTCTGTAAGGCCCTAGTACATAATAGGGCAGGGGGATTAAAACTACCTCTTAAAACCCACTACACGGCACATTTGCACAGTGGTAAAGTGAGGCGGGGGCCTGAGGTGACGTGTTCAAACACTCTCTGTGGCCGTTTTAAGTTGGGAGATTAAGTCCCCTTGAATGCTGATGGTCCCTGGGGTCCAACTAGACAACCAGGTACCTCCAGTAAGCGCCACGCGATCAGGGAGCCCCAGCTGCTAGTGACCCTTCGCCGGAGTCCTACGAGCGTAACCCAGGAGCTGACCGTGTTGGTCGTCAGGAGTTGGCAGTGGAGAATACGCAATTGTACCTGCGTGCACCAGGTGAGTGAATTGTTATTGGTGTTTTTGAGAACGCGCTGTTGAGCAGTGCTTTGAAGCAGTTAACTGTATTGGATTTGGTGGTCGTGTACCACGGAGAACTTTAGGGGCAGCATTGTGGCTGCACGGGTAGATGCTCGATGGACTTGTTTGGTGAATAATAGAGACATCGATCGGACGCCTTGGTGTGGCTTGTGTGGTGTACACCCGGCCGGACTGCTCTCGGAAAAGCAGGTGGTTGTACCTGGGTAGCCTTTAGGACACATCTGAAGTGACGCTAAGGCAGCAGGCTTAGTCAGAATAGTCCTGAGGGTGAACCAGGAGGATTGCGGGATGGTCTGTAGGACGGTCTGTGGTTAACCCCTGTCCAACGGTCTCTTGGTAGTCTCTGGACTGCCTGATTTTGGTATCTGTTGGTCTGGAAAATCTGAATTGATTAGTTCTCCATGAACGGGAGTCGACGGGCTCCGTTCTTCTGTTTTGGAAAAGACATGTCGTTTTGAAATTTTCCTTTTGAATATACTTATGTATGTATTGTCTTGTCTGTATTTTTTAATTCGAATGGTGAATGGAATGTTGAGAATGTATTAACATGGCCATGTTTGAAAGATCATTTTCTGAACAAGATTGAATTGTCAGTGAATAAGGATGCCGTGTTTTAGTAAGTTATGTTTTGGATGTTGTTGCCGTCAAAAAGGCACGCGATTGGATGAAAGTCAGCCTGACCCACCAGGGGGTAGCCTGAGCTATGATATGTATGTTAAACATGGTATTTCACCTATTTTGTTTAATGCGCTGTGGCATAAATACACTAAAGACAATGTGGAACTGCAATGGCCATTAACCAGGTCTTTTGATGAGAAAAAGATACATTACTTGCAGGTCGATTATTTTCCAAACGTAGTCGACAAGCAATGTTTGATTCTTTAAATATGTGGCAAAAGGAAGCAAAGCGTAGACGCATTAGGGAGGAGAAGTTACGTAAGATGAAAGGAGGTCAGACGATTACACAGAAAGCTATAGCTTATCATAAAGATCAGACCGAGAAATATATTGATTGCACGACTAGACAATTCAGGTTACAGGTGTGTAAAAGCTATGTAACAAGGACTGAGCCAGAGGATGAAATAGAGGATTTATTAGATGCGCGTCCACCTTCCCCTTATGCCTCCCAACGCATATATCCTGCGATCCCTTTGACTCCAGCCTCGACTCCAATGGCTTCGGCACCCATTGTATCTTCTTCCCCCGCCCCTTTGGGAACTTCTTCTGTTTTGTCTCCCTCAGCATTTGGATCGGCTACTTTAATGCCCGATGCGTTGTCCTCTCCCACCATGTCCACTGTTGTTTTGTCTCCACCAACTCCAGCCTTGGCTTCTCAGTCTTTGAGCAAGACCCCCACCCTAGCTGACCCAACTCCATCTCGTGTTCCGCGGAATCTTGGTGCATGACGGTTGTATACTCGAGCAGCAGTAGGGCTAGATGAGAAACAGATGGTTGCGGATCAGGCTTCCCAATGGATGCAGAATGCTGTGTATACTATAACTGATATATGGAGTACTCTTACAGATTATGAGCCTGTTATGCAGCAACACGCCCTGGAACATATGGCTACACGTCTTATTTCCTTATGGGAGCCCCTCAAGTGATGTATGATATTCTGGACCGGGCTCATAAGTTTGAATTAGGAATGGAAGATGTGTACAGGAATGTCGAGACTTTAGTGAAATATCGAGGGCGGCTGCACTTGAAATGTCCAATTGGAATTCCCAGCATCCTATGCGGGAAGTTCATCCTATTTACCATCTCGAAATACCAGAATTAAGAAATGATCAGGATCAGGTAACTAGAGCTTGTGTGGAGGCACGATTTCAGGGGCAATGGGTCTATACCCCTTGGAAAAGGAGTGAGGTCCTTTCCCTGAAGTCGCAAATTCCTGACACCCGTAAAAATCCTACTGCTTACTATAAAGAGCTCACTGAGGCTGCCTCTTTGGCTGTTATGACCCTAGTTGACATAGAGTTATTTTTCAGTTTACTAGTCCCTTTTGATGTGTGGCGTCAGGTGCATGATCAGGACCATGCCGCAGAGTTGGGCGGGACTTGGGATCAGATTAAAGAATGGGACAAGGACCGAAAGCCTGGTGATAAACCTAAACCTGAAATATTGGCTTTGCCAGTATTACCTACATGCATTCCTTTATTCCGCCCCGTTAGGTGGATTGGGATAAATTGACAGCTTGTAAGCAGAAAAAGGACGAGAGTGTTTTGGATTTCTTCACCAGATTTGAAGGTGTGTCTTATTGACTTTAGTGGACAGGACTTGTCAGTGGAAGGTGATATATGGTTATTTGTTCATCGTTTTGTGGCCAATCTGTTACCCGAGATCTCCGCGTGTCCAAAAGCTGCTGAGAGTACTTGGACCACTTCCACACCTTCGGTTATACTGAGTATGGCTCAGTATTATGAACATAGAGAAAACGAGAGCAAGGATAAGTCAGAAAAGAAAGCAAAAGATCTTAAGACACGAGTATTGCTACAGCAAGTTATCAGGGGATGAGCCAGAGACAGAGGCGGTAGAGGGAATGTCCCGAGGGGGGGGCGGGAACAGGACGAGGCGGAGGTCCAGTTGTTTCTTTGGGAATAAACCAATGCGCTTACTGTAAACAGGAAGGGCATTGGCGAGCTCAGTGTTCATTGATGCTGGCTCAGAATGGGGCAGTAAGAGGAAAAGGGAGAGGCCAAGGTGGGGTGGGGTGGATCGAAGTGATATGCGAAGAGAAGAAGCAACGCACGGCGAGTCAGAAAATAATTACTTTGATGATTTGAGAGGAAGGCAGTATTACAATGAAGATTGTGTGATTGAGGGGGCCAATAGGTATGTTTACACATAGGACAGCTACGGACAGAGAGGGGGCCAGGTCTCAGTATCCGTTGATCAGTAAGGGCCTTATGTGAGAGGGCGATTGATGGTGACTTCGGAAAACTTTCTAGTTGATACGGGGTGCGATGAATAGCTCTATTGCTCTTTCACTGGTCCCAGGGGCTGCTATGTCCGGGCAGAATAATGTTTTGGTGGGATTTTCTGGAATCCCGGTGGTGAGCCCCATTTCTAAACCTATCCCGTTTACAATTGGTCCGGTCACAGTGGACTCTCCGTTTTTGTTAACTTCGCATTGCGGAGAAAATCTATTAGGGTTGGATTTGCTAAAGAAACTGCATGCAAAGATTCATTGTTCCCCTGATGATGTTTATTTGACCATACAATCTCCTGGTAAACATACACTGCAAGGCTTCGCTAAAAATGAACCCCTCCCTCCGGAGCTCACTGCTATCCCATCGACCCTGTGGGCGACCGGGGATACAGATGTTGGTCTATTGAACATTTCACCTGTTTCTATTATATTGAAACTAAATGTTCGTTTACCACGTATACCTCAGTAGAAAACTTCACCGGCTGGTGAAAGGGCTCTGCTCGCTATTTTCCACGACCTGATTGATAAGGACGTAGTGGAAGAAACGGCTGCCAATGTATGTAATAGTCCTATACTGCTGATTTTTAAAAAGGCCGCTGTTGGATGGGATCGCGACTATGTTGATACTTACCATTTTGTAATTAACCTGCGAGAAATTAATAAAATAGTGGTGCCGTAGTACCCTGTGGTTTCTGACATCACTACTATTCTCACTATGATTCCTACCACTGCCAAGTATTTCTCAGCTATCGATCTAAAAAATGCTTTCTTTAGCATTCCGATCCATCCTGATAACCATCATATTTTCGGCTTCTCATTATCTGGGCGCAGCTTCCAGTTTTGTCGCGCTCCCCAGAGGTACACTGAGAGTCCTAGCATTTATAGCCAAGCTTTGAAAGCCGTATTGGATGATTTGAACCTTCCCCCCGGTAATGTGCTCCTCCAGTATGTACAAAAGAGGATGGTGATGGACGGAGCATCAGAACCAATCAAACACTCACACCCAGTCAAAAGATCTGGGTTTGATCCATCACCGTTCTTTAGCCCACTCTGCCACCCCAGTTAAGACATGGCTATATGCAAATCAGTCTGACCCTGTGCCTTATGGGAACAGTCCAGTCCGAACTGCCAAGCCATGCCTTCCCTGGCCCGGAAACAAGTTTCCGAGGACCGGTTTCTGGCATTCCAGCCGTCTTCAGCCCGGCTTGCTTGAATCCGGTGGCAAAGTGAGCAAGGGACTCACGTCTGAGCATACCCTGCCACACTTATGGCAGCCAAAGCGGTACAAAAGGGGGTGGTGATGGACGGAGCATCAGAACCAATAAAACACTCACACCCAGTCAAAAGATCTGGGTTTGATCCATCACCGTTCTTTAGCCCACTCTGCCACCCCAGTTAAGACATGGCTATATGCAAATCAGTCTGACCCTCTGCCTCATGGGAACAGTCCAGCCCGAACTGCCAAGCCATGCCTTCCCTGGACCGGAAACAAGCTTCCGAGGACCGGTTTCTGGCATTCCAGCCGTCTTCAGCCCGGCTTGCTTGAATCCAGTGGCAAAGTGAGCAAGGGACTCACGTCTGAGCATACCCTGCCACACTTGTGGCGGCCAAAGCGGTACAAAAGGGGGTGGTGATGGACGGAGCATCAGAACCAATCAAACACTCACACCCAGTCAAAAGATCTGGGTTTGATCCATCACCGTTCTTTAACCCACTCTGCCACCCCAGTTAAGACATGGCTATATGCAAATCAGTCTGACCCTCTGCCTCATGGGAACAGTCCAGCCTGAACTGCCAAGCCATGCCTTCCCTGGACCGGAAACAAGCTTCCGAGGACCGGTTTCTGGCATTCCAGCCGTCTTCAGCCTGGCTTGCTTGAATCTTTGTTCGCCCTAAGTTGGCAGGGTATGCTCAGACGTGAGTCCCTTGCTCACTTTTCCACTGGAGTCAAGCAAGCCCGACTGAAGATGGCTGTAATGCCAGAAACCGGTCCTGGGAAGCTTGATTCCGGTCCAGGGAAGACATGGCTTGTCAGTTCGGGCTGGACTGTTCCCAAGAGGCACAGGGTCAGACTGATTTGCATATGGCCATGTCTGAACTGGGGTGGCGGAGTGAGCTAAAGAACGGTGATGGATTAAACCCAGATCAGTTGACTGGGGGTGAGTGTTTGTATTGTCAACGCTCCGTCCATCACCACCTTTGGTTTTTCTTTGGTCTCCTCCAGTATGTAGACAACCTGTTAGTGGCTTCTGATACTGAGGAAGGTTGCAAGGAAGCCACTGTTAAATTTTTGTCTCACTTGGCAGCCAATGGTAATAAGGTATCCCTCTCCAATTTCTAATATTGTCGACAGGAGGTGACTTATCTTGGTCATCCACTGTCGAAAGAGGGTAGGAGACTAACCCCTGAACGTGTGACTACCATCTCTAATATGTCTGTACCTCGTACTCAGCGTGATGTTAGTGCATTTCTTGGTATAACCTCTTACTGTCGCCAATGGATTCCTAATTTTTCTCTTCTGACTAAACCGCTCTTGAACTTAACCACTAAAGATGTGCATGAACCTCTACCCTGGACTGATGAATGTCAGGAAGCTTTTGACTCTTTAAAATCTGCGCTTTGTTCTGCACCCGTCTTGGGTACTCCTGACTACCAAAAACCTTTTGTACTTTATGAACACGGGGTGGACGGTTGTTCGCTTTCTGTGTCAACACAAGGATTTGGTGATAAGCAAAGACCTTGTGCTTATTTCTCGGCGGTGTTGGATAACATCGCCAGATCGCTTCCTAGCTGTTTAAGGGCTGTTGCTGCAGTTGCGGTGGCCATTGGACAGTCGGAAGGACTCGTTCTGAATACTGACCTCACAGTGATGGTACTGCACGCTGTGGATACATTATTGAACAAAACGAAGACCCAGCACCTTATGAGTGCGCGTCTTACTGGATACGAATTGACTTTGTTTGCTCCCCATATTACAATTAAGCGTTGTGCCACTCTGAATCCTGGCACGTTACTACCCCTCCCTTCGGACAAGAAAAATAATGACGTACATGATTGTATATTTCGGACCGAAGAAGAGACGAAGGGACGGGTATATCTCACAGACATTCCTCTATCTGACCCCCAAGGGAAAATGTATATGAATGGCTCTTTTTTCAAGTTACCAGATGGCACAACAACAGCTGCATATGCGATTACGACCCTCTGCACTGTAGTTGAGGCTTCTCGAGTACTCTATCAGTCAGCACAGGCAGCTGAGTTAGTGGCATTGCTGCGGGCCTGTGAGTTGAGTGAAGGATTGAGAGTAAACATTTACACAGATAGCCAATACGCCTTCGGAATGGCTCATAGTTTCGGCCGGCTGTGAGCAGAGAGGGGTTTTTTCACTTCCCATGGTCAAAGAATACAACATGGCCCTTTGATTTTACGATTACTAACAGCATTGACATTACCCGAGAAGGTGGCTGTAGTTAAATGCAGTGCACATAAGGCAGTAGTAGATGCAGTAGGAGAGGGAAATGATTTTGCCGATCAGGTAGAAAAGGAAACTGCAAAATCCAAAATGTCTTTGATGTTTGTAACTACCTCTGCTAGGTGGGTTGCGGAAACAGAGATGTTTTACAACACTATGGAGTGTGTCCGAGAGATACAGAAAGAAGCTACTCCTGCTGAACTGGTTTACTAGGAAAAGGAAGTGGGGAGATTAGATGAAAACGACTGTTGGGTTGATTTGACGGACAAACAGAGATGGTTGTTGCCCAATGCATTGGTTAATGCTGTTGTAACTATGGCACATGGTTCAGCACACATCGGGGCAAAAGGCATCTGTGCACTTTTGGATCCTGTGTGGAATAATCCTAATATCCCAAAGACTGCTGCCCATTTGGTTCAATATTGCATGGTTTGTTTATGACACAATCCTGGAGGCAGGGAACCTGTTTTCAGTGGGAACTTTGCACCAACATCTTGCCTTTTGAGGTGCTCTGAATGGATTATATCCAACAGGAGCGTGTGAATAATCTGAAGAATGTCCTGGTAGTGGTGTGTACCTTTAGTAAATGGGTGGAGGCCTACCCGACCAAAGAAAACACTGCTCTGGCAACAGCAAAAGCTTTGATAAAGGAGTTCTCCCTACGTTATGGATTACCTCCGGTGATCTGGACAGATAAGGGGGGACACTTTAATGCTGATCTTATCAGTCATGTTTGTAATGGGTTGCGAATTAAACAGAAGTTTCATGCTGCGACACCCCCAGTCTGCGGGACTGGTTGAGAAGTATAATGGAATACTGAAATTGAAACTGGCCAAAATTCAAGAGTGTACTGGGCTGAAGTGGCCCGATGCCCTACCATTAGCATTGATGTCTTTACGAGTTACCCCACATTCCCGATCTGGCTTGTCACCATATGAGGTCATCTTCGGACGACCAGCCAATGTTTGGGGTGTTCCGAGACCCAGAACGTTTTGTGATATTGATTATCCTATGATGACAGATTATCTGTATGCTTTGACTAAAGATCTCCATTCCATTCATCAACAGGTATCAGCAGTGTTGCAGCCCCTAAAGGAGGGTCCCGGACATCGTTTGGACCCAGGAGAGTGGGTTCTGGTCCGCAACTATCAGCGAAAATCCAGCTTGGACCCTCGGTGGTCCAAGCCTCACCAGATTCTTTTGGCCATGCGGACGGCGGTGAAGGTGGATGACAAGAGACATTGGATCCATGTCTCCCACGTTAAAAAGTTGCCTCTCCCGCTTCCTTATGATCAGTGGAACCAGGAAGGAATTTTGACCCAGGAGAGTGAACGAAGCCCTTGCTTTGTCCCTTTTTCTGATGCCCTGGAAGTTGGAGAAGAGCAAGGACAAGGAGCAGTGGGCTCGAAAGGGGCTTCGTCGCCAGCACTAGTAATTGCCCTGGATTCTGTTGCCCCTACAGTTGAACGAAAGGTTCATGATATTCCTGTTGTAACGGATGTACCCTCCTCCGTTTTGTTCTCTGATCTGGAAATACCTGGACATGTTCAATACAATCTGCCGCCCAGAAAACAACACAGTACCCCAGATGAAGATGGAAGGAGATAGGGAAAGACTTGAGTAATAGGATTTGTTAGACACCTTTCTGGGGTACTGAGCGAGACACTGGACTGAACACGTTGAGAGCCTGGAACATTTTGTTTGCTCTGTTCAGAAAGAAAGACTGAATATCCTGACAAAGGGGCCCAGATTGTGTTTTCTTCAAGAGTTGTGTGACAACATAACTCCCACGCGAGGATCTGTTTTGGTTTTCTTTGTTATGAACGATAGGAGCCTGCCTGTGAGGCTCTAGACGGCTCTAGACGGACACAGGAAAGAAGTACCCTCTGGCAGGTTGAACTGCATAGCCCGAGTTTAGTTTTGGACTTTTAGCTAGCATGTACCCTTTTGCCCATTTTATTCCCAAAGAGGAACGTCCTCTTGCACCCCTCTATCACCCGACATATATGCCTTTTTTTTCTAGTTGGACCATGCATGTCAAAGTAGCCTTTGAGGTCACAATTGCGATTTTATTAATAATATTAATGAGTGTGTTTGTATATTTGGAATTTCGTCATCCTATGCATAGTGTCCTGGGAACAACTACCCCGCCTCCAGAACATTTATTTTATACTTTAACCCCGCATAAAGAAAGGCACCGTCAGACTTATACTAAAAATGTATTTGTTGAAATGTTTCATCAAGCGCATAGTGCTACGAATACAACAAACTTTTGGGTTTGCGGCCTTCTGCCCTCTGTAATGCACAAACATGATCTATTTATCTCTCTGCCATTATCATATTTAGGAAGTTGTGAAGCTTGGTTTAAGTTGTTACCTATTATGTACATGCATTATAATGTAGATACTAAACGATATTTGGAAAAAGACTATGGGGCCGATTAGGATGGCGGACGGATTGTCCCCCCCGGGCTGGCGGTAGCCACTGCCGGCCCAGCGGGGGCAATCCATCTGCCATCATCACAGAAATTACCCCCGCCACATTAGGATGGCGGGGGAGTCCGCGGCGGACGGCAAGACCGTCCGCCGCTTTTCCGCCGCTCGCCTTCGCGACAGGCGGAAAAATGTGCTTACATATGGCGGCGGTGCCTGCGAGACACCGCCAACCATATTGCGATGCCGGCGGTCCTATGCCTTTCCACGGCGGGAAAGGATGCGGTCTTTGATTTAGGGGCCCGTTGCGGGCCCCCAGGGTGAAGGGGGGGTGTACATGGGGGTCAAAGTACAACATGGCAGGCACCGCGCGGTGCCTGTCATGTTGTGCTTTGAAACGCACAACATGCATTTATAGCATTGCGGCGGATGGTGCTTTCAGCACCGCCCGCCGCAATGTTAAAAATGCAGGCTGCACCCGCCACTGTGACGGGTGCATCCTAATTAGACGCACGGGCCCACTGCCCGTGTGGTGGACGGTCCCTTCGGATGACAGGATGAGTCCGCCATCCTAATCGGCCCCTATGAGATGATTCTAGCCTACATAGAAGTACATCAAGGTTTTGACCCACAGGGAAATGAAGGGGAAAGGTCATTAGATCCAAATACCTGTATGAATTTATATACCGAACACGAAAATGTTACCTGGTTGAAAAATGAAATATTCGACTTTGCAGAGTTTAATTTTACCCAGTATTTTCAGCAATTTCAGGAAAGAAATGTTACAGACGGCAAAGCAATCCCAGTGCCCATATTAAACAGTACTTCAGCATTCTGTGTTCTGGGAGTAGGATACATTTGAGTAGGAGAAAGTCGATGTAATTATACTTATAGGCTGCGCACCTTCAGTAGTCCTCCGTTGTTGACTCCCCCTAATGTATATTTTGTTTGGGGAGAAAATGCATATACATGCTTCCCCGTGGTTGGGCTTGCCGTTGTTATTTGTCCTTTTTGTATCCTCCAGTATACATTGCCCCCTCTAAT
Organism: Lissotriton helveticus; assembly: GCF_964261635.1. Taxonomy (NCBI): domain Eukaryota; kingdom Metazoa; phylum Chordata; class Amphibia; order Caudata; family Salamandridae; genus Lissotriton; species Lissotriton helveticus. The sequence goes on from NC_136068.1 coordinate 1,001,810,056, forward strand.
TATCATAAGGATCATCGATTAGATACACGGAGTCTGCCAATTGTCAGAGATAAGAGAGAGATTGATACCACCGGCATAGATCAGACAGATACTCCTGAGCAGCATTTTATCGACATTGCAAATGGGGTGTTTCCTATTTGGGGTCCCATCATTACCAGTAAGGAAGTGAGGCGTCTGTCTAGAGTAGTCGAAAGGGTGATCAATACCACTGCAGTTATATTGACCAATCTAACCGTGGAGCTTCAATCGACGAGACTCGTCTCGCTTCAGAATCGAATGGTTTTAGATGTCATCCTGGCCGACCGAGGAGGAGCTTGCCGCGTGATCGGCAGCTCCTGTTGTGTATATATCCCTGACTCCACCCCCTCTGTTGATCTGGCCATTCAAAAATTACACCGTTTGGCCTCTGAAGTGAATGCAGCTACTGGTACCTGGTCCTTATCTAGTTGGTTTTGGGGTCTGTTGTCCACCTGGGGATGGAAAATGTTGATGGTACTAGCAGGTATAGCTGGTATCATATTCACCTGCTGTCTCTGCATACATTGTGGGCCTGCTTGTTGCTCTTACTGTGCTGCTAAGCTCGCCTCTTCTGTGACTAGTCCTTCTCCAGCAGCGGTAAAAGCTCAATTAGTTCAGCAGGAAATAAAGAATATCATGCAGATTGATGAAGGGATTTTTGAAGACTGACTTCCCTTTTAGTTAGCTACATCGAGCTAAAAGGGCGGTTCTGAGGGATAAAAATCCAATTTCCCCGATATTAGCAGTATTACCCATATATATAATGTGTTAGCATGATGTATCTATATACTCTTTGCGTTTTATATGCATAATGTCTAACCTATATCTGTTTTAGCTAGTTGATAAGGGTATATGCTGTTCGTGTGTTCTGTTTACATCGAGTATGCCGACAATCATACAGACTCCATCTTTTTTTCTGCCTGTGCCAGGCCGAGCAGTGATCACGTGTTACTCTCCAATAGTTGTCAGGCCCCATTTCTGTTGAGTTACGGAGAGCAGCTGAATGCACACCATTCTTCCTCGGTCCTGGGACTCAAGGACGCATCTGGCTTTGGGTGCGATAAGCGCATTCCTGAATGCGCCGTGCCTGCACTCCCGGATACCGGGACGAAAGGGAGTCACCCCTCCTGACCTCCCCATTAATAACTAAGCAGAGCTTTGAACTAATCATGTGTGCCATATATGGTCCTTCCTCGAGGCCCAAGAGCCAAGTAGTGTTTTTCCATTTACGGTGACTTCATGTACTGTACTGAAAGTATATATGTGCTGTTTTGAATATAAGCCAGCAGTCTTCTCCGCGCACCTGATGGGTGAGGGTTGGAGAGGCTATAGGTAGGTATAGCTTCTTATGTTATTTTTATGGTATGTCAGAGTTACATTTACTATTCCCACTCCAATCTGTACAACAGTAATGAAAATACTTCCCTTTAAACACACTACATATTTGAACAACCCTAATAATTTATTTTTAAAAATTACACTCTTAAAATAAACAAAATTATTTTGCATATAAATATATATTTTTAAAAACAATTAAATTATGTACATAATTATTAAACAATGTAATAATAAATTATACATTAAAAATAATAATTATTTAATTATTGCTACATACCTTCCCGTGCTATACCCCTAAAACCCTAGCAGCCCACTCTTAAATTATAAGTAAAACAAATAAGTATAACACACTTTACATAATCAATAATCAAGTAAATAATTAATTATCAATGAATAGTTAATTATTGCTTAACAAATTCCTACCCTATGCTCCTACATACCCAGCAGCCTACACCTAAAATACAACTAAAATGTATTATTGCACAGTATACATAATTATTAATCAAATAAAATAATAATAAAAAGACATTTACTCATTATATTTAATTATTACTAAATTAACTTTCCACCCAATGCACCTACAAACCCAGCTAACCATACCTAAAACAAAACCAAAATAAATCAATATGACATAATGTGCGAAATTGAAGTCAATCACATACTTACTTAAAAAATAATAATCAATGAATTATTACTTAATTAACTTCCCACCCTCTGCTCCTACAAACCCAACAACCCGCTATTACACTATAGATTACTGTTAGCAATTAGATTTACACATCTAAATCACCTAAAATTACAACTGATATTTAGAAAAATAATAACAATTATACAAACAATGATAAAACATAAAATGAATATTCTCAGTAAAAACATTAAAATAATCATAGAACAACACTTTTAACAACTATATTATTGGAAACGATATTAAGAACAACAGTATTCTTAAGAACAATATTATATACCTGAAAAAAGAATATTCTTGACAACGATATTTCTGTGTCACAATATTTTGGTATCATGATATTTTTCCCTCAATATTTCTGTCTCCCGTTATTAAAGATTATATATTTTGTCCAGCTACCGTATCAGAGTTCTGAAGGTTTTGGCTTGCACTTTCATGTTTTTCCAGAAAAATGTTGAAGCTGTTTAGAAGGGTATTGACTTCTGGCGTGGACTTGACAGGACGAAAGATAAGTTCGATCTTTAGATTTGCGATTTAGGAGTCTGAAGGATCTGAAGGTATGGTGTTCTCTATTACTTTGATTTCAGTTTGTCAATTGGACGCTGAACAAAAATAGAGGGATGACAAGGTGGTGATTCTGGTTCAAAGTATTGCAAAGGTTTGCTGGTGATATTGACAAGATGAAGTGAAGGTTGTAGCGTTTAAATTGTTTATTGATGTGCTCGACCACGTTTAGTGCATGATTGAGGATCTATCTTTTTTCTCTTCACCCTCTCGCTCTACCTGTCTCTCTGCCTCGCCACTCTCTTAATCTGACCTGTCTTTTAGGACCGAGCTTCATATTTTACCTCTCTAGTTTACTGCTCTTTCTCTACCTTGCGTCTCTCTATACTTTTCTCAACGACCTCATCTCTCTATCTGTCTGCTTCTACCCTCTCTACTTTTAGCTTTACTAATTCACCTGCCTTTCTGCTTTACCTGCCTGCACCTTACCCTTTTTGTACCTCACTTTCTCCCTCTCTATTTATTTTCTTCTCTCTATTTCTCTCTCTCTCTCTCTCTCTCTCTCTCTCTATCTCTCTCTCTCTCTCTCTAGCTCGCCTCTCTGCCTCCCTGCAAAACATGGCCAATCTCTCTACCTACTTTTTCTATCTACCTCTTTTTGCTTTCAACCTCTTTGTATTTTTCTTTCTGACTAACTCACTTTTCTCTCTTTACTTTACTCCCTGTGCTGCACATCTCTGTACCTCATCTCTTTCTCTGGCTCCCTTCTCCATATTTTTCACCTCTCTCACTGTGCCATTCTCATTACATCTCTGTCTTTCTCCTGTCTCATGCCCTATTCCACTTCATTGTTTTATCAGAGACAGAGGTCATTGCCTATCCAAAGTACACAGATTGAAGGAGGAAAGAAGGAATAAAACAAGGGACGGGAATTAATCTGATAATTATCAGATAAATGATGAAAATGCTCAGAGCAGTGCTTTGGCCTGCCTCGTTGCAGCAAGAAGGCCAGTTGTGAAGCGAGATGTGTTTGTCAGTGTCCACCAATTAAAGCTGCAAGTTAAATTCGCAGTGTGCAGCATATATTTTATTTTGAAACATACTTGTCCACTAAACATCCCCTAAGTCAACCGTACCATGTATTTTACCAAACAATGCAATAATATTTGGCATTATGCAGATCTTAATTAGCAGGAAATAGTTACTAATTTCAAAGTTGTTATGCAAAGGGCACCGAAATATAGGTCTTACTCAGAGCTCCAAAAATCCTTAAACTAAGACTGCCTTTGGTAGTATCCAATTTTGGACCCCCTCTAAGGCTAATACACTTCTACATCTGTGAGGTGTGGAAGTCGTAGGAGGTCCCTCACACATTTTACAGGACAGACATTATTAGACAGATCAAGAGGGGTTTTGAGTCAGTAACCATTGCTGGAAAGGAAGCAGGTATGACATGTTATGGTAAATTCTCCTGGGTTTATGGTCCTTGCGGGGATGAGCTGGGTAAAAGGACTCTGGAAGTATGGATTAGAAGGAAGGGGAAGATTGGGGAATTGGTGAAACCACTTACAACAGCGATATTAGGCCACTGCCCACACAATACTGGCCAATGCAGATTTAAGCTCACAAGCAACTCTGCCAGTGCATCTCTGTCCTAACTTTTGGCACCTCTTTTTTATCCCGGATTCAGATATCCAATAACTTTGCCAAAGGAGCTCAGTCCGGATTTGCAACATGCACAGGTATTACAGGGCTGAACCCACAAGGTCACCTCATGATTAACCTGCACACTCTCTACTGCTTAAGCACAATGACTTTCTTCCCAGTGTTCTGTCTTCTCCAGGATCCGCAAGCTCAAAATCCCACCCTCTTGTTGTGAACCAGAGACCCAGCACATTAGCCCTTGTCCTCAGCAAGCCTTGCTATTCCAATACTTGGACCTGTGCTTAGCTATACGAAGGGTACTTCAGTACTGACCTGATGCTAGCCTAGTAATTCTATGATTAGGATCCACATACTGCTCTGCCAAGATACCTCTGCCCTGGCCTCCTATTTCAAGACTATGACCCACACACAGCTCTGCCAAGGCACTTCAGTCCTGGTGTGCAGCTAGCTTTAGTATTCCAGTACTAGGACCTGCCCACAGCTCTGCCAAGGTACCTTAGTCCTAACCTGCAGCTAACTGCATTATTTTGACATTGGGACCCATACACAGCTCTGCTGAGGCGCCTTTGGACTGACATGCTTCATACCTTGTTATTCCAGTACTGGGACCCACAGAAACCCTGCAAATGTCCATTAGTCCTGAAAATGCAGCAAGCCTTACCATTCCAGAACTGTATACCACATAAACCCCTTCCAATGCACAATAGTGTTGATCCACAGCAAGCTTTGTTAGTCCAGTATTATGACCCATTCACTGCTCCTTCAAAACCCCCTATTCCTGACCTGCAGAGGGCTTGTTATTCGAGTACCCTGACTCCCATTCAATGTTTTCACAACACATCTTAGTCCTAATGTAGCGCAGTTTATTATTCATGCACTGGGGCCTATACACAGATCTCTCAGGGCATCTCAGTTCTATTCTACAGCAAGCATTTTTATTCCAGTACTGGGACCCACATATAGTTCTGCCATCACAGAAGTTCTGACCTGTAGAGGGTCCTAGATTCCTACTAGAGCAATCCGTCCACAGCTCTGTCAATGCACAATATTACTGAACTGAAGCGTACCGTATTATTCCAATAGTGAGGCCCACATACATCCCTGCCAAAATACCCTATTCCGGACCTGCAACATACCCTATTTTTTATTTACTGGGAACGGCATATGGGTCTGCCGACACACCTTAGGCCTGACCTATATTAATCCTTGTTATTCAAGTGCTCGAGCATACTGGGACCAATACACAGCTCTTCTAATGCACCTCTGTCCCGAGTTGCAGAATGCCTTGGTATTCCAGTAACGGGATCCACAAACATATTTGGAAACAAATCTTAGCTCCGACCTGCAGTAAGTCTATTCCAATTCCACATTAGACCTCTTGCATGTTTGTTTATCCTTGTACAGGGACCCACATAGGTCTGCTATCCCACAGTAATCTTTCCAGTACCTGAACCCATATACTACCTTACCAGAACAGGCCCTAGCTCGCAGAAAGAAATGTGCCACCCTCACTGCTTTAAAGGATCATTAACAGAATATCGGAACAAAAAATATTGTGTGGACAGAAGATTGTGTTAAAAATATCCATTTCGTTGTGCGCACGTTTACTTACCTGTATTCAACCCTAATCCATAGTTTACTACACGCACCCTGCCCCTCCCCACGTCACCGCCCCGCAGCACTCCCACGACCGACCGCTCCTGACCTTTGTCCTGACCTACAGTAAGTCTTGCTGTCCTAGTATTGCCACCCCAAATAACTTTGTCAACCTAAATTATTCCTGAGGGGCTCTGCTATTTCAGTAAATAGTAACACTCATGTCACCAAAGTTCTATCAAAGCAACGAAGTGTTTCAGCACCCCGCTGCTATGACAACACCGGCAGTCACAATTGGGTCAAGGCACACAGTAGCATAGCAAGAATACTATGGGGCCTAATGCAAGAAATGAAAATGCCCCTATGACTGTTGTTAGGGTATTAAAATACAGTACTATCAAGGTTCAATGGGCCCCTCAGGGCTCGGGGCCCTCCTGCACCAATGGCAGTTGTGCCCCTGAATGCCCCCAGTCTGCAGCTGCAGCACCATTCCTGTTCTGGTATTTTGAGCCACACACTTCTGAAAAAGCACCTCAGTTCTGAGCCCCTGTAACGTCTCTCGCTTCCATATTCTTTACCCTGAGCACCCTTTGTGTTGCTCCTAATTATTTGTGACCTCCCTCTCTCCGTGCTAATAGCTAGCTGTGAATATATTGTATTATAGACCATTAAAGATTACATCTATATTATTCAATTCACAGCTATGTTAATTGCATTTTGAACAACCTTTCCACTATTTCATTTATATTTCTATTCCTCGAACAGAACAAGGTTGCTTTGTACAATTCATTTTCTCATAAGTTATACATGCACAGCAGACGACTTCAATAAAAATGCCCCTAGGAGCAGATAAAATGCTCTATTAATATGAGCTTTAATGCATAATTTTCCATTAAACTATCAGTTTTTTCACCCGAAAAGTTCATTTTCAGGAAGGTTGAAACACCATGCACGAGTAAAGTGAGACCCATGGCCTTCAACAGGAACACAGCCGCCGCGCCCAGCCGAGCCCGCCAGAAACTCTACAACAGTGGGGGAGTACTAGAGACTGACACATGAACGTTTTCTGTAGTGGGGCTTTATTTTACACACTGGCACAACCAAGCCCCATTGGGGGACATTATTTATAAGTCTAGGCGAAACTCTGTATTCTTTGCGGGAAATATGCGAAATGCAAAAAAAATCATGCCTTGGTAGGCAAAACACCGGCCGGGTACCATCAGCCTGTGACAAATGTACAGAGTAACATCTTTATCAGGTGGAAGATACTGGATGTCGCTCATGACTGACTGTTGTGTGTGTCTACTTCCCCACACAGAAGCTCCTTGGCTTTATCCACATATTACTAATGATCTTTGTCATCCAACTGTTTATTTTCTTCTTTTTAGGTTGATAATGCAGATCATAAGGGTGCAGGCAGTACGTTTGACATCACATTTAAATTAAAAAACAACAATAATAAAAAAGAAAAAGACAATTTTTAAGAATAAGAACACAATTGAAACAAAACAAAACAGGTAAGCCGCCGAAGAACAAAAAGGGGGAAATAATACATATTCATCCACACCAAAAAGAGACAATAACAGGGCATAGGAACTAAAGCCACTGAATCCCACCTGGACCAAGTGAAAGCCCTGGGTACCAGTATTTTAGATGTCCATCTAGTTCCTTCAAAGAATCTTCACGATGTAGCTGCTTCACTCACGGAGGGACTGAAAAAGTACAAGATCATCCACATCTTTTAGGATCCAATGACCGCCTCTGCCCACCTGCATTCCATTCAAGATGGCTGCATCACCTTCATGCTAATCCTCCACCCCTGTCATATAACACAGACATCCGCTGACCAATGCCACACCTTTAGCAGCAACATCGTGAGGCTGGAGATCAAGAAATGCAACAAGCAGAACACGAGAACTCAGACCTTCTAGTGCTGCACACACAGGCACTGGAACTCACTCACAACGTAGATCGATCAAGTTCCACCTTACCATCATGTCCTGAAGAAATGGAGGATGTCTTAAGAGAATACCATACTTACAACTAATTAATTCCACTGCAACCCCTTACTGGGGCTGTACGAAGGCTTGATGAGTGTCGGGCAGACATTTAGTGCAATCAGATAATGCCAGAGGGCTCTACTGACAGGCCAGTGCATGGGGCCTTTTTTTGTTGCTGTTTGTGCGTCTGTTCTATGGTCAGGTAGGACGGTGTTAACTGTAGATTTCTCTGATATCCCTACAAACATTTCTTGCAGCAAGCATACAAGTGGACAGTCTTCCATATTTTCAAAAAACACATATACACTGTTCCGATTTGCAAATCTGTGCCCCTTTTCTAGCAATCTGATTCACTAAGGAGGGCCGGTTTTATTTTGGTGCATGGGTCTATTTTGGAGCCAGATGTACATAGATTCAGGTTTGTGATTACCTCATACAGAGTTTTTGTGCTTTTGTATTAGGTAAACAGCTCTGTACTACAGTGTGTTTTACATTGTTTAGAATTCTCAGTGGGGCGCAAATTGACCTACCTCATTAATATTCATAAGGTAGGTTGCAATTTGTAACCCATTGGGAATCGCTAAAATCACAGGGATGGTGGCCTGCTGGCGTCAGCAGACCACCATATCTGTGATTGCCTCTAAATAAAGCATTTTTTTTAATGCAGCTTGTTTTCCTTAAAGGAAAATGGGATGCAGTAAAACAAGCATTTTCAATGCAATAGGTCTCGCATTTACGCAAGTTTAAGCTATGGCATTGTAAATGACACTGCCTTTTATTTATGTTTTAAAAACAAAAACAAAAATAAAAAGCATTGTTATTTGCAATGTCAATAGCTCAACATCGAGTAAAGGCAAGAACTATTGCATTGCAAATGCTTGTTTATCTTTGGTTCTGTGTAACTCTCATTTCTCTCTATAGTTTACTTACTTCCTTACTTCACTTATATTTCAACATCATTTCTATCTGAACACCCTTACTCCTCTTACTTCTCATCTCTTTCTGTACTGCTCGGTTTCTCTTACTAAGGGCTACAGTTACAGTCTAGCTAGAGAAGTGCAAATGTATAAAGAGGAAAAGAGGGACAAAGCAGGGAAGAAGAGTTTGACAAACAGAATGAGGAAAATCCTTAAAGCGGTGCTTTGATTTTCACTGTTGCAGCAAAAACACCAGTAGTAAAGGTTGATATAATTTTGATTACAAATAAGCAGCAACTAAAGGTATAATTTGAAGCACCACATGCATATTATATTGTTATTATTATGCATTAGTCCAGTAAATATCTATGGTATGTTTTATTTTGTTTTTTTTTTGCAATGGGAGGTACAAACTGGTTAGATACTGAGCTCCGCATAAAATGTTGTGGTTGCAAGTGAAAGAAATCTAGCTCCAAGCCCCAAAGGAAATGCCTTTATCAATGCTTGTTCAGTCTTTCCTCTGGTACTATGTGGCTGTCGACCCCAGGCAGCTTGAGCCTTTGGCTGTTTTTGCATGCTCCGAATTGATTTCGGAAGGTTTAACATATAATGTCATATTATTTGGCATTGTGGCGGCTAGAATGGGCAGCAAAGAGGTAATTAATGCAAAGTGGTCTCAAACATGGGGCCCCAAAATATATCTTACACACAGGCACGCACTCTCACACATCTCGGTAGCACCAACAGCTCACACGTCTACATGTAATTACACGCTTGTGCGCACACACATACCCACCTCCATGTCTCTACTCACACACACACACACACACCTCCTGGTCCCTGCTCACAGACACACACACACCTCCTGCTCCCTGCTCGTAGACACACATACCTCCTGGTCCCTATTTGCAGACACACACACCTCCTGGTCCTTACTCGCAGACACACAAACCTCCCAGTCCCTACTCGCAGACATACACACTTCCTGGTCCCTACTCGCAGACACACACACTTCCTGGTCCCTACTCGCAGACACACACACCTCCTGGTCCCTACTCAAAGACACACACACCACCTGGTCCCTACTCGCAGACGCACAAACCTCCCGGTCCCTACTCGCAGAAATACACACTTCCTGGTCCCTACTCGCAGACACACACCTCCTGGTCCCTACTCAAAGACACACACACCTCCTGGTCGCTTCTTCCAGACAAACACGCACACACATATATACAGGGCCTTATCCCTTCTCGCACATGCACACACCTCCTTGTCCCTACTGCCAGACACACAATCACACACACATACACACCTCCTGGTCGTTACTCACAGACACACACACCTCTATGTCCCTACTCGCAGACACATATGCACACACACAAAAGACGTCCTGGTCCCCACTCGCACACACCTCTTGGTACCTAGTCACAGACATACACACCTCCTGGTCCTTACTCACAGATACACACACCTCCTTGTCCCTACCCTTAGACACTCACACTCCCTGGTCCCTACTCACAGACACAAACACTTCCTTGTCCCTACTCACAGACACACACACCACCTTGTCCCTACTCACAGACACATACACTTCCTGGTTCCTACTTACAGACACACACCTCCTTGTCCCTACTCACAGACACACACACACACCTTTTGGTCCCTACTCACAGACACACACTCGCGTTGGTTTCTGCCTGCGAACACAGTCAGGTGTACAATTCACTCCCAATGGTCATGACATTTGCCCCTCCCTGGGAGCCAGACTGGGGTAACTGGACCCATCTTCTGCCCATGAACAGTGTCTCCTTGGCATGAACATCCAGTTAAAATAGGACAGAGACATAAAAATTCCTGGCTCACGTCCAAATATTGGCCCTGGCTGTTCCGGCCTGGAAGCGTGCAGCAGTGCAGCCGCCATTTAAACATACAGGCCTTCCCTGCTGTCAGGTGTGGCTCAGCGAGCTGGAATGTAAAGCGATGAAAGCTGCCAGTGTCAGGAGGAGGCAAAGTGTGGCACAGGGCCGCCTCTTGAAGCCGAGGGGAGACTGTAGGAACATCTTCAAATTGTTTCTAAATCGTCGCAGCGCTGATCAGCCCGTTTCTAAGCGCTCTTGGCTGTGGCAGAGAATGGAAGTGCCAAGATTACCATGTAAAATGCCTTTTTCATTTAGAAAAATGCAGCACGCTTGCTTTCAAATATATAAGTTAATGTGTTAGGTGGAGCGCATGGCCTTGAAATGCATGATGCCCTGGTCCCTACCACACTACATTGTGCTGTTGACTGCGCATGCAACCATGTTACCTCTGGCAATGGGGAAGACCTTGGTTATGTAACTTTGTCTGGGTCATTCTATGAGTACATGGGTAGAGACTAGATGATTAGAGTACAGCAAGGAGAGTGTACGGTGAATTTATAAGTGCTTGGGGATTGGCGGAGTGATTGGATGAGTACATATGTTGGCGGAGCCTAACGGCCCTAACCCCCGAGCACGAGCTTGGCTCGAATTGGCTGCCAACCAGTGGCAACCCCAGGATTGCAAACCAAGCCTCGGGAGAGCCGACACTGTGCACGGAGGGTGAGTAGGCCCCGCTCCGGTTCCTGAGGCACCTGCCTTCTTTACTATGGGATCCCCACAGTCTTTGCTCTAGGACCCTGGGTTCCCGGCCACTAAAACCTGGGCCACTGGCTAGCGGGAATGCCACATGGATGCCTGGAAAACCGAGTACAGGAGTTTGGAATTCTCATTGTGGTATACTGCATTCTCATTCAGTGGATACCCTCCCAGGTCGTCAATCTCTGGATCAAGGGTCCGTGGAGCACCAGTAACAAAAGGCCCAGAACCCTGTCTGCAAGATATTCCCAGCCCCACAACTGCAACATTTACATACGGCGGATCGAATCTACAAAATTTCTGTAAGCATAAGTGGAGTCGGCAGAGGCGGCATACGCCAGTCATGGGCGCAACTAAAGCCAAATTTCGGGGGAGGCGGATAAAAATTTCGGGGGGGGGGGCTAATTCTCCCAGTCATAGGCAGAGTGGAGATGCAGGGGCTCTAAGAAGGGGTGACAACACAGCAAAGCCTCATTAATAGGTAAATGGTCTTTTAAAGAACTGTTAAGTACTCGGGTGCCGTGCTGAGAGACACGCACCCAGCATGTTCACACTAGGGAGCCGCGCACCCAGCGCGTTGACACTAGGGGGCGCTGAGAACTGCGCTCCCAGAGCGTGCACATTAGGGGGCCGTGCTGAGTGCCACGTTAGGAACGCCACTCCAAACTTTTCTAAAAAAAAGGTCCACTTCCATTAATTTATATTTGCTCGAGGACCCCTTCCCTGGTGCATGCCCAATTCTTGAATGTTTTTATTGATCATTAGGACGGAGGGGCCGCGTGGTACCCCTTCCCTTGTCCACTTCTGGCCCCAGGGACCTTATCCCAAAAATGACAAAAAAAGCACCGGGCAGGTGACTGTCCACGGGGTTGCGGGAGAGCCATGTGCCCTCCCGCACCTAATTTACATAGCCCCAGGGAGGTGGCGGTCCCCGGGGAGAGCCCCCGCTGCATTTTTTTTTCATCTGGATTTGAGCACCCAGTACGCATTTGGACTTTTAAAAATCTTTTTCGACTGTTTTCTTGTGACTCGGTTCTACCAAGTCACAAGATGGCTGCCAACACTTCCTGCTTTGGAGTGTTGGTAGCCAATCACAGTGAAGCTCGTGGTTGTGGCAGCCAATCACAGTGAAGCTCGTAGTCGGGAGGGTGTGCAAACCCACCGCTGCCACAGATATCAAAACTTTTATTTTTTTAATTTCTCAACAACTACTAAACGGATTTACACCATTTAAAAAAAAAAGTTGCTTTCTGGATCAAGCACTACCTTTTTGCCAAATTCGGTGTAATGCCATTCAGCAGTTCGGGCTGTAGCCTTGGCTAAAGTTTCCTATGGGAAATTGATTTTTTGACTTTTATTTTTTGAATTTCTCAACAACTACTGAACAGATTTACCAGATTTACACCATTTAAGAAAAGGTCGCTTTCTGAACCAAGCTCTACCTTTATGCCAAATTTGGTGTAATTCCGTTCAGCAGTTCAGGCTGTAGCCTGTAATAAAATTTCCTATTCAAATTAACATGGCGAAAACACTTTTTGGGACCCCCATTTTTTCTCAGCCCCCCCCCCTTGACAAAACACCCCCAAACTTTCAGAATAGAAGTTGACCTGGAGAGACCTTCTTTAAAAAAAACTTTTGCGAACATTCATCAAACGACGGCAAAGTTATTAGCAAATCAAAAAATGATTTTCCTATGGAAACTAGGTTCTAACTATAGCTACCTACTGTCAACCGCCAGTAGCTAATACATATACATATATAATTATATATATATATATATATATATATATATATATATATATATATATATATATATATACTCGAGACAAAAGCCAAACTGTGATGGCATTCCTCAAACTGTCAAGCTTTATGATAGCTCTGATCATTATCCACAATTGCTGCTACATGCTTTAGTACACGCTTGTGTGCAGGTAATGTGGCAATTCTGACGTACACTTTTTCTCATGAGCAACTTTGGGTATATACAACAAAGATGGATCTGCAAGTCAAATTGCCCTCCATTTTGAAGGTTTTGTTAAAGTGAATTTTCACTGTGTTACAATTGTAACCATTTTTACATGCTTTGCATTTAGAGCGCCTTCTGAAACTGTCCCTAGGGCTAAGCTATGTTCTATTGGCAGTTTCAGTGGTGAAATCGCTTTTAACCAGTTAATCTCTTAGTGATTTAGATTTTCTGTACGTATTCTAAGGATGTTTGGTGACCAGAGTACCGATAATAGGCTCCTCCCGCACTAAGTGCCATTGCTTATTTAAAACCTGGCGAACTGTAGCATGATCAATGTTGTATGTTGTAGTAAATTTGCGTGGTGCACATTTCTTGGCTTTTTTCTTTGACACAGACTAAGATTAATTAAAAGAACATCTTCTCAATCCAGCACCCTAGCTTTCTTAAAGGCTGCTTCTAGTATGTATTGTGCATAGTGTCTCTGTGCAAAGTGACTCTTCATCTCAAGTTAAACTTTGTTGTATTTCTCTGTAGTGAGGGACAGGGTAGGAACTTCCGGCATGGAGAATAGTATTCCCTGCTGTTGGTTTCCTAAAGATAGTTGTGTCTAATTTTTCTTTTCCTACCCAGATTCAGATATCTAAGTATTCAAAAGATGTTCTGTTGGTTTTCCCTGTCCACGTTAAGTTGAGACTGCTATCATTCAATTCTGACACAAATAAATCTGCCTCTATTCCGGTACCCTGACACAGTACAAACAGGTCATCGATAAATCTCAACTGCATTTTGATGTTGTCTGACCAATGTTACATTTTGGCCCTCCAAGCTCTTGCTACTCCTACCAGCCCTATTGGCATAGCTGGGAGTGAAGCAGGTGCCATGGCTGTACCTTGTTGTTGTTGAAACAGCTCGTTGTCAAATACAAAGATATTCTTGATTAAATACCACTTTATCATTTCTAGTAGCATGATGTTATGTTATGTGCAGCATACCCAATAGGTCTCATGCGTAAAAAATGTTGCGCTGCCCTTAGGCCATCCTGGTGCCTTATACCAGTATACAATGTAGACACATAAAGTGTCAGCAAAAGCATATTGGACCAGTAGCGGCTTCTACCTGGCAGTAGTGGTGGAGTGGGGAGACGGAGTTAAAAAAGAAAGGGGCTAAGAAAAAAAAGCAATAACCTTTCCAGCGGCCGCTTTTCTCTGTCCTCGTCCTCTTCAGTCGATGAACCAGGACGCATCCAGGCTCCTGACTCCTCTGACCAATCACGACGCTGTGCAGCATTTTGACTGGTCTGAATGTTATGGTTTGGTGGTCGGAGAGGGGCTGGGAGGCTGCGCATGTTCTCTACCGGGCTGTACAATACAGCCTGTGGAGAACATGCCAAGGGCGCATAATGGTTTGGCCGGCCAAATCGTGGTGTGCACTTAGGAGAGTGCCACCACTCCTTCCCCTGCTCTGTGGGAAGTGCAGCCCCACCCCACCAACACAGGCTTTACATAGTCATTAATAAAAAATAAAAACATAATAACATAGTTATTATCAATTTTTATTTCTTTTGGGACAACACTCCTCTGCCTTAGCGGTGGAGCCGCCACTCCCATTTAACATCTTAAATATGTCTCAAAAAGGTCAGCAGAATCTTTTATATAGGACAAAACATTGGTCACAATTGGATCCAAAAAGTAATTAATGTATTTCCACACGGTCTAAAATATGCTGTTTTGTGCCGCAAAAACAGCATATTTTACCTGGTGGTCTATTAGGATCTTTGTGTATTTCAGGTATCAAGAAGCAGTATTCATCCCAACTTAAAAGTTCTTGATCTTTATATAATTCCAATTTACTGGTAAATTCTTCATTCACACCTGTGTATTTTGCCATAGTTAAACGTTTGTAGTACTCCATGTTGTTCAAATGGTTCAATGCCTCTGTAATCTTCTCTTTGGACTTGTTGTAAAAAACGTGATTCATTTGCCACTGTGAAGTACATTACACCTCCATCCCCTCCAACAGGGTCTTCCTGTTCCAGATCAGACCCCTTATCTAAGCTAATTTCACTGCCAGGATATTCCTGTTGGGTTTTGTTGGTATCTTGAATTCTCTGCCTTCTGATCATATCAAAACGCTTCACAAATGTATAGAGTTGTCCCCAAATGATCTCATAGGAATTTAGTAGGGGTGGGCGGAATTTGCGAAATTGACTTTAGCAAATTATCGTGAAAATGTCGAAAATCTCTGCAAACACGTAGAAGTTTTTTTCCCCCCCGTTCGCGGTATTTTCTGCGTGATCGCGTTGGAAATTACGTGTTCGTGTCCTCACGCTCACGGTGGAGAATGAAGTGTTTGGGTTCTCTCGCTCCTTATCGCATTCGATGTGACGTATTCACGTCCTCACACTCTTGCTTGCCGTGGAGAATGACGTGTTCGAGATCTCATACTCTCGTGGTGCATTATCACGAGACAAATGACGTGATCATCGGCGCGATCTCTCGCGAGATAGCGCAAAATGGCTACCAACAATCCAACATTTCGTGGAGCACGCGACCGGATCGGGAAAACTTGTCGGTGAACGCGGGGATCCAGGTAAAGTGATCGCGCGCGCAAGAACGTATTTTTACAGCGCAAGCATGAAAAAAAATTTGCGAAAATTTCAAATT